>NC_091111.1:4530147-4840882 GCF_024713975.1 Paralichthys olivaceus
AGACTACCAGCGCTGTACCTGGGGACAGTGTCCTCGAGTTGCGTGAGTATCTTTTACTTTCAGTATCTCATATTCTGCTCTGATTCAACCTCTGCTCCTGGAATCTCATCTGTATTCCAATTTCCTGTCATCAGTTCCACAGAGGTTTTTTTTTGCATCCTTTAACCATACATCTCCTCTCCCTCTGTCCTTCATTTTCCCTGTCCATGTTTCTCTCAGGACAGTTTCAGCAGTGCTTGTAGCTGGACCGGTGTGAAGCCAGAGAATCACTTATTTACAGCTCAGTGTTTCATTTGTTAATCTCAGATCAATAGAGGAGAGAGCTCGTCTGAAGAATCAACAAAATGTATCGCCATGCAGAATAAGACATAAAAGTGATGTGATATAAATCTGATGGTGGATCCTGATGGCAGCAGTGGGTCATGATGATGGATTATAATGGTGGATCCTAATCGTGGTGGCTGCTGATCGTGGACTATGATTACAACTAGAGTGCTTGATATACAATATGTCTACTCAGATATTCTACCATTAGTGACAATAATTCCTCAATTCTTTTTCCTTCCATCATGCTACATACTATCTACTCTAACCAATGCTGTAATTACTCTACTACTTCTCTGATTCCATTACACGTGACATCTATTGCACTTCTGTCACTCCTGGGAGAGGGATCCCTCACATGTGGTCACACTCTCTGAGGTTTCTACATGTTTCTTTTTCTCTGTTAAAATGGTTTTTAGTAGTTTTTCCTTACTCTTGTTGAGGGTTAAGGGCAGGAGGATGTCACACCTTGTTAAAGCCCTATGAGACAAATTGTGATTTGTGAATATGGGCTATACAATTCAAATTTGATTGATTGATTATTGTTCCAGATGTGGTGGTTGCAAGACAACATCCGTCAAGTGCTTCTGTTGTTTTTCCTCTTTTGAAGTTTGCGAAAGAGTTTGACCCTGGCCCGGCTGCTTGATCCCCATCTCCTGGGCTATAGCCTGGGCTATGCTAAGAATGAAGCCGACAGGGATTCCAGGCACCACAGTCTAGTATCCTTCCCTTTGAAAACATTCTCGTCTTCTTACGCCGTCTGTCTTTTTTTTGGTATGATTCCTTTTTTTTTACGCTAACTCTACCCAACTCCACCTCCCTCCATCTCTCCAAGCCGTGTTTATGTTTTTCCTCCAAGAGTACGTTGGATTCCTTTTTCTCACGCTCTCGGAGCAGGGAGCTGGAAGATGAAATCTTTTCAGTGGCACAGTAACAGCTCTGCGATACCTACAGTGACGTTTGTGGGTTGGCATAAAGGAGAACAACCTGCTTAAGTCTCACAGTCTGGGGCTTGTTAACATGCCTGTGACGCTGCCATAAATCTTTACTGAGACTTCCGGCCAACTCTGGTCTATTTATTGCATTGTTACGGTAACAGGGAGTCAGTTCAGTGGCAGAGTTGAAGGGTATTAAAGTGATAAAACGGCTAAATCAAAAACAGCTTTCCAAACAAAACATTCATATTATTATACAGAGGACTCGTCTGTGAGCAGTTGATTCTCTTGGAAACCGGGACAGAAATAACATTTTAAGTTTACAAAGCACTCGTGACCTCATCCATCATCATCAGAAGATTTGCAGCTGTTTCCAGATATTAAATGACTCACGCATTAAAGTAAAGAGATGACAGCGATTATATTCAGCACAGGGTTCAAGGACTGCTATTGGTTCCTCACATGTTTATCGGGATCACACCACAAATTTTAAATCTAATAGTTTTGTGTCCTGGCACATGCTCAGACCCCAAGTGAGACTGGAGCTTTAAGATATAAATCAAATGCTAGAAGCTCTGAAAGGTTGTATTTATGCACAGCAGTCCTTGTTTTGTTAACACAGTACAATGTCCTTTTGTGTTCGCCATCTTAGTTTGGTGTGCTATTTTTCTATTATAGGCAGAGTAGCAGATGAAGAGATATGGGGTGACTACATTTAGGATGATTTATCATCTGATAACCATGAATGACTGATACAAAATCTCATAGGAGTGTTGAAATATTATCATTATTTTTTACAGATATTGCAATGTAGCATGAACCAAAAAATGTTTGATGATGATGTGATTCTGGGGTCTGCACCGAACACCAAATTCCTTAGTTCTGGAGAACTAATCAGAAGATTGTCAGTTTGATCCCAGTCTCCCCTGTTCTGTGTGCTGAAGTGTCCTTAGACAAGATACTGAACCCCAACCTTAAACCCTTATGTGCTGCCGGCAGTGTGTGAGTGATGTGTGATTGAGAAAGTGCTGCACATAAATGCACTGTGTTAATGTGTGTGTGAGTGTGTGAATGGCAAAATTGTACTCTAAAGCCCTTTGATGGTCATCAAGACTAGAAAAGCTCTAAATAAATACAGACCATTTACTTCTGTAGTACCACAGTGCTTTATAATGCTTTACAATCGTATTTTTACACAAATTGTATCTCTATCAAAAAATTGCAACTCCTGTGAGTTGCACTTAACCATATTGAGATTTCAATAATATTTCAATTAATCGTTAAGCCCTATGTTGACCATGTGACGGACTGACCACCTGTCCAGGGTGGACCCTGCCTCTCGCCCAATGTCAGCTGGGATTGGCTTCAGTCCACCCTGTAAACCTAAAAGGAGTTAAATCTTGTCACGTCTAATTGATTATTGTAGAAAAGCAGTTCTTGTCAAGTCAGAACAAATAAAGACCCTGATGACATTTCGTAACTGTGTCATCCTCAGTTACCGGACGTACAGGAGGCCAAGGTACAAGGTAGCTTACAAGATGGTGACAGAAATGGAGTGGAAGTGTTGCCATGGTTACTCAGGGGAAGACTGCCGTGAGGGGCCACAGACGACCACCAACACTCAGATCAACGGAGGAGGACGAACTCGTGTCACCCAGACGGGCCTTAACACGGGAGGTGGGCAGAGAGGAGAAGGTATAGGGATCATGAAAAGACTGTAACATTACTGCTTGTATTAAGGATGCAGGTGTAGTTCTTTAATTGTATGACTAGAACCTGCTCAAGATTAAGAGTGTTGACATAGATATGATTGTCTGACATTTTAAAATACATTGAGAGTTTATAAACCAATGCACATTGGCTTAAAGCCATTGGAAACTATCTTCTCAGAAATATTTATTAAGTGAATAGGCAATAATCAAGCTGAAGTTATAAATACATAAATAAATGCTATTTCTGAAGAGTTAACAGTCAAAAACTCAGCTTATCTGCATCCTTCAGTCTGCTTGGGTGGGCTTTAATCTGATTTACTTGACAGTGCTGGCAAAATAAGCAACAAAGTCACCAGCTCTCATCTAATTTAGATTCAAACGTTGTTAAACTCACAGATTGGTTCACGGAAATAAGTGACATCACCTTTTTCCAACTGAGCCGCTCCCTTTGAAAACAAAAGACTGGTTTGGCACTAAATGTTTATGTGCAACCACACTGTTCATTTTAAGCCAATTGAGAAAAGGGGGTTTCAGGGCCTGTAGCATGATTGTGTATGTTTCAAACAGATTTTTCTTTTTGAATTAACTCTACATTTCCTCTTTCATACTGACCATCCATTTTAATTGTCTCAAGGTGACAGTGAGAAGATCAGACAGCTGGAGGAGACGATCCGCGGCCTGACCAAAGACCTCAACAGCATGCAAACCACCATTCAAGGCATGAACCAGAGGCTGTAAGTGAAGGCTATTTTTAATATGTCATGCACAATGTTTTGTTTCATGGGGTGCAAAACATCCAAAAAACGCTAAAGCAGTGTCACCCAGAATACTGACGGAAACACAGTGTGTATCATTTCCTGTTTGTTCATGTTTACTGCAGCAGGTCAGAGAGGATATCTGTGTTTATTAACAAATGCGCAGAGATTGCTAATTATTTTGGAAAGCATAAATAGCTAATTCACAAAGAAATGTATCCGGTGACGGTTATTGCACTTGTCACAGCAGAATTAACGCAATTTAGACTGAATGGAAATTCCCATCCTTTCTATACACAACACATTCTTGAGCACATGATTCATTTTGGGGCACCCCCCCCCCTCCACTTCACATATGACTCTTTTTTAATGACAAACATTTACCAGAATTAAAGACGATTACAGCTCTCCCTCTTTATAGACCTGGTCTGAATGGAGCGATTGTTCCCGCTGACTCAGCTCAGCCACACATGAAGGAAACCATCAACAACATCCAGAACAAGCTGGACCTCCTGTATAACAGGACGCAGGTGAGAAATAAATATCTGTTTTTCTGCCCGCCCAAATATCTACTGTTTAATTGAGTAAATGTAAGGAAAGGCCACATTTATCCATGGAAATATTTGGTTGTCGTTAGGTCCATGATCAGACCCTGCTCAACATCAACAACCACCTGGTGAACGGTGGCAGCAATGAACTGGACGGAGCGGCCAGAGAAGGAGGATCTGTGGGGAACCAGCTGAACACGCTGAAGGAGGAGATACTGACGGAGCTCGAGAGGAGGGTGACTTTGTCCTGCTCGGCCTGTCAGGTGAACCTCAATGTGTGAAAATCAAAACAAGGCAAAAATGTTTTTGTCAGGAGTTTCTCATTATTTATTATTCTTAAATTTGACTAATAACAAAAACTCAAAAATGGATGTGATATGTTTTTTACCATTTTCATCTGTTTACTTTGTCCCCTGCGGTGCTCTGTCAGTGATTTCTGCTGCCTGCCTGAAGCAATAAAAGATAATGGCCACATGCAGGCTGTAATATGAGAAAACAGCCCTCCCACAAAAGCCGCTGTACAAACAAACAATAAAATTAAAAACAGCACTGCGAAAACATCGATAATCACGCGGTGAGAGAAAAGGAAAGAACAACCATTTTCAAGCTGTGCAGAATAATTGGTGGGTTAGGGCTACGCAGAAAACTATTATTTTTAAATAAACTTAGATTTTATTTTACTTATGTTCACCTGGTCACTTACTGTCTACCTCAACACCACCCAACAAGGACAATTTGTGGTACATATGCACAAATAGGAACCAATTTTATTTACTTTTATTGAAGATACAGATTACATTCAAATCAGACAATTTGGAATGGAATAAGATTTTCAAAAACCTTTACAAGAGAAACCTGACTTTGAAAAACAGAAGAAACCGATAAGCTTCACAGCTCAGGAAAAACAATCACAGTTCTTATGATTGTTTCAGGCTGGTGTGGAGGACCTCAGGCGTCAGCAGCAAGATGACAGGGACAGGATCAGGGCCCTGGAGAAGCTGGTCGGCTCCATGAACCAGAGCTTGAGGCAGAGCCTGGACATTTCACGCACTGAGACTGAACGCTCCCAGGCCTGCTGTAAGACCGTCACAGAGCTGGAAAAGAAGCTGTTGGGTGTCGAGGTCAAAGTCACCTCCACTGCTAACAAATGTGAAACCATTAAAGGCCGTCTGGATAAGGAGCTTTCTGGCACAGGTGGAGGAAAGGGAAGAGTGACGGAGGACAGGTTGAACGGCAGGCTGAGAGAGTTGGAGAAGAGGTTGAACAACACCGTGAGGAAGACAGAGCAGAGGTGTACCAATAGCGGGAACAACGTGAAGGACACTGTGCAGAGAGACGTCACACAGCTGCGTAACATGGTCCTCAGTCAGCTGGATGACCACAGCTTTAAGATAGGGAAGATAGAGCTGGACGTGGCTGTTCTCGGAGACACGGTTAGAGATCACAGTCGACGTTTAGGTCAGCTGGAGAACATCACAACGTTCTTGGACAGAAGGTTAACATCAACAACAAACCTGTGCAATGAGACCTGCGGGCCTAATGGGAAAGGTCGTAAGACTGATGAAACTGTGAAAACGCTAGAGTGGAGAGTTGTAGCCAATCAAGATGAGATCCAGAAGTTTAACACCAGGTTAAATGATTTGTCCATGTCTGGAGATTCTCTGAGTGACAAAGTGATCAACTTAATGGATGATGTCAAAAAGATTATAACTGTGACAGGGAAAAACGGTGAGCACTTCAACCGGATTGTCACCGAAGTTGAAACGTTGGGCAGTCATTTTGAGGAATGTTCAATTTGCAGCTCTATAAAGGACGATTTGAGCTCACTTACAAACTCCACCACCATTGGTCTGAGCAGGTGCCAGGCAGAGGTGACGGATCTGCGGAGAAAAGTGGACTCGGGAGAATCTGTCTGCTCTCAGGTGTGCTCCAACCTGCAGGAGGAGGTAGGGCGACTCAGAGAGGAAGTGGAGGAGTGTACAGGACAGTGTAAAAACAACATAAATGACCTGAAGAAGCATCTGGATGGTCATACTGTGCACAATGGAAGATTAGGAGGGGATCTGAAGTCCATCCAAGGAGAGCTGGCTGGGGTCAGGTTCACGTTTAACTCCATTAACGACACTCTGAAGGGCCTGGGAAGGACTGTACAAACGCATGGGAACAAGATAACTGATCTGACCGACAACAAGGACGACATTATTTCTAAGGTAAGGTAATTAAGAGAAAAGTTACTGCCACTAACACTGCATTTGCAACCATTTTTGTTTATTATACTTGGAACCCCTTAAATTTAAGCAAGGGTTGATAATCCTGGAAAAGCTATAGAGCAGGCAACAATTTGAAAAAATGCAGCTGATACAACCCACCCCCTCCTATCGGCCCTCTTGTCAAAGCTATGCCCCAAAACAGACGTGTCACAGCTTTTGAGTGTGTTATATAAATAAATAATATGTTTCACATGCCTGAAGAGAGGAACTATTTATCATTTCAAATATATCATATTCCAATTTCGGTTTTTAATATCTGCAATTCTGCGAGGCTGAAGGCAGTGCTTTGAACTTAATGTGAACAAAGCCATGCTAATGTCATCCCACCAAGTCTCTGTCCATTCTTTGTTTTTATTTTAAAACATTATTTAATACTGTAGAAAATATCTATATATGTAGTAGTTATATATTATAAATCCAGAAAATAATCATAATTTGACTAGTAAAAAAATGTTCCTCAAGGTTCCCCCTCAGTTCTTATGTAGATAACACTTCTGACCCCTCAGATTTTCCTTGGGACCCTTTTGAGAACCACCGTGTTATAATAAAGTTTAAACTTGTTCCCCAGAATTACACAGAAAAGATCAAACTACAATTAAAATAATGCTCATGGTAATTTACTGATTATCTGTGTTGTTTTATTAAACATGTGCAGTGAAAACAATATTGTGTCAGTCAAACATTTCTCAATCATTATCTTGGCAACAGTGTTTTCACATAATATTATTGTAGTTGTGAAAATATTCAAGCATATTGCAGATATTCGAGTCTTGTTGACAGACATGGTTTAGATAATATGCTTACATATATTTGTGTGCATAAGATACTGTAGAAAAATAAATGGTAGCAAAGATGGGAAAAAGTATATTTAGAGTAGAACTTTGTCAAAAGAAGCTCATCCAAAATACACACATTAACATGAATCTACTTTCTCGACAAGGTGAACAACTTGCAGAAGGAGCTGACAGATCATGTTGATGACTCTGAGATTCGCTTCGGCAACCTGGGCAAAGAGATCCAAATAATAAGAAGCAACTACGTGACGGAGGTGGGGGAGTGCAGGCGAGCCAGTGACGGCCTGGACCAAAGACTCTCCAAGCTGGAGGGAGTGTGCACACGATTTGACACGTTTTCCGACAGCCTGGAGAGGATCAAGGAGGGCTTGAACCGACATGTGTCTGGGCTGTGGAGCTGCGTTAATGGACTCAACGTCACGGTAACATCTCACGGAGATCTTATCGACGATATCCAGAACGTACAGCTGGAGAACGTCCACACCAAGATACACAGGCTGAATTCCTCCGTCTTGGAGTTGTCCAAGGAGTTCCACAGTTTCATAGAACAGGACTTCATGGGTAAGTTTGAGAAATTAAATAAAGGTCATGGCATTTGACTTGTGGATAAGAGATAGCACTCAGTTGAAGGGAGACAAGGTCAGGATAAGGAAAAAATAGAACAAAGAAGGAATCCAGCCTGTTATCCTCATCCTCAAGAATTTACTTAAGAGCCCATAAAGTCTGTAATCTGTCTGAAAGTAGTTTTAGTAAACATGGGGTGAAAAGCACATCCTGAGTCACACTAGGTTAAATGTCTTAGCTTTCTTGGCTTACTGTATGTTTTTGAAGTTCGTCATTGAGATACTGTTCATGTAAAGAGATTTTTAACTGTGCTCTCTCATTTGTTCTGTCTCTAAACATTACCCGCCTCCAGGTCCACCCGGTCTGCCAGGACCCCGTGGAGAGAGAGGTGAGCGTGGACCCCAGGGTCTTGTAGGACCCCAAGGAAGGGTCGGACCCGCAGGCAGAGAAGGCGATCAGGGGCCATTGGGACCCCCAGGTAAAGACAACAAACGTTCCTGATACTCTGTTTAATTTAATAACACTGACTGGTTTACAGTTGTATCTTCGATCTTCCTTTCTGCACCCACTGTAGATACAAAATGTAAGAATGAAATATATACAGCAAGAGTGACAATGTTTGGTGATTAACTCAGTTTTCCATCTTTCATTTTGTTTCTCAGGCCTCAGAGGTGAACAGGGTATGTGTTATTCTTTCCAGACACCAGATGAAAGCACTCATACACTTTGATCTTTATTTCCCTCTAACTCCTTCTCTTCATTTCTCCTCCCTGATTAGGTCTTGCAGGGTCTGATGCCCACGTGCCACGCCTCTCTTTCTCTGCCGCATTGACTCGTCCAATGAGAAGCTCAGGAACAATTGTCTTTAACGAGGTCTTTGTCAATGAAAATAATATCTACAATCCCAAAACAGGTCAGTTTTAGGTTCTAGTCAGGATTAATAATCATATTACTTACACTCTCTCTTTTCCAATTAAGACGATATGAAATCCCAGTGTATTGCGTGGCCTGTTAAGACTACATGTTCACCAGCAGTCACTTCCAAGCTGCTGCTCTGTACTGCTGGAGTCCTGATTTTATAATCACAGACAGAATATTTATAAGTCCAGTCTATTTGTCAACAAAAGCACTGCACACATACTTTCAGCTGCATGAGATACTTAAGCCCTTTTCAGACACGGCCCCTTCACATTATTCAGGTGAGAGGTGGAGCAGCTGGGTGCAGCAGGCAGAGACAGGAAATAACATATTAATTCCGCTGTGGGGATCATGTGATCATGTTTACAGCACCCTGAAACTTTTCGCCAATGTTTTGAGGTATTGGTTTCCTTTTTGCCTCTGTTACATGATAGCAGTGTTATCAACCCCCCTCAATTGCTTGCAGTGAATCCTGGGGTGAATTTCGTGCTCACACATCAAATTCCCCTGAGTTTTTACAGACATTTAATTCAAAAATATAGCGGATGTTCATTGCATGTCTGAAAGCAGCTATTTAGAGGTCTGCTTGCTGAGGGAAAGTGGCAGGACCTCACACTTGGGTCAATACTTGTGACCCTGCTTTTAAGTAGCTGAGGTTTGTCCCAAAAGACACTTATTCTGTCGTTAGGTACTTTTTAGGAAAAAAGTTGCTAAATGGTTCTGAAAGGGTGCTTAATTGGCAACATTGTTGGTAAACACCCCCTTGATTATGTAATAAAAAATGTTTTTGCCATTTTGTAAGAACCACAGGCATCGGAAAATCCAACTCTCAGTCCATCAGTCAGTGAAATGCGTTTATGTTAATAGGACTGCCTGCACTGTTGCAGCCCAGCCAAAAATATTCTAAATTTAGAGTCAGATCACTCAAATTACAAAAACAACATATTTTCTACGGTTAGTATAACATTTCTGCTGACATTGCAGTTTATATTTTATTTGCCATGTTCACAGCTGTGATTTGGTTTGAGATGACTTCAAGAAATTTAGTGCAAAATGTGTATACTGTGTCAATGTCAGTCACATTTGTTATTAAATTTCTTTAAAGAATGTCGGTTGGTGGTAAGCAAGCATTGTGGGGAAAAACCATATTTTTTGTCCTACTTAGTGCAAATTAGGCTCATATGTGTAGTGGTAACAGAAATCTGGGGATGGAAATAACAATAATAAGGAAATTACATTTTTAATCATTCAAACAAAGACCTTATTCGGCTAAAAACAGTCATCACCATTCATTGACTTTAATGTGATTTCATAAGTTTGTGCATTTTGCAATATATCTTAATTGACCTCTCAAAGTTTATGAAAGTTAAAAGAATTTAAACAAACTTTCATCCATTGTGAAATAAGGAAGTCTGAGCTCTGTGTGAAACAGCAAATGCACAACAGTAATATCCTCTTTACCTGCGTCCTTTCTCCAGGTTACTTCACAGCTCCAGTGAAAGGGAAGTACTTCTTCAGTGGCATTCTTACGGGTCACAAGAACATGAAGATCGAGGCTGTGTTGTCCAAGTCCAACACCGGCGTGGCCCGAGTGGACTCTGCTGGCTATCAGCCCGAGGGCCTGGAGAAACCCATGGCAGAGGCCAAACACATTCCTGGAGCTCTGGCCGTCTTCAACATCATCCTGCCCATGGAGGCTGGCGACACGGTCTGCATCGATCTAGTCACGGGGAAGCTGGCCTACTCCTCCGAACCTCTGACCATCTTTAGTGGGATGCTGCTGTACGAGACCGTCTGATTGGATGTGGTTTCCTCATGACGAGTCAGGCCCGGTGAATTTTTCCGTACCCAAGCATCTGGTTTGTCTGCTAAACTCTAAGAGACAGAGCCAGAGACAGAGCAGTCAAAAAGACTAAAATAATTGGACTGGATTCATTCAGCGAGGAAATAGAAAATATACTTTATGCTTAACATTATGTGCTAAGAAAGAAGGAAAACTCATTTTCAAACAATGATATGTTTTTGTGTGTCACAGCTTTAAGGAAAACTGTGTGTGCGAGGAGCAATTGTGTGTTTTTGCTATTTGACACACAGTTTCCTCAGAAAAAGCCACTGCAGGGTTATCATATAATTGCATACTTCTATAAACTTGAATTCTTCACTGATAGCCTTTCAGGTCTTACTGGTGTTAATGAAAGGCAATCTGACAAAATGCTATAGGACTAAGGATGTGTGTTCTTATTTGGTTATCCACCCACCACATATCAAATGTTCAGAGGTTATTACACTTTCTTTTTTTCATGTCTAGCATAATCTTTTTTTCTTTCCTTTTTGCTCACAGTTTCATTTTGACCACAAGCATATTCCCTGAAACATAATGCTGAATACCAGTTGTCTTGGAGAGCATTCAGAGTGATGTAGGCGGTGATGGGCACAGTCCAAACCACTATTCTTTGGAGGGAAAATCACAAATGAAGTCACTGACAGTTCAGACGGGAAACCACAGGATTTTTAAAAATCATAGCACAGCAAGACAATAAGACCATTTTAGGACAGACACAGGGAGCATGGCCAGAGGGAAGAGAGGGGATTTTTTTTTTCTCTGACCTAATAAGGGCCATCTAAACTTGCTGGAGGATCAAGTAGTTGAACTCATGAGTCTGTCTTACAATGGAATTTTTATGTAATGCTAACAATAACAAACAATGAAGCTACACATCAGTTGTCTCTATGCTACAAATCCCAACTCTGTCATGGTGCACACTCGTCCTGCGTCTAATTAAAATGCCTCCAGAGGAAAATTTGTGCATGATATTAAGTTTGTAGATATTCTTGAATGGATTTTTTAAGGAACATTGCGCATTTTCTGCAGAGACGATGCAGCACCAACATATTGCATTGTATTTATATTAAGGTGAATGTAATACACTAATTCACATACTTTGAAAAAAAAAATCTGTGTTAAGAGTGGAAATGTATTTTTATGTCTCTCGACATTGTGTAACCGTAAAGGAATGTAAATATTTTGCTCTTATAAGATTTTTATGAATTACCACTTCACTTTGCCAGGTACTGTACATGTTTTGTATGTTGTTGCCACGTGTGCCTCAAATACAGATACCCAGTTTTACACAGCTGATGTCAACAGTCTCTCTGTTATCGGGGTGTTTGTGTCAGGTTTTACACACTGTTCAGTCTGTGTGAAACATCACTTATTTAATCTGGCACTTTTTTGGCTTTCACAAATACACACAGCTGCGTTAACTTTTGTTTGGCTCCTAGTTAAACCTCTCACAATCTCTTTCTCATGACTTCAGTGGGTTATTTTTAGGCGAAGACTTTGAGGAAATAATTGTTGCAGAGTCATTTCATGTCCTGCACTGCAGTGACACCCTGTGTTCAGTATCATTGCACTCGTTCTAGTAGAAGGTTCTGGTGGTGATCCTTGAATACAGTGAGAAGACGCCCCTTAAGGGAAGGACAATTTCTTTATGTGAATTGCAGGTGTCATTTTAAGCCTCTCTGTCAATGGCTACCATTCCACTGCCACGCACTTGGACAAAGTCATCCCCAAGACCATGTTAGTTGATCTAAGCAGTTGCAGTCAAAGGCAAAGAACCTGTAATTGTACCTACGCTACTTAAGGATGTAAGGAGGCATAACAAGATGGGCTAAGGGTGTATTTTTGGTGGATTCATTTTATATGGATTAGAATTAGCCACACTTAATCTCCGTTAAGAGGAAGTCATAGAAGGATGCAGTTTTCCACGTTTGCATATACTGTCATTAATCAAAGTTAGCATGTATCATTCCTTCAAACAAAAGCTATAATGTTAGAATTAGTTAAAATGCTCCACACCAGGATATCCTACATGCATCCAAAGAAAAAGCCATGACTTTGATCTCCTGCTGTTTTGTAGTTTTCTTGACAGATGAACTACGGGAAATTATTCAATTTACAGTTTGGTATCCTGAACCAAGGATCTTGTGAAAGATGTGATTTGGGTCACTGGTGAATTTAAGGCCCTGCTTCCTGGCTGCCTCCTGGAAAGAAGATGGGGCAGTAGCAATTGTTTTTGCAGGTTTTTTTAATGTTGTGATATGAGGACAGGTTATTGAACCATAATAAACAACACATTCATTAGCTGCCCTGTAACAATAAATAATGCTGTTATCCACTCCTTGGGGCCTCAGCATTTTGTAAATGTGCAACGCTGACTTATTCGTAAACAAGCGTACACCACATAATGGGCAACTGATTTCATTAAGACAAGCACATACTTTATGGAAGCTAATAAAGGTCTAAATAAAGACTGAAGAAAAAAAACTGCTCTGCGTTGTCAGAATGATAATGAACTGGACAACAGTAGTAGCTGCTCTCTCACACCTTAATGCAGCTGAAATTTGATGTTCACTGGACAAAGTGTAGCAGGGTGGCCCATCATTTTATCATTATTCAGTTTAAGTTTACTTCTGTTATTATTAAGTTTAATGTCACTTTCATACTTTTTCAGTTTAATTTTACTTTTATTATTATCTAGTTTAAGTGGACTTTTGTTGTTATTCAGTTTGAAGGGATTGTTCACCCAGAAATGAAAATTAATTAATAATCTACTAGCCACTATGCAGCTGGAGGGGTGGGTGAAGTTAGCATTACCGACGGTCCCTGAATGCACCTCGTCAGAGGACATCAGTGGACACAGGTTTAAAACCAGTCTGTGTTGAAAACATGGTGTAAATGACGCTGATTCGAATCGAATTTGAATGTTGGAGATTCCGGACAATCGTATGACACCACACGAGCAGGGTGGAGGCATGTTAGGTTGTTTTCTGTAGTTTTTCTACGTCTGAAGAATAGATCACTAATTATTTCTGTTGCATTGGATTCGGCTGCTACACTGTTTACCAGTGTTTTGTGGATTCAAGCTCTTCACCCACCCTCCATTGGCATAGTGGTGTGAAGATAATCAGGGATTTGTCACTATTAGGTGAGCTATCCCTTTAATCTCACTTTTATTGAGTATAAATTACTTTAGTTAATATTCAGTTTAATATCACTTTTAGAATTATTCAGTTTCAATTAACGTTTGTTATTATTCAGTTTAATTTCACTCTCGTTGGTTTTCAGTTTAATCTCACTTTCATTATTATTCAGTTTTTTACTTTTGTTGTTTTTCAGTTAAATCTCACTTTTACTTATCTTTCCTTTGCTTTCGTTGCGTTTGTTATTGTAATCTTCGTATTACCGAGATCATGACCGGGAACTTGAAAGCAGCACCAGACACCAAAGGTCCTTCCCGGGATTTTCAGGCGTTCCGTTGCCATGGTGCTGAGTTTTGTTTCCTGAGCGACAGCACGCTCAGATCGTGGCAGGTCGTAGAGGCACTTCCGGTGGCAACAGAAGCTGCCACTGATTTGTAAAAGCAGCTTCCGCGATTTGAGGCACAGCTGTTTGAAGGCAGCTAAGCTAGTATACAGCTCATTGAACAAGCTTTAGTTGCTCTCGCACAGTGTGGCCCCAAACACGTGTGAGATCAAAGGCACCTGCCTTTAAACAGTGTGGCAACATAGGCTGCCTTTACATATGCCAGAATAACCTGCCACTGGGCAGTTTCTGTTGACACTGGAAGGGCCTCTACTAGCATTGTCAGCTTGTCTCTACTGTGTATCCTGGCTCCGGCTCATACAAAGTGAAAGGTTAAAGGTTAGTGTTAAAGGTCCAGTGTGTAAGATTCAGGTAAAAGGGATCCATTGACAAGAATTTAATATAAAATAATCCTAATTTTGTTTTCTTTTGTGTGTTTCATCTAAATTGTACATATTGGTTTTTTTTTTACCCTAGAATGGGCCCTTTATATTTAAAGACTACATTTACATCAGGAGCAGGTCCTCTCTACGGAGGCCACCATTATTTTTCAATAGCCCAAATTGGACAAACTAAACATGTATGAGTTTTTATGATAACTTAAGGCTACCTGCTAGCAGAGTGAGATGAGGGGTATTCAGCTCACCTTTAACATTAAAGCAGGTTATATTACAATGAGTGGTCTCTGTAATGGCCCCAAACACTACTCATGTTATTATTTGACTCAGTGTCTGTATTCTGTGATGATCTGACATCATCGAGTGATTTTAACTATACTAACGTTTAACTAATGTACCTTAGTTTACTTTAAACTATAATGGCACTGATTAGACTGTATACCTCCACCAAGGCCCAGCAGTACTCCTTATCAAACTGTGTTTAAATTTAATAAAATTAAATCTCCATTTTAATTTGGAACTATACCAAATTGCACACATTCATCATTCCCAATTTTAAAGAAAGTGAACTTTAAATGTATCTTTCTGACAAACAAACAAACTCAGATTAAAACAGAACTTCCTTGGTGGAAGCTACACAGTTGTCTCCACCTTTGCTTCCTGCGATATTTAAACTGTATAAATATCTGCATATGTGTCAAGACGTTATATCTCCCTCTGTTTTCGTTTCCACCAGAATCTCTGTTCCTACAATGAGTGGCAGGGTCGCAGAAGATCGCCTGCAGGTCCTCCAGATCTACATCCTGCTGCAGCGTGTCCATGAGGGCGATACGGAGAAGATAAAGAAGATGGTGAACCTCGGGGTGGAAAACCTCATCAATCTCACTGAGCCACAGGATGGCACGGGGGTGCTTCATGTGGCAGTTTCAGCCAACAATAAGGGTGATGGGCCTCTTCCTTGCTCTGTCTGTTTACACAATATATTAATATATGTAGTATGGTCATGTAATGCTTCTGTGGTTCTACTCTGTGCTGGGTTTGAGTTGCTGGGTAGAAATTTGATCATTTTCAAACTCAAGTTCACATTTGTTAGAGGTCAACACTGAAGCAGATGCTTGAAAGAATCATTGTGATTTTTTATTACATGAACACTTTGATTATCGATATTGGGTTAATGACGTTAACAGCTCTCAAACCCTTAGTTTACATGACTTTTTAAACAATGTCCAGAAAGATGTGTTGTAGCTCATAGATTTAAAGAAAATGTGAGGAATTTCCTTACATTTCTAGAAAACTATACCTTAATATCATCTATTGGTGCTTTCTGTCGGTGGGTGATAAGAGTGTAGTGCATTAGGTTAAAAAGGGATATAGTTAAATTAAAGACAATGATAACAATCCTGCCAAATGTGTTTGTCATTACCATAGACTGTAGTATATAAAGATGGACGATGCCTCTCCACTTCCTTGCACATTCAAACAATGCCATCTTGCACATTTGGAGCCTGAGTCTGACGTTGACTTGATATAGGTGCTTTTAGTTGGGTCCATGTACCATCCGCTAGCACAGAGGAAGCAGGGTTTATGTCTTATAATGCAACCAGCCACAAGGGAGCGATCAAGACAGTTTAGCTTCACTTTTGTCATGTCATCAATCTTTATATATAGTCTGTTACTTTTAATTTAATGTCAATAATCAACCAGTTCATAGAGTGTATCAGAATCTAAAATGTAATGTTTAAAAGTCCATTCTTTTTTATGATTGTTGGCCTCCTCTTCTCACAGACCTGGTCAGTTTCCTCCTGTCTCTGGGAGCAGACCCCAACATCCAGGACAAGAAGGGCCGCACTCCAGTCATGTTAGCTGCTGAGCGGGGCAATCATGCCATAGTGGGGCTGTTAATACAAAGCAACGCTGATCTGAAGCTCCAAGATGCTGAGAGCAGAGGTGAGCAGTAAGAGGCATTGTCATTTGTCATTTGCATGTGCTGAAGGTGGGTTTGAGAAGAAGAAGATACCTGGGGAGAGCAGAGTACTTGAGTATCATTAGCGGCCTGGTCACATATACAGGCCCCCCCCCCCCAAAGATGTGTGTCACTTAAACATTGACTGTGCCGAAAGACTGAGATCCTGGAAGAGATGCTGGGACACTCATACAGTATCTACTATTGCTTAAATTATTGGAAAGAATATTTAACTCTTCAAAATATATATAGATACATATATAGAAAACTGCAGATTGGGTTTCATGAAGATGTGAACACATCCAGAAGAGTACAGTAGAAGTAGAGAGGAAATGTAAGTGCACAGTAGGTTTGTGTCGTTGAAATAATAGCTTATTAGGGGGAAAGGGAAGCAACTTAAAACCAGATGTTTTCTATGAAAACAAATTATTTATTTTTAAGGAGCCTGAAAAATGTAGGCAGGAAGCAGGAACAAGGTCGGGTCACACCTCCAGCAGCTGGAGTCAATCTTGCTCAGTCGACAACACATCCTGCTTAGCATGTAGGCAAACAAATTACAAGAAAGGTGAGGCACACGGGAGGGGGGGCTTCACCTGCGGCAGTAACTTTTACAAACTAAGCAGAAGTTTGCATGTATAGTCTAAGTGATCAGGCAGTTCATCTTTAGCTAGTTAGTTGACATAAAGGAAGCAAACTATCTAAAGGGAAGTTGAAATGTGGATGAAAATTCAGGGTTAAGATTTGTCAAACTGAATTGACATTCCTGATGCACACCAGACAACTGCCCTGTTTTATATTTTTGATTAATAGTGGAAGTAAAACTCTTATATAATATACAGGACTTCACTTGTAATGTATATGGTTCATAAGTTATACAGCATTAATAATGAAAGGCCTTGGTACAGATTCACTTCCACTAAGTTAGAGTTGCAGGTTCTCTTCTTGAATGCACAGCCTTGTCTTACAGCTCATGAAAATGCATGGTGCTCCTGTTTAGATATTGATGAGGAGGTGGTATCCCATACAGCTCCAATCAGAGAGCCCATTTCAACCTTTTTAAAACAATTCTGATAATCCCAATTACAGTGTGTCCAGGGACTCAATTACTGTAAATGTTGTGAGAGCGAGTGTTTGAGAAAGGGACAGGGGAACAAAGAAAAGTCTTTGCATGTGTGCTGACATGCAGGGGTACATGGTTTTATAAAGTGCACTGGATGCTATGCTATTGTGTGTACCTGCGTGCATGTGTGTCGGGGCGTGTGAGTACACATAATTACAGTGAACCACTCCTGTGTAACACGCTGAGTAACCCGATATCCTCCTGTTCTCTCAAAGGACTTCGGCCCAGTCTCAACACTCAGAGCCAAGCCTCTACCCCTGTTAGCTGAGTGTCAGGAGTCACACTCTTGCTTGTGTTATCCTTGGTGTTGGAGTGACACTTCTGACTCTAGTTTGATTTACACCTTGTGATTACAGTGGGTGGGGAAACTGAAAAAAGCAGCACTTGTCGCTCCCTCACTGCCACAGAGCAAGGCCCTTAAAACCCTGACAGATCAGAGCATGGGCGTCTTTCCTTCATGGCCAATTACAGATTCCTTGGCATTAACCTACATAAGCTGGAAAAAAAGATATGTAGAACTTTAGGGTTAATTGTCCAGACAAGAGCTACCTTCTGGTCCTAATAACCCATTTGTGCTCATCAGGTATAGGCCTAGACTGGCCAATCAGGCCCCAAGTTCTTGATAACTAGTCTTACAGCTGCAGTCTCCATATCGAAGGAGTGGTTTTCTCTAGGTTCTGTATACAACCCCAGGTTATCATAATGATTTAGAGCTGGTTTCTGTACAAAAATAAAACACAACATTCTTGGCAGAGGTAATGATTTAAATGTAGATATTGGCTTTATTCAAAAGTGGATAGCTGTAACAAATAAGAAACAAGGGAGGAGACAGAGATATGTCCAGTGTGTATAGTATGTGTTAGTGTTGACTCTCTCTATGTCCCCTGTTTCTTTAACTCTCATTTTAGGTGTCCTGTTCTACTGTATGTACCCCACAAAGCGCCACACTTACTGCCTGCAGATGGCGCTGAAGTGCCAGGCAGACCCCAACAATGTGTCAGCCCAGGGGATTCACGTCTTCCAGCAGATGTGTGAAAAAGCTCAGGAGTGCACCCCCATGTGTCTCGCCATGCTGGATGGCGGGGCAGACCCCAATGCAACAAACCAGGTTGTTTGATTGTTGAGATGACAGCAAGGGATTATGGGAACTCTAAATACATGTGGAAACAGACAGCTTATCCTTTACACAACATACTGTGATGTGTGCTTTGATCCTGTTTGTTGAGCCTTTGACTCTACTCCTCCCTTCTCTCCTCTCACCTCCTTTCCTCTCCTCAGAACACCGGTGTCACAGCATTGATGGAGGCAGCACAGGCAGGCTCGCTGCCGCTTGTGAAAGCCATTCTCAAGAAAGGGGGAAACCCAAACACCATGGACCTGAATCGTTTCACAGCAGCGCACTACGCTGCAAAGGGGGCCTTTTTTGAGGTGCATTATCTGTTTTTATATGCTTTTTTAGTTCTAATTAATTAACTGGTCTAAAAAAGAATTGTCCAGTCAGAATTTTTTTTATCCTGAGCATTCCACAGAACAATATACAATATTTATAAATGATTTGCAATAAAGCGACATAATGCAGGAATCACTCTCGCAAATGCTCGGGTTCCCCATACAGGTGGGAAGTGGAATTCACTATTATAAGTTGGGGTCCGAGCTTCCCCGCATAAACAGGCATTTTGTGACAAGCAGACGAAGGAGAAACAAATGTGTTTACCTGGCTCTGATGATAAACTAGTTGACAACTTCACTTACACTTACACATAACATAGCAAACAAGCAAAAGTTACAAGACTTACTTATCCAATAACAACAACCCCAGCTCGTTATCTGACATGCATCCATTAGCCTCTTTTAGCACTCGCTAACGAGTGAAATATTCTGCGATATTCACTCTTGTTCAGTTTCTTACTCGCTCACGTTCTCTTTTCCTCTTTTTCGTTTTCGCCGACAATGTCCCCTTGATGTCTACACTTAGCATGAAAACATAGTCTGTAGCTTACTGCTGGCTCCGGTTCTGGTTGTTGTTGTGTGACGTTCCCCGTAAAGCACGTCTTCATGTTCCAGCACAGCACACCAGAGTTGTTTCAGAGAAGTTTCAGGTTACCAGGGAGCGCTGCGGTGCCCTAATAGACATGTCATTTCCCCAATTATAAGTGTGTACCATCAAAATGATTTAGAAGCTGTTATTCTAAGGTAAAAACCAACCTTGTGTTGCTTTAGGTTTTTTGATTTTCAAAGTCCAGATTCAATTACTTTCAGTGTGGAAAATATTTTACATTATTTATCTGTGTCTCTGTTTTGTGCCTCCCAGGTGATTCAGGCGCTCTCTGCATACTCAGCAGACATGGGCGTGATTAACATGGACAACTGCACGGCCCTACACTACGCTGCTGCCACAGGCAACGCTAACTGCTGCAAGTTCCTGGCACAGAGAGGTGCAGTGAGAGAGCTGAACAGTAACAGGCATCCTGATGTCAATGCATTGCATTTCAGCTCCTTGTTTTTTTTTTAAGATCTCTTACTTTTACTCCTAATCCCTGAAGGAGTGCCATCATTAGAACAACACAGGCCCAATACTGGTCTCTGTTTGTGTTTGTATGTTGTAAACTTATAGCTCTGTTGTGATACAAGTAGAGTCAGGAAATTAAGTTAAATAAAAAGGCAGAATATGCAGCTGCAAGCACATTCCCAAATTAAATTAGGTAATTCAACCTTATGTTTATATTTTTCATAAAACGGTGCTTTGTGTTCAGGTTGTAACCCCAAGCTAAAAGACCAGGACGGTGTCCTGCCGCGTCAGATTGCCAAAGACGCTGGCTCCAAAGCAGCGGCCAAGGAGCTGAGGAAAGCTGAGAAGCAACAGGGGAAAGGCAACAAGTCCAGCGAGGACAGCCTCATGTCAGACCTCTGGGCCCTTAACCTCCATGACTGGTCTCATGAGAATGAGACCGAGTTATGTCAAGCCTTCGGGAGCAACTCAGATACAGTTCCCACAAAGAAGTTTGTTTCTGTGTTAGAGGAACTCAAAGCTCCAGCTGAACCAGAGCAGCTCCAAAAAGTCATTTCAGCACATGACAAGGAAAAAGTGGGCAGTATCAACATTAGTGATTTCATCAAAGGTGTCAAGTACATCAAGAAACCTTACCTCCACTCCTCCTATTTGCCTAAAAAGAAAAAGGGGGGGAAGAAAGGAAAAGGGGGGAAGAAGAAGAAGGGTAAATTGGTCATCCCAATGCCCATTTGCACCCTCACAACGGAACTCATGCCTCGGCAAGAGGATGGAGGCCCACCTCCCTTCATGATTGAGACGTACCACAACTTGTCAGACATCTGCAGATTCGACCGGGATCACCCACCAGAACATCCCATAGTGAACGACTCCGGATGGTACATGGAGAAGCCAGAGAAGACCTATGTGAATATCAACAGTTCTGTGAAAAGTGTAGATCTGGAGTCGTTGGACCTGGCTTTCAGTCAGGGGGTTCCTGTGGATGTTCAAGATCAATATTACAAAACTCCGCTGAGTGTGGCTTGCATCACTGGCAACTATGAGGTGGCTCAGTATCTTCTCAGCCAGGGGTAAGGAAAACAAATTGTGATTTCTTTCCTTTCTTGTTTTGGAAACAGATTCCACATTTTGTGGAAATGCTTTTTAGTTACACTTGTGAAGATGATCAGAATTATTTAAAACTGGTGAACAACAATATGAATTTATATGTAAATCATAAAAAGTCATAATATTATGAGGTAATAGGCAGCAAGGAGAACTCTTTTCTCTCCTTTTGGATTCAAGATCTTGATTACCAATGTCATGTTTTCTTGAGAAAACTATGAAATCCTTTTGAAAAGCATGCAGATGTAACGAACGATAGCCCCACTATCTCATAAATTTCAAACGTTATTGTTCAGTCTCAATCTCAGGTTTTTTTCCTTTAAGTTACCTGAATACTCCACCGTATGCACAAAAACACAGAGGATAAAATATTTCTTTAATAGTCAACTGCAAATGTCTGGATTATTGCCACACCCAAGTAAGTTTCCAAAAAGTGTTTAGATTTAGTTCCAGCCTTAGTTTCTGTTTATTTCTTTGCACTATATAAAATACGTTTTCAGAAAGTTTAAAGTCAATTGGATATGTGGTGTTTTCAGGGACACCTGAATATGTAATATTTGGCATTTGAAAATCATTTCATGTGCAAGGTAAATGCTGTTTAAGAAAAATCGAACTTAAAGGCTATCAACTTACCTTCTGTGAACTGTTTCATCTACAGGGCAGATGTCAACATGGGTGACCAGTTCTCCTCGATGCCCCTCCACCAAGCGGCTCAAGCTGGTCAAGTGGAACTTGTTGAGCTTTTGGTGGAGGCTGGGGCCGCCATAGATGCTCAAACGTTCAATGGAAGCACACCGCTCATGATGGCCATCCAGGGCTCTCAACTCTCCACTGTGGACTTCCTCATCAAGGCGGGTGCCAGTGTTACTGCGAAGAACAAGAAAGGTTTGTCTGAACATCCAAAATAAATCAAAGTTAATTCGAAAAATATTAATATTAAAACCATTTTATGTATGTTTTTATGTGTATATGGAAATATAACTGAATATTTGTGTACTGTCATTTGAAGCAAATTTAACAACAAAAAATCTATAGCTACTGTAACAAGCTGTTCCTCTTTCAGTGTTAACACTGTGATTTCTGCTGTTATTTGACTTTCTGCTTTTTATTTCTCCATAGAAGAAAACTGCCTTGACATTGCAGGAGCTTTTGGAGACTTCAGGATAATTGAGTTGGTCAAAGAAAAGATGGATTCTCTGCCTATATCAAAGGAGGCAGCGAAGGGAAAAGGTGGCAAAGCTCCAAAAGTTAAATCTGCCAAAGAAAAGGTACCCAAGTAACGGCATTCAAATCTTTTTAACCAGCCGGCTACAAACATATTAAACATTTCTGACTTCACACTCTGTTTTATTTCTTTGTGCACTCTATGTGTGCAAAATAAAAGGTAATTTCTGTTCTTTCTTTCACTACCACTGGACATGTATTCCATACATTTCCAACAATAAATTAAATAATGTGAAAGTGATACTTTACACACTAAATTAAATGACTTGTACTAATTTCTTTGAAGAAACAAATGATTGCTACTGTTGATATCACATTTACCAAATTTATAAAATAAAATAAATCTACATTTATGATTTGAACATGGCTCATAACGCCACCTAGTGTTTCAAAACATCTTGAGCCTCCTGTGCCAATGGTTGGTGCAGCCATGGTCTTGACCTTAAGGAACTTCCCTAGGCGAGAAGCTTCTTCTACCTAAGACATTTCTGTTGAAAAGAGTGCTACTGCAGTCGCTACTCATAGTTGGACAACTTAGCTTCAGCAAGCTAATTGGTATGTTGATGGCGTGTGTGTGTTTATGTGTAGCACTGTGCTCTAAAGACATTTTTTAAGGGAGAGGCCCTTCAGGCAAAACAGTTAAGTTACACTTTAACCAACATTTGACTGGAAGCACAATCTCACCCTGTGAACTGTGGCCTCTTTTCATCATGAGAAACCCAAGCCTGTAAAGAGATCTGCTGACTGTAAGACACCGACTTGTAAGCAAATTAGACCAGATGTGTTATGTTACAACTAGACCATTCTGAAGTTACAATTTACATTTCCACTAATCAGGCCACAATCAAACGAAACCTATTGATTTTGTCATTAAAGCCCTGAAAGTCGCAGGTGGTGCTGTGGCACAAATTCATCAGGGATATTCATAGCTCAATACAGTTGCGAGCAGCAGTTTTAGGGGGCAAGAAAGAGTCTATGCAGCAGAATAAATTGCTCACAGGTATAAAATGGAGCTGTCTACCCTCTCATTGACAGGAAGTGCCTCTGTTTTCTGCTAATGTCAAACTAAATGACAATATTCCTCAGCAGAACTGCAGGAATTCCCTCACCAATACAAGATAGTGATAAGCCTATTAAATTTCCATCCACTGTGACTCATTAGTTAGTCCGTCAGTGTAAATAATACATCCACCTTCAAGTCCAAATGCTTTCTGATGAATGTTAGACTCACTCATGGCATTGAACCTGTTACCCTGAGACAATTTGCAGTACTCTCGCACTAAAGGCAATATGCAGGTATTAAATATTCAAACTAACAAGAGCACACAATGGATCTCTGTAACATCTCTGGGTATGTGTTCGCCTGTTTAAACTAATGGAATAACTGGTATCAATCACATTCAATAAACTTGTGAACAAAATAATTTAAAATAAGAAAAACTTTAATTGAGAGATTGGGACAAGATTTATGTCTATTTAGGAAAATTGGATTTTGATTGAGTCAGTTGTTACATTGAATCCAAAATTTGAACCTCATATATTTGACTGATCTCTTATCATAATTGATTAAGACATCAGTCAGTTCAATGCTCTGCCATCTACAGTGTAATGACCTTCCCACTGGAAGCAGATAATAGATCATCTCAGAGCTGGGTTACCTTAGTGTAAGTATACTAGTACTGTATTTCAAACTAAATGATTGCAAAGCAAGACAAGGCTGCAGCAAGGACACAGTGGTGTTCAGGCAAAGCACTGGAAACCAGAGCTAGTTCATATCATCCAACCCCAGAAACACGAGAGCTTCACTTCTACTTTAACCTGATACCAGAGACCCAGCTGCAGCCTATTAAAATGCAGAAACATCTGTTCATATCCAACATCTGCAGGCAAAGAAAGGAATAGCTATCACCAACTAAAGTCCTTAGTAGCTTCCATTTGTGTGTAATTTAAGAGCTTTATATTGTGTGTAAGAGAGGGAGTAATTGATTTTAAAAAGGTTTTGTTTTTATCCAAAGTTTTAATATGTTGTTTCATGTTTTGTTGATTATTCCCTAATGAGTGTTTCTTTAGACTCACTTGATTGATGGTCAAGTATCTGAAAAAAAAAGAGACATATTATGCTCATATTTAGGTTCATGATTATAAATTGGGTGAGTACCTAATAAGGTTTAAATGCTCTAATGTTCAGAGAACCCATCATTTCCTCAGACTGTCTTTTGCTGTGGCTCCTTTTTTCCACCTCTGTCTGAAACGGTTGGTTTTAGCTCTGACAGGTTGTTTCAGGAGCTTCAGGAGCAGTGTTGTCTGTGGAGAAGAGGAGCCCACTTTACTGTGGAGCCCACTTTACTGTGGACTTGGGGCTTTTTAACTTTACAGAGCTTTAACATAAAGAAAAGCTGAAAAGCTTAAATATATATCCTTTCATGTTTTCCCCAGTTGGTGCATGTTTGTCTATGTTCAGTGTTTTTCATAGTTAAATAATTAACAGTACTATAAAGAAGCTTTATGTCTTCTGTGTAACTGATTCTCTTTCCATCCTCAATGTCAATAAGATTTATTGAAACATCTGAAATTAGACAGTTTTATTCTTCAAAGTGACAAAATGTACACCTACATTTTGGTGATGTGTGTGTGTGTGGAAAATCTCCTGCTACTTCCTCCTCCTCTCCTTACCTGGTCTACTACTTCCTCCTGTGGCTCCACCCCCAGAAGTTATATAGGAAGCTAGCTCACCTGGCTCACTCCTTTCTGAACAAAGATCCCTGGCTGACTGCATGGTAGAGGCCATCCTTTCAAGTCTGAACTGTGTACATGACCAATAAACCTTTCCAACTGAAACCAATGAAATACTGGATTGGAAACCTTAAATCCATGCTCATCTGTCCTCACCGACACAACACTGAGGTGATTGCTCCTGCAACTACAATATTAACCCTTTACAGTGTGTCTTATTCCAACTTGTTGCAGCTAAACTATTTTAGCCTTGTTGTGTAACCCCCCCTTCTTTCTTTTATCATCTTTTAAATCTTTTAAAACAACTTTGTGTACCGTTCAGGGCCTTGCAGCAGAAGGTGCAGTGCACTCAGAGTCCTTGACTGCAACAGCAGGGAAGACGTCCCCGAAAGATTCAGAGAGCGTCATCCTGCAGAACGCCAGGATCACTGCAGGGAAAACCAACACTATGGGTATCACCTTTGTGCCAAAAACGGTAGACCTCACCACCATCATTGCACACTGCATAATTACTTTTTAATGAAGTTGATGTTTTCCTGTGGAGGAGGGTCACTGTCATCAAATGTTTTGAGGCCTTAGTATTTACATTGATTACACAGCCAAGTATTTTTAACTAACTCATTTTAAAGTTTCCAATTCAGAGGAGATAATTTACAGTTTACTTTGAATTTGACAAGTTTACCTGAACACCACAGTAGGTAGAAGGTAGGTAGGTAGAAGGGCATTTGTATTTCTAGAAGTCTTCTCCAGTTTTTCCCAGCAGTGCACATCAGTTCAAAGCTGTAACCAACCCGCAGAGTAACTGCACAGAGTTCTATTTTTTACAGTCTGTGTTTTTGTGTCTCAGGTTTGGGGGAAGCCGCCCACCACCAGCCAGCTGATGTCGAAGATAGAGAGACGGAAGGAGATCTTGGCCCTGGAGGTGGACTTTGACGACTTCATGATGCCGTTCACCAACAACATCCAGAAGACGACGCTGGAGCACGTGAAAACCACGGAATAGACAGGAAGTAGGTTAGAAAGAAGACACTCAGACATTTTGGAATCCCACTGTTACCTGAGCTAGTGGGCCACCTGCAACAGATAAAGACATTTAAACCTATTTGGGATTAATCATATTCACATTTCAGCTGCTTTAATCAAAATAGTTGGACGATATATGTTACTGAACACCTCTTTTTAGTTCTTGTTGTATCAGAAATTGATATCAAACGTTATTCAGCACATGTATAGTATCATTAGGCCACTGAATCTTAGATAGAATCTGCTTTTATTAATGATCAAATGGCAAAGTCATCATCCCACTAATAAAATGTCAATAATCAGTTCACAAATATAACATCTTACATACACACACCATCCTGTAGTGTATATCCACAATGTTCAGTGTGGACTTATGGACTCATAAATGTCAAACACTGTAAAAACTCAGCAGATATATATTTGTCAAAACAGTGGAACACTTGAAGTGGGTATAAATATTTGAATGAATACAGAGTATGTGGTAACTGTACGTGCACTGCTTTCAGCCTGGTTCAAATCCAGAACCATTTTCCTGTCTATGTAAGTTCAATATCCTCATAGGGCAACTTAAGTAAGACATTAATCACATTACACTTTATCAAATGACCCAAGCAGTTAATAGGCTCGGTTAGACGAGCCTTTCTTTCTTTGCACATTCTTTATATTAATATTGGATTAACTCTCTCTGTATACACAGCCAGGGACTCTATGAAACACTCTGCCTCCTTCATGTTGTGGTATTTGATTTCACTACTGCTCATCCTCCATGTTGCTGGCACTGACTGAAAATAAAACGTATCATGCCCATCAAGCCGTTTGCAGTTCTATGTAGAAGCCAGTGTGGGGCGCTGTTTGGCAAAGTTATCAATGCAGGGGTTTGGTTGTTTAATAATCTGGGAGGACAGAAAACTTGGTGGGAGCTCTTGTGTTTCTAGCACAGAAAGATATCAAAATGGCAGCCATGTGTGTTTATTGTTCTTATTTTAGCTACTGAGCTGCTTTCAAACCTGCATTAGTATTTCATTAGTCTTTAACCCTCCCTGATAAGTCTGACTGAGAAGCTGCCAGCTTTTGGGTCATTTTTAGAGTTGATGATGTACATATCAGGAATCATCTGAGTTTCTGTGTTAAACGTTGCACTGATGCACAAACTCCCATCATCGCCAGCACTCAATATCACCAGATAAAATTAGATTGCAGTGTCCTCAAGGTCCATGGTGACTCAGTTATATAATCAAATATATGGGCAAAAAGGGCTGGGTGATGGAGGGGGGGTTGCATCCTTGAGGTCCATAACACAAGGCCTGGATTATTTAAATATACATACACACAATACCATTGATGACAAGGATGTGAGAGGAGAGAGAGGCAGTGGATGAGAGTGATGACAGCGAGGAAGGAGAGAGGATTGAAAGCAGAGGGATTCACAGACTGAATGTGATGATATACAAGAGGAGAATCGGAGACAGCGAGTGAATAATCTTCCTGAAAGCCCAGTAGAGCCATTCATAATGAGGCAAGGTATATCGGGGGGGGGGACCACTGACAGCCAGGGGAAGGGGAGGCGAAAGGACACAACGATAGAAGAGGTGGAGGTTGGGGGGAGGGAAGGGAAGGGGTGGATGAGTAGGGGATGGGGAGGGGGCACGACGGAGGAATGAGAGAGGGGAAGTGAGGGAGTGGGCGGGAGGAGAAGATGAGGGCTTTTCTAGCACAATCAGTGGGCGCACAGGTTAGAGGGAGTAAACAAGGCTGCTGGCTCTGATTGTGGGCCGTGACGCAGTGTGTCTGTCAGGGCGTGGGCTCGGGCTTATATGGTCATGCAGTATGTGTGCTCTTGTGTGTGTGGTGCTGGGTGTATTGCTGTTGTACGAGCATGAACATATTATGGAGAGATATATGTGGATGTTTTTACACATCTTAATCCTTATTTTAGTCAGATTGTATTGTTAAAGAATCAGCAACGAAGACAGGTGTGTGTGTGTGTGTGTGTGTGTGTGTGTGTGTGTGTGTGTTTTACCTCTCTGCATGTGTATGAAGTTGATGTTATTTTAGCTCTTCTGTGCGACAACATCGCAGTTCTTGTTATATTTGTCTGCGTTATCGGGAGTGCAGGTGTGTTGTCTTTTCCTCCTCTCCTCCCCCCTCTCTGCTGAGTATCAGTCTGAGCTAAAATCAGTGTGTGTTGTTGCCAGCAGCACTGCAGTCTCCCAGCTCTGGACCTGCACCGCTTACTCAGCACTCAGGACTCCAACCCTTGACTTCCCAAAACAACCCACAGGGACACAAACAAACACACAAACACACACAAGCACACGCAGATTATATTATCTCTTTTTACCACATTATGGTGTGATATTATTACTATCTGTTATATTATTACTCACATTAAATATGCATGCACAGTAACAGATGTGCTCACACATGCATATAATCCAATAATTGCATACTTTATGCAAGCAAGTGTACACATTGAGACACTGTGGACATTTGCTGAGGTACCCACAGATGCACTGTCGTTTTCTGCCTGCAGAGGGTTAGGGTTTGTTCATGCAGATTATAGGTGCAAGGAATTATTCATTTCTTTGATTAATCTGCCATTTTTTCCCTGTGAATCATCTCTGTCTGTCCTCTAAAATGTCAAAGGAATAGGCAACATCAGATGTCTTAGTTTACTTAACTTTCATGTTGGACAAAGAAAAGCAGCAAATCTTCTGATGTAATAAACTGCAACCAGAGAGACAAAAAAAAGATTAGGAAAGGATTATTCAACTAGTCATGCCTCGCAGTTGATTAATAAACTAAGTTTGACAGACTATATATATATATTATATACAGTGTAATGGTCATAATATAAATTCCCATATTACAGTATGTTTCCTAGATAACCATGCAAGTGTAAAGTTTTGCATTTTTAATGAGATTACCTTAATTCAGGACATTAAATACGTGTCCACATTCTAAAAGGTTAGGTGGCATCATATATTCAGAAAATCTGATGTAAAGGAAATCTATTTCCTGTGATTTCATGCTAAGATGGATCCAGCGCTCTCCGTGTCTCAGTTTCCAAAAGACCCAGTAACTGTAAACACAGTAGCAGTGGTATAGAAATGCTGTGTCTAGTGAAACAATGGCCACTTTGTACAGCTCCTGGTTTACATCCATTATTGATGAGGGAGTCAAGTTCCACACCAGCCTGACTGACTGTATGTGAGACAAAAGGGCTGAATCATGTGTGTGGTTTAGAATATGTGGTTGTGCGTGTGTTTTTGTTTGTTTCTGAATGTTTGGTACCTGTGCATGTGTGTGTGCATGTGTGTGTTGCAGTGATTCATCATTCATTAGTGCAGCCCTGGCAGTGCCATAGATCTCTTTAGCTTCCCAAGCTATAGATTCCAATTTGCTGCAAGCCTGGGACTTTTATTATGAGGATATTGATTTGAATTTCATAGTGAGCTCAATAATGCTGGGTGGTAAACAGAGGATTTGGTCTTGGCTCAGATAAACAGACCAATTCCTGAGAAAGGGGACGCAAGAAAACAGACACAATAAATATCTCACTAGACAGATTACAGCTGCAGCATTTTACTGACTGCACTTCCTTCATAAAAAGGTAATTTCAAAAGACAAATTGTAAAAGACGACATTACACTTTACCTCTATGTTGTGTAGAGACACTACTAATCAAACCCACAACAATGTAGAGGTTTACAGATAACCACAGTTCATAATGTGACTTTAAAACAGATTCCAGCATCAGAAAAATACTGTTGCAATATGTTTTTTTTTCTTTAAGAGATACTTTAGCTCCACTGAGGGTGTCCTAATCTGTCAAACTCTAATTGTAGAAACTGAAGTTTAAAATACAGCTCATCACTAACCACTGTGCCACTAACCACAGTAGTTTCTGCTCTGCTTAGCTTAGCTTTCAGTGATTCATTAAGATGTGGGGAAAAATAACTGACACCTGGTTTTAGGGGAAAAATGTACAATTGCATGATAATATTTTATTGTAGTGACAAAACAAGTATGACTGATGTCAGATGTGACGAGTCTAAACAAAACTGCTTTCTTCATCTCTCCTGATGGGTTCTATTTACTCTTTATGCATCATTTAAAGCTGCACTAGACAATACATTTGTTATTTAAAACTGATATATATGTTTTTCTTTGAGTGACAAATCACAGAGTATTATTTCTCGAAATTGCAGTTCCCCTCGGCTCTACTGAGCATTTTAGCGTCTTTCAGCCCATAACTTTAAAGATGCCCTGTGGAGTTAAAAAGAAGTTATGTTTACTTCTTTCTTCACTCGCACATTGCGGCATATGTGGCACTTTACTGCCACCTGTTGATCAGTATTGTATTGTGTCATTTATATGTAAACATACGACTGATAAGTTAGTTAGTTAGTTAGTTAGCTAGTAAATTGTAACATATTGGAGCACTTAGCAGCAAAAATTTGTCCCCAGGACTTGGAGGAGACCAATTTAGAGTTAAAAGAGTCAACATTTTTTATTCTTTTCTTTTTTTAAATATTTTTACTGCAGTAGATTCTCTTTTTAGTCTTAATCTCTTTAATCTTGTGTATAAATATAAATGTATTGACTGCCAGTGTATTGAAATGTTCCCACAGGCTGCAGCACGTCCACAGTTTGAAAAAAGTTGAAATGCGTTTGCGTTTGGCTCTGTAGTATACTGCAGTATCATCTGCGCCCTCCCCAAACTGTGTCCTTCAGTCCTTCTGGAAAAAAAAGAAAAGAGAGATGGACTCTTTTTCCTTCTCCCTCGCTCACACATGTTCCCTGTTGATTAAGGCCTCCTCAGTGGCCAATCTCTCAGCAGTGGTCAGACTCCTGAGCAAGAGAGAAATTTAATCAAACTCCGACCAGGAAACACAATCATAAAATATGAATGTTATATAAGCAATCATCAGCAGGGCTTTCTGATAAGCCTATAAATAATACAGACGAAAGTTATGTAAACGAATCTGGTGACAGGATAAAACACATTTTAGAAATCCCTCTGCCACTCATGCATCAGCACATGACCGATATATACCTGCTAGTATAAATCATATGGTTTGTTTAAATCTCTAGATTGTTTTTCTGTCATATCAGCATTTATTTTTTATTGCAGTGGTGAGTAAATCTTCTGATTATGAATACATTATTTTAGAGAACAACCCTTCATGCTTTTCCTTCTGCGCTGCATCTTCAGTATCGAGGGGCCTAATGAGGAGTCTGAGGAGTTTTTGTCACTTGTGATTATGTTTCTCATTAGCATTATTTCCCTTAAAGCGCTGCACATCACATTTATCATTCTCACTGTTTTCTCTCACCGCTTTCTCTCACTGCATGGTAATGATGCTGCGTCCAGTTTGCTGGGAGAAGTGGAAAAACGCCAAGAGAAAACAATTAATGGCACACCAAACACCCTGAGTGTTCATATGTCACTGATCGTGTCATGCACGCCTTGTAAAGACAGAAATATGCTGCAGGGTAAGATGAGAGTCGCAGTGGGTGATGGGTTTTTTCCCTGGCAGCCTGTGAAGGATAAAGAAGAGTTAAAGTGAGCAATGGAGGAGGTGAGGTGACTAAAAATGAGAAGGATCTGCATAGGGGTTATTGTAGGTCAAGGGAGATGCCCTGTCTGACTCGGTCAGACAGAATAGAAGACATGGGTCTGTACGTGGGTGTGTACAACAGAGGGATAAACCAAGGGAGAGAGGTGTTTTCTGAAAAGGCCAGTTATTGCAATGTCTGGCAGTATCGTGCAGGAAAAGATGTGTCAGACGGGAAACCTGATTTTTGAAATGTAGGACATGGAGAGGAAGAGGTGGCAGTGGTTTGCATGAGGAGGAAGAGGCGTGGCGAAAAAAAGGAAAACTCAGGGTGTTCTCCCAAAGCTGGGCTGCCACTGCAGAGCCTGTAGCTGAGATTTTTTTTGTCAGAGTTTTGTTATGCTGCTGCTGCACCACTGAATCGAAGAGGGGAGGAGAGAGGAGGAAGGGGAGGAGGAGGAGGGTCAGCCTGATCAGGGTTGTTTCACTGCAGTGGAGGCTCTTTGTCCTCCCCCCAATTCCTTCACATTGATATACCCCATCTCTGTCTCTCTCTCTCTCTCTCCTGTTGATGTTCTTTCTGGAGTCTCATCTGTCCGTCTTTGCTTGTCTCACTGTCTCTTTCTGTCCTCATCCTCTGTTTCCTCTGCTCTCTGATACCTGGCGCCCAGCTGCCTAACACTAATCTGCCAACCTCAGGAGTTGTCTCAGTCTTGCTGTGTGCAGACTGCACACACAGTTAGCCAAGACCTGCACACTTCCTTATTAGCTGCATCAGCGTCTGCCAAACACTAACTTAGCACAATTGCTCTAAACTTCTAGAGTTTTTCAGCGAGGCAATTGAACAAGCAGCTGGTGTGTATATCAGTGGTGTCACTCTTTCAGTCGGACATTCACTGAACCAGTCCATTGGATTAGATTATATACTGACCTAAATTAATTGACATGGAATAAAATATATCCTTCTGTTCTGCTACTGTCCTCCCAGGAGAAACAATAGCATCAAACTGTCTCAAAAAAACCTGTTCAAGTGATGGCGCCATTCAGTGGTGGTTGTAATTATGACAGGAAAATACAGTAGTGAAAAGTCAGTGAGTAATTGCATTATTTGGCTGAGACCATGTTCCCTTTTCACTCTTAAACTACATGTTAGTAACAATGACGATGAAGGTCTCCTAACAAAGACACTATTTTAACCGTAAGCTTTATAAATAGATGGATGTCAGAACAGCCTCCAAAAGTGAAGCCAAACCATGTTGATCAGTCTCCCGGAGGCTGGCTGCAGTATCGATCAGAAAAAATGTCTCCTCCATGTTAGGGATGGGACATGGCACTAACTAAAAAGTCAAGCATATGATACAGTTTTCTCAGAGATGAGTTTTGTCACTTGAGGTAGTTCAAGTTCTCATTTTTCTGGTACATTTGGTTTTCACTTTTGTTATTTGATGCTATATAAACAGGGTGCAACATCATGATTAACAGCTGAGACTGACTTGTGTGATTGGTCAAGTGTGTGTATCAGCAGGAGCTTGATACTGTGGCTCCACATCACATCACTACTGCACAGACTCTTGACTCCCACTGATATAAAAAGCACAAGATGGTTGCACCTGTAGCCGGGATATGTTAGCTATCTTTTTTCTTTACAATGGGAGTAAAGGGAGAAGTGTCATCCACCTTTTATATAGAGTCTATGGTTTAAATCAAAACCCATTTACCATCAACCTAGCTAAGTTGTTTTTGTTCCTAGACGAAGCTAAACCTTAACCACTGTGTTCCCATCATGCAACAGATGTATCAATCAAAGATGTAAAATGGCTTTGGAAAACACAGAGGAAAAAAATCAATTCGAGCTGATAGATGTGTTGTTCTGAACGGCATGAACAAACATAACCAACATTTTCAATGTGGAGTGTTTGTATTGTAACGATGATGATGTACCACATTCAGCATGTGTGGTAGATCTGTGCTGTTTCATCAGAGGGTTTGAAAGTGACATTCACTCCTTTCCTCTCTGAACATTTACAAGATGTAGTTTTTTGTTTAAGCACATTTTTAGAAATGTATTTTAGCAAACACAAAATTTAACAGTTTTAATACAGTACATTGATAAAATGTATTATGTACAGCATTTGTGCTAAGCTAACTAGTATGGTTACTGTGCAGATATGATTATGGTAGTGTATTTTGTATATTTTCCAAAGATCTAATTATTTCAGAATTGATGCTCAGTCACAGCCTCACTTTAGAGGAATGGCTGTTCCTCCAAAATAGGTCAACACACTGATAAGAGAAAAAGACACTGATATCAGATCAATACTCCATATTGGCCTATTACCTGATCTGGGAGTCATTTTTTTCTTGTTATCTCATCACTGAGTTGTTACTTTCAGAGCTGTCTGATTCCAGTGAAGGTTAGCAGCAGGTCACGCCCACTGCCCATGTGGGTCGCTATTTGCAGCCCTGCTAACAATGAATAATCACTATGCTGTTAGCATGAGCCACAGTTTCTCATCGCTGATTCATGACGAATGACACGTTTGTGTGAATCGTAACTAACAGTTCACCAAAGCTCATTTTGAAGAATGTGACAGTGACCTGTAGTTTTTTTCCAATATGATCAATGTGTTTCAAATCCAGTTAATGTGTATGATGTGCATCTTGAGCTGTGCTTTGTGTAGAGGTAATGAATTCAATAGTTGATGTTTGTTTGTGTGTTTGTGTTTCAGTGTGCGTGGTTTGGACGACACACAGAGAGAGAGAGAGACATAGAGTAAATTAGGACAGAAGAGAGCGAGAGGGAAGCTGGTAGAAGGGAGCAGGAAACCAGACCAAACATGGGCACAGGTGACGCACAGAGGATACCCAGTTTCCATAGCAACAGGCAGGTGCAAGACACTGGGAGCTAATCTAGCATTCGATCTGCTGAGGTGAAACATTTGCATGCACATCGCAGTGTGAGTAGCCCAATTCTCACACACACACACACACACACACACGGAAAATGTACACAAACACAAACACACAGCTTAGTGCGTAATTCTTTGAGGTAAATACACATGGAGAACCATGCTGAGAGAAATGATGAAAAGAAGACAGGAGTAGAGCATGTACCATAACAAAGACACATATAGTTTGTGAACATTTTCGAAGCAGTTGAGAATATGACACTGCCCAACCAGGACCCTGACCTTGATGACCCTACACACACATACTGAGAAGCACCTGACGCACTGAAGCTACACAGGGAGGAGGATGAAAGAGTGCTGACAAGAAAGGCAGAGGGGGAGAAGGATGAGCCAGGAGACCGAGATCAAAGGGGTAGGGGAGCTGGGGGAAAGCAGTGTTGATCTGTCCCTGGGGGGGTGTGAGACTTGATGAAGAGGAGGGAGACGAGCAAGGGGGTTTGATTAGTGCGTGTTGAGGAGGCACTGAAAAGCAAAATAAAGCAGTTAAGGGGGAGAGAAAAAGAGAGGAGGAGGTGAGAGTTGAGGTAGAGAGGAGGAAAAGTTAATGGCAGTGTGGGGCCGCTATACAGAGTATCTGAACCGGATCTTTTGTCGTTTGTTTGTGGATAAAACAAAGAGCTGTTTAGACTTCTGAAGCATCAGCTATTTGGTTGAAATAGAAAAAGAGATTTATCTTACCAGCCCCCATTACATCAGCATCTCTCCTTATTTTGGTTTAAAGCCATTATATAAAGAATTTCTGCAATTACAGCATCGCTCAAATGACTTCAATGCCTCAGTGTTTTAGGGTAGAACAAGGCTGAGGTCCTGGAAATGCTTTAAAAGAAGAAATTTGTACAACGTGTTGTCTCTGTTTAGTTTTCCTAAAGGGCGGGGGGGGGGGGGGGGGGACCAGCCACCAGCGGCCAGGGGCAAGACACAATAACTTTAAATATCAGGATCCAGACGCACACTTTAGGAAAGTCGTTCCTGGAAGCCATTCACAGAGCAGAGTCACAGAGTCTTTAGAGGTGCAGTAGGGAACATTTATGAAAATAACTTGTCATATTTGCCAACACTGTCAGAATAACCTGACAGTATAACACGAGGAAGGTAATATAAGAAAGAAATCTTGCTCCTCTGGCTCCGCCTACTGCTTGTTATGTAATTTGGAAAATCCAATGCTCCCATTTCTTTACCAGAATCAGAGCCAGGCGAGTCTGCAGGAACTTAACAAAGGCAATGACTATGAAACAAACTCCCATCAACATCAAACCCTTCCACAACAACAGCATACACAAGAGACAAAACTGAGATAGTAACGGTTACAGTAATGTTTGCACTCTGTAGGGGAGCTCTCTGTGTCTGGCTGCTTGCTTCTGATGATAAGGCTATGGGTTAGCATTGTTGTGTTAGGGAGCAGTCAGCTAACCTAAGCTTGTTTTCGATTATAACTGTTACTTGTGGTTATTGTTTTTGCAAAATTGTTGAAAATGTTGTCGTGAAATGAGTCTCGGGGCAATTTCCATAGTGTTTTTTCTAGTTGCTTTGGATAGTATCATGCATGAGGGGCTTTGGAGAAGGTTTTGGAGCTCAGCAGATGAAAGATGTTTTGGAAATTGTATTCATTCAAATTCTCTTTCTCTCAACTTTTGTTAGCAGCTTTTAAACATCCCCTGTTTTGTTCTTTGTGGTAACTAGATTTTATTTTGCTTGAGAATATGGACATCAGTTGCTGTGAAATATATAATAGATTCAGCTCACAGTGACTAGACTAACAGACAGTTTGTCATTATGGTTTATTTGGGCTTGACTGCTTGAGTAGATTTAAAGTGGCAAGGGAGAAAGGAATTGGGAAGCAAAGTAGGACAGTAAGATGGGGCTAAGGAGAGTAGATAGGAGAATTAAAAAGTAAATGAAATGCATTTGTTGGTGGAAATTTGATTCCTTTCAATTTGTACCATGTGCAATTGCCTCTAGTTCCCACACAGAGAGATGAAGCTCAGAGAGATGTTTTATTTTCCCTAACCCGATACTGTAGCTCATTGCATTTCTCTGCTCACTGGGCATTTTAATGCAGCAGAGCAATCTCAGCTGTTCCACACACACAAAGTTAATGTGCAGTTTTATAAACGCAGATATGCACATATGGGAGACTGAGAGTACACACATTTTGAATTCAGTCAGCAGCAGTGTGCCACTTCCTGTGAGCTAGCCAGGAGGGACATTAGATTCTGGGCCAATGCACCCTCGCAACTTCTGTTCTGCTTGTTTTTTCGTCCTCTGCTGTATCGTAACATTTGTCTCCCATTACACTACCCTATCTTATGTTACTGTATGTGACACTAGGGTTTATCTTTAATTGTATAAGATGTAGATACTTGATAACTTGCATAACCGCATGCACCATGTGATGCTCTGTTTTGCTGCTCTGTCCGGCTGTTTACACACAAACCTCAGCTGCTGATTCACAAATACTGCATCCCACCTGAAATCTGTTCTGTGAAGAGAGGAGACGAGAGGTGCTTGAACCAAAATGGAGATGAAAAACGTGGTGGGGAGAGTAAGTAAGGGCAAGGCCAACAAAAAAAACTAAAATAGAAAAGCCAAGGATAGAAAAGACAAGAAGAAATAGGGCAGTGAGGTGTAGAGCTGCAGGTCGATGTGGATCGATTCTCCTCCTGACAACCATCCTCACCATCGGATACAAGACCTTCAGTCCCACACTTATCAATGTCGCCACTCACTCCCGATCTATCAATACCTCAATTATCAGATAGAATGTCCCTCTCCCCAGTGGGCTGGATGAGACTGAACCCTATTCTGCATCTTTGTTGAAGTGTGTTTGCTCACAGCTCATTGCGTCTGTAAAGACGAGACAAACAACAGGCCTGCAGATAAACACAATGTGAAATGAAACAGAATTGGAAGGTGAGGCTGCAGAAATTGAGTCGTCACTTTAAAACACATTTAACTTTGTGCTGCTTTATACATCTTTACATTCCAAATGGAATTTTTTGTGCTGCTTGACCATTACTGTAAAGTCTAATTGTAGGTTAAGATTTCATGATTAACATAAACATTTCTACATGCAATTTTTGCACATTTTAAATTGTGCTTTCTTTAAATACATTTGTCTTTGTTCATGCCTCTTTGCAAGTTAGTGCCACAAACCGTCACTGGAGAAATACTGTGTGCACATATTTAGATTATAGACTGTATATAAAGGTGGATGACATGACAATTCCCCAAAAGTGAAGCCAAAGTATCTCGATTGCCACCTGGTGGCTGGCTGCAGTGTAGTTCATAAAACAATTCTGTCGTTTAATACTGATGTTTGTTCAAGTGTTCATTTTTCCAGTATTGATTTTAATTATTTGATGATATCAAAACAGGGTGAATCATCATGATTGACAGCTGAGACTGACTTGTGTGATTGGTCAAGTGTCGGCAGGACCTTCATACTGTGGCTCCACACCACAACTGCACAGACTTTTGACTCTGACTGACAGAAAGCACAAGATGATGGCCCCTGAATCTGGGATCGTTTAGCTTTCTTGTTTCTTTACAATGGGAGGAAATGGAGAAGTGTCATTCATCTTTTTATATAATCTACAGTTTTGCACAGTTTTTTATAAATACGTTTTTAACTGTGGTAGAACAATTTCAAAAGAAACAAATCATTTTAATGGCTGATATTATATTTTGTTGTGTTAAATTAAAATCACTAAAACAATTAGTTGATTAAGCTATAACATAAATATAGTGAGGTAGAAAGTACAAAATGTACATCTGAATTGTAATGAAGTTGGAGCATGAAGAAACATTAAGCTCAAGTGTTGGTACCTGAAAATCTGTTATGAAACACTGAGCTTTCCACTGCTGAAGAAAGATCTGGAGCAAAAGCAATAAACAGTTTATATGCAATTAAATTCACTCACTGCTTTTTTAGACGTGTTGAATCTGGCCTGAAAAATACAAACAACCATAATCAGATGGAGCGTTTCAACACCACAGACACTTGATAGATGCACGGTCGTGACAAGCTCTCCACAGACGGATGAAGCAGCGGTCTAATAGTATGCTTGGTACAATGACTAAGGACTGATATTTTCAGAGGGAGAGAGAGAGGCAGATTTCAGTGCTGAGTCACAGCAAGGCTGCCACTGCTGCTGCAGCACCCTCCCCCTCACTGAAGCGCACAGCCTGGCTGACTGGCTTCATCCTGCCCTCCTTCTCTTCATACATGCATAGCCCCCTCTCTGTACATCGTGTGGAGTGTGTTCCATGTCTGTCTCACACCTCTGTCTAGTCCAATTCAATCCTTTCTGGATCTTTCACGTCTCTTTTTCTGTTTTTATGCCCATACCGCCATTGTTTTTTGTTTTTTTTTGCCTTGTCACTCTTTCACAAATCACCCCCCCCATCCTCTTCCCCTCCCTCAGTTCCTCCAGCCTCCAACCTTCACTGTGAAGTGTAATTAAGAATGAAATCAGTCAGCAAGGGGGAGAGACTTCAGGATGCCCGAGCTTGTCTGCCACAGAACTGATAATGCTGTGGCTAATCTTCTCCCCCACTGGCTGTGTTTTGCTCTCTGACCGTGAGATGAAGCACCACTAAAGCCAGGCTCTCCATCCACTGGCCTCCCCAGACACTTCACACACACACACACACTCTCCCTGCAAATACCACTCTGACTTCAAAGGCCTACTCTGGAAAGTTAGCCAGTCTCTTTAATCTCGGCACAAAGCAAAGATACAGAAAGCATTAATGGATGAGAAAATGAAGAAAAGTGAAGGAAGGATGAGATGTTGAAGAATTAACTCTTTTAATGGCAGTGCGCAGTTCATTCGTTCTCCTCTGAATTATCAACATCTCACCATCTTAAGGAAGAATATACTCAAATGCTAAATGACCCTGACGAGCTCACTCCTTTAGCACTCCAGCCGCAGCATTAAGACTTCATCACAGTGTTCAATCTGCAGCTGCTGTGTGGAGGATAAAATGTGAGAGATAAGCAGCAGAAGTGCCTGAGGGATGTTTCCAGCAATAAGCTGACAATGCCTGGTTCACACAGCTGATAACCTTGGTAGACAAAAAAATTATATTAATTTGAAATTCTCTCTGTTAATAGATTAACGTTTAAAATGGGATTAACCTGAATCAAGTCGAAGTTATATTCTTTCTTTAATCTGGGGCTCTGGGAGTGAGAGGAGGCCGATTTATCGTTATTTTTGAGTTCATGCTGAGTCACTGGAAGACACATGTAGGTATTTAAAGTTCCAAATGGCATTGAATATATCATGGATCAATGTATGTTGAAAAGAAATATCAAATATTAAAGTTATCCTGAGATTCGGGAATAACATTTTTCCATAACAAAGCATCAAGCAGCTTTTTGGGGGAATTGGTGGAGAAGAAAACAGAGAAAAAAGGAAAGTGAATCATTGACTTATAATAATCAGGTGGCCAGAAACATGACTGAATGACCCAATGATTTGATCCTTTTGCTCTGTATCTGCTAGATATGTAAGTTTACAACCGTTTGCCGTATCAACTTAACACGTGAGTGGATGTGAGTGTTGCCTTCACAGCTTGCTTCTGCTGGCCCCAGGTGGTAAGAATAAACTTTTTTTTTTTTCGGAAAAAGGAATTTACCACTAAGGGAACAATGTCAACAAAGCCAGGTCCTACATAATTATTATGTCCAGTATATTTAAGACCTTAAATAGACTTTTTCAGTTTAGTTGTGTTTCATTACTGACACACTATAGGCAAGATACTGCAGCACAGGAGGAGGCTAATTCTTTGCCCCATTGGCCTCTAATGGATATAGACATACAGTCTATATAACTCCATGACAATAGTTTGTAAGACCTGCAACCAAGATTGAATATTAAAGCGCAATTTATATTTTTATTTCTTCTCATTAATTTTTTAACCAATTCCTCGTGGAACATATTTAGTATCACACAGCGTTCCTTGCATTATTTAACAGATGTGGCTCTTCATCTTGATTTAAAAACCTGTTAACTGCAAAATAATGCATTAGTCTGGGTTTCAGGGAAGAGTTTAGTGTCCCTTAATGAAGTAAAGGCTCTCAAAGACAATGCAACCTTGTGGTGAAACTTAACAGGAACCACTGAACACATTCCTCTGAGATTCTGCTGAATGTTGACATGACTGCATCCCATCATTTCTGCAGATTTCACTAGCTGCCAATCTCCTGTTCTACCACGTCTCAAAGGTGTTCTGTTGAATTTAGTTCTGGTGACTGCGGAGCCAGCTAAAGCTCACTAAACTCTGATTCCACAGAAGCATCAGATTTCTCTTTGGCTGACAGGTGTGGAACCTGACATGGTCCTCCGCTGTTATAATATCATCCATCTCATGATTTGTTGTATTGCGCTTCCAGAGATGCTTCTCTGCCCACCACAGTTGTAAAAGGTGGTTTTATGAGTGACTATAGTCTGTCAGCTCTAACTGATCCATTCTCCCCAGACTCCTCCTCTCCTCATCAACCAGGTATTTCTGTCTGCAGAACTTGACAAAGTCACAAAGATTGAAATAAACACTAACTGAATTTCCTGACCTGTAGCTACAGGATTGTATGATTGCACTGCTACCACATGATTACCTGACTGGATAGCTGCATGAATAAGTGATTCCTTATAAAGGTATCTGGTGAGTGAACATGCAAGCTCTTTCCTCTGGTGCTGCCTTATGAAGCATTTAAAAAATAGTTACATATAAAGACCGTATTCAACATGCACCAATAAACCCCATTTCAGTACATTTGGGGCTCAAAGTCAGTTACTGTGGCTAACATCTGCTCTGTGATCAGAACAGTCATGCTAGTACAAATTCTTAATTGAGTCACTTTTGCATAAAAGGAGTAAAATTAAAGTATATGTTGTACAGCCCCCCATGCAGCTGGCTTTGGGGCCCTGGGGTGCCTCAGTTTGGAAACACCTTCCACTCTTATGCGATTCTGCATGGTTACTCTTGCCTCCTGTCAGACACTCAATGCTCCACTTCCATCTATTCCTAATTTGCTTTGTTATACTCCTGTGAATTGTTTTAGAGGAGAGTGAATGAAGGAGTGACCTGTAGATTCATTCTCCTCACTTTCTCCACACACACACATGCTCTATTCTTACACATACATGGAGTCTGTACACATCACTCGCTCTCTCCTCTCCCTGGGCTTTCCTCTCCAAATGGATTTTTCATGCAGAGTTATCATTATCATTAATTTAGAAGACAGGTCCGCTTCAGAGCAATTGAAGACACATTTGTTACGGTGCCAAGCGGAGGCAGCTGCTGGAGGAGAGGAGAGCAGGCACATTCCCATGCTGCTTAGTCCACAGACGATCTAGTGTGGACGTGCTGAGAAAACATCAGTGGCTCTCATTCTATGTGAAAAGCAGAAACAGTATCAGCACCTTATAGCATGGAGGAATAAGAATTCTACCAGTTTAAATTCATTGCTTGTTTTGATCTTTCCATGGAATTTGTTCATAATAAGATACAAATATCACCACCCTTATTATTCAAAGCCTTGCTGGTGAGACATCAACCCATGGATGAATCTGTCCATCACAACAGGCCTGGAAATATTTTCTTTGTACTGGAACAATAGCTGTCCCCAGGCTTGTTGTGTGGTAATTTGATAATATGCAAATACTTAAAGAATATGCACCATTTAGGCACAGCATCAACGAAGGCCATGAGGGTGGAGGGTTGGCTTTGTAAGAGTGACCCTCACAATGAGACAGGGTCCACCACTTTATCATGTCAATTTAAATTGTGTTTTAGAAGTGCAAATTCCCATATTGCATAACCGTTAATGAAATTACCCAAAATGCTGCTGCTCCACAGCAGTTGCACATTTTTATCTGACAAGTAATCCAGGTTACTACAGTCCCTGTCACATCCATCAGTGAAAACCAGTCAGACTGCATTCAACATTTAATGAAGATGGTCCCACTGAAACTGAATAGGAGGCCAACTTGAAGAGTGCCAATGAGGTAACCTTCCCTACAACAATAAGCTTATTAATAATATTTGAGCACTTTTGATTCTAATGCACAATGGGCTAAAGGTTTGCAATTATCCAGTTTTGCAAGTAGTAAGTAGCAATTAAATGCCTCAAACTGATGATCCTATGCTCCGAATCCGTGTTAACAGGCCTATATCGACCAAATCTAACATGACATTGGCGTGATATGAGACACCCAACAGCAGCAGGCCTTCATTTCAAAACCATCTAAAATATTCAGCTGTTGTGATGCTGTCCTGTGCAGCTGCCCATTGCAACAAAGAGTTTCTGAAGTCTCTCTCTCTCCCTCTCTCTCCTTCTCTGACAAATATCTATTAAAAGCTGCTACTGACGTCAAAAGTGTCCGCCATCTTTGACGAGAGCTGCACTGCTGCCGCCCCCCCCCCCCCCAACCCCCATCACCGCCCCCCTCCCAATAGAAGAAGCAACGAGGAGGACTGAGTCGACGCGCAGTGCCTTTGCAGCATCCCAGTCATATACAGAGAGAGAGACTCACAGAGAGAGAGGGTCGGTATAGCTCTTGATATACGCAGACATTTCCTCCCATACTGACTGCAGGGCACCGACAACAGGCTCAGGTAAGGAAACATTTTCTATACTCTATCTTTTCCATGTCTTGCTTCCCCTGTTTTGCGTTTTTGTACGTTATGGAGCAGCAGATGCTTGTGGAGGTCTGTTTAATTTCCACGCGTTATACCAACATGCTCCTGGGCTCCATCTCGTTTAGGGGGATGCGGTGGATGATTTTCAGCGCTGTTAATATTGTGAAGAAGAGAAGGGGTTTGGAAGAAGGAGAGCAGGGAGGAAAAGAAGCAGTGACGTCCCCGGGGTGATAAATCTCAAACGCGCAGTGGATCGCCGAGGGGATGGATGCGGTGCGCTATAATGCGTATTATCAAATGTGGGCGTTTTCAGTGAGTTCAGCACCACGGACAGCGGCAGGGACAGAGAACAGGAACGTGTCCACAGGTTGATTCTGAGTCCAGAGAGGAATGATGCAGCATGTGATTGTTCTAACCATGTCCCCATCAGCCATTGTGGAACAAGGGGGTTGTTCTCTTAAACAAACCCGTGTCGTGGCTGACCGAGACAGCTGCAGCAGGCAGCCCACAGACCGCTGGTGTCGCAGCAACACGGTGAAATCAATCACCGTGGCTGTGGTCCACATGTCAGACAGAGAAAAGACCAGAAGACAAATCAAAACAGCATCACTGGGTCTAAAAGAGGAGGATGTCTGAGTGAGGGAATAATAGTAAACTGCGCAATGGTGAAGTCTGTGGGTGGGAGGAGGGTACAGCCGATATAAACAGGAGGGAGGGGGCATGAAGCATGATCCAGCTCCATGAATGCGCCTCTTCCTTTTATTTATTTCTTTTCGTTTTCTCTTAACGCAGTGTCTGCATCACGAGCGGGGAAATCTGAGCTACATTAACGCAAGACTTAGATTTGGGGTTTGAAGGGGAGCTCGAAATTATGCCGGTGGGGGTAGGAGAGAAATAAGGGGGTGGGGGGGGACGCCGGGGAGGACCGCGGTGAAACCCGCACTATGACACCCCCTCCCCCATTCTCCCTCCACCTCTTCCTCCCCCTCTCATTCATCCAACAATCCACGCACGCATCCGTCGATGAGCTCCGTCTTGTCAATCGCGCATGGCGCACGATGGCTGAGCTCTCCACAGGTGTTTGCTGCATTTATGTTGCGTACACGCATCAACCTGCGTACACGCCACACATGGTGCCACTGAAAGATCATACACGCTTCTAAACGTGGCCCTATAAGAGTGCACCCTCTAAATCACACAAGAGCTGTCGGGATAGGCTTTCGAGCTGTGCTGTTCCAAATTCCATTTCAGATAAGCCACATTGAAGTCACGTTTCTCCCGGAGAACGTGATCGATGTCTGCAGGTAGGACGTGGAGGACCTGGTTGACAAGCACTACTCAATGTGGGGATTCATGTGTGGAGGATTGACGCCATGTGCTGTCTGTTATGCACCGCTGCTGTGAGAGGTGCTCATGCCTGGTGATACAGAGACAGAAGGATTGATGGTTGTCCTGTCGTCTGACGATGCGGCAGATCCGATCGTGAAGTCCAATTGATCTCTGGTGCATCTGGAATTCTTTTACAGTTTATTAGAACATGGGGCGGTGGGACTTGCTGGCTCACGGTCACTGGCAGATGCTTGAGGTTGATTTGTCACACCACTGGAAATCCTGCAGTGGGCACCTTTGAGTTCCTTTAGTTGTTTTTCTTAATGACCTTATTTGTATTTCAAACACAGAAGTAAACAAATGCTATGAGTTCATAGAAAGGAAAGCCCAGTGATCACTGACAGCTTTGTATTCATGACAATTGCCCATTATAGCCTACAGCATATAGAGAACACAGTAAACTCCCCCAAGGGATGTTCTGCTTGTCATAAACACTATCCCATATCACGTTTATGCTGCTTGAACCGTTTGGACTGCAGAGAGGAGGAGGGAGGGAGACACAGAAACAGGGAGGGGGGGTCGGAGGTGGTGGTGGGAGAGAGTGGGGGCAGGCCTGTACAGACCACTCTGTGAAGGGACTGCTCTGTGGATAAAAGGGTGACTCACAACACCGTCAACCATCCACTGATTGTTTTCTCAGAAACACCCCGGCCGTTGTTCATCTCACAGGATCACTTTTATTCATGTTCGTGTCGAGCAGTTCTGAAATGGAGCTAAGGCCTCTGTGATCGATGCTGGTGAATACTGAACGCTGGCTGCGCATTGCGCGCTTTGGTGCAGGTACAGGTTTTTACCTCTGTCTATCGCAGCTCTCCGCCTGAAGACAGCCTGAAGAATTTCCAAGCTCTGTAAGGCCTTTAACAGACCAAGCCATTCACCTCAAGTCTGCACTATGGTCTGCACATGTACATGCACATAAGCAACATAATATCACCCTCATGCTACAGCCACATAAGATCTGTTTGAATCTATATGGATTTCATATTTGACATTTGACCTTTGGCATTCCTCCAACAGCTTCTCTAAAATGGAAAGTTTTCATCACATTCAGATTTTTTTACATTAGATGAGCTTCTGAAATGTTGACATATCAAGACACCTTTAGTATCGTCACATGCACTAACATTTGCCTTTTTACATCATTGGCCTGAATTCAAGAGTAAATACCCTGTTTCACTGTACAAATGACTGACGGCCTGAGAAGGACAGGTGCAGCATCACAAAAGAAGCTTAATATATGAATAGAAGTTTGTTTTTTCCTTGAGCACAGAAGCAGTCCTGCTTCCTCTTTTGTGAAGTGTTCTGGATTGGGAGTGTGAATTTAAAGCCTTTTCTGTTTCTTACTGTCACTGTGCAGTTCAGGCTTTAGCTGCATGACAGACAAAATCATCCTCGTGGATTCAGCAGATCTCCTACTGCTGCTGTCGCATTAGCAGCTCTGAGTTATCCTGAATGAGGTGGTCAGACAGGCTGTTCTCTCTCTCTCTTTTTTTCCTGAACAGTGATGCCAATTCCGAATTCATCGTCTAGAGCCGGAGGAGACATGGCGATTCTGTCTGAGGTCTGAGACATGGGATTATAAAACATCACAAAGGGGGTTACATTCGAAGTACTGCGCTGTCTCCTTTCAGGACAAAGTCGACGACACGGCTTTAGCTTTGAAAAAGAAATGGTTGTCAGGCTCAGATATAACATTTAAGCTACATAAGATAATATTTTACAAAAGCCAAAACATTAGATGGGGTTTGAGCAAAAACTGTCAATCAGACGACAGAAACACAAAGACATGATGAATCTACTGCTGATGCATATTAAAGCAAAGGTGAAACATTTTGTCTTTTTAAGAGTTGCATGAGGAGATTGGATGTCTCTTTGTTAAATATCAAGCTATGCTAAGCTAAAAACTACCAGCCAGTTAACATAGCTTATTACAAAGAAGGAAAACAGAGCTGTCTAAACACAACAAAATCCACCAGCCAGCACCTCTAGAGTTCACTTATTGTTAAACTTTACAAATTTCAATGCATAACAGCATGTGATTTTATGGAGGTTGTATAACATAACACGTCCTTGTAACACCACAACATGTCGTTTTTACTCTTACGTTTTGGTACAAGATAGTAGGATAGGATGCTCTTGTTTCCAGTGTTTAAGCTAAGCTAACCAGCTGTTGGCTTTTGCTTCATATTTAGCATGACGTGAGTGGCATCAATTATTCTCATTGAAGCATATTGTCTTAAAATATCAAACTAATGCTTCAGTGTGTCATCTGTGTGTCTCATTACCTCTCATGTTCTCAGAGACACAAAAACAGAGAAACAAAATGGCCAATCCTGAGGCCCCAGGACCGTTGGGAGCAAACACAGTTTCAGTATGACACTGAAGTTTTTATTAGAAAGTGTGAAAATGTGTTTTCTAAAACGTGTCTGGACAAAACCATTGTCTTTGTGGGGTAGTTAAACGGTTATTAACGGAGATAGGTAGCAGGTATGAGCAGCATCAATCTATTAATTCTTGCACAAAAGCACAGCTTCTCTAAATTTAGTTTAATTTATCTTACATCAGTTGTATCCTCTCACAGACGTGATGTGGTTAATATTATCTCCCAAGCGATGCTTTTGCTTTTGAAGCTTTTCTGGAACCGACAATCAGAAAGTCTGCCACGATTTTACCTTTTAAAGGTACATTTATGAGACGGGCACTGTCATCATTCTACCATCTGTTCTCTCTCCTGCTGTCTCAGGGTTAGACAGTAATTCTTTTGATTAATAAAATGAGTTTAGGGGGAGAAAATGAAAGTGGATAGTAAAGGAAGAAAAGAGTGTAGAGACAGAACATTGAAATGTGGATATATATTTGAGAGAAAGTGCAAAAGGGAATGATTGTCAGGTTGAATCTTTTGAAGAAAGGCTGCAGTGAAAAGTGGCAAATGTTTTTATAGATCAGATCTTTGCCTCAGAATATATATTAAATTCCAGATGCCCAGGAGTAAACTCAGGGTGTCAGATTTTGCTGTGGCAAGCTGATCGAGTGAAATTACATGTGTGTTCATTTGCAGGGTATGATGCATCCTGTTTCACATTGATCTGTAGCTTCAAACATATCATTTCCACCACCAGCATTAGCCGATGCTTTGGTAGCATTGTATTCTTAAGCATCCCTTACACAACTAAAGCTTCCATTTCCAGAATAAAAGCATGTGTAGACATCTTATCCCTGCATCGGTGAAGCATAATGTCTCTGATTAATCTGCCCGCTTCAACATGAATACACCGTCTGTGCTCTGCGCTGCAAGGCCCGGGTGTGCTCAGGTGCGGGGACAATACGACTGTATCAGTCTTCTGCAAACATGACCCCGAGTGGAGTGTAGGGATGGTTTTCATTCAAGGATCAGTGGAGTGTTTTGTGTGTCTTTTTTCGGTGATGTTGCTGCTGCAGGTCTGTCAGTCGGGCTGGGAAATTTATGATGCTGCAGTGCAGCTGACCAGGCCTGTTGGTGCAGGTCAGCCTCTGCATTGCTTTTACATAAACTTTTATCAGTCTAATATGTCTCATAGTTCAGTCAGAGGTTGTTTGATTTGAGTTTTGTCACATTTTTAACTTCATTGTACAGCAGACACTGTATTACAATATAAATAGCTGCATGCATTATAGGGCATAATGGAATGCATGGTCTGATTTATTATGAATTAGGCATCTGGTTTGACCATGTAATTAGTTTTTAGCTATACAGTCACAACACAGGTTATCAAATCTTTTCACCTTATACAGTAAATTTTCAACATATTTTTGCTGTGCTGGTTTAGATTGATTCATAACACATTCGGATCGATGTCCACGTATCACTTCTGAGCAGTATCTGTATTATTGATTCTTTTAGACTGACCAGCACTGGAGGTCAGCACTGCAGTATTTACTGTAGGAACAGAAAGATTGAAATATCTTCCTCTTTGCTAGGAGACTTATATCTTTGGGTTTATGACTGTTCTTTGTTGACTCTTGGACTTTTTGGACTTTGTCAATAGACAACGCAATTAACTGATTTTTAGCACTGATGTATCAGAAATCCACAAAAAAGTATTTTGCAGTTCTTCAGTGGCTACAGGTGAAGAAGGCAGCTGAGGTGTCATTTGATATTTTGATGTGTTTTCTGTCAGGTTTTCCCTCATACGCTGTGTGCACTTACTTGTTCTTTTTATGACTCCTCAAATATTTAACAGGCTCTTAATGTGACACTGAAGTGGCCTGGCCACCGTGAGAGAATCATCTTGGATGAGAATTGGATGTATCCTGTTGAACTGCCAAATTAACCTCAAGGGATCACTGATTGGAATTTATTTTCCTGCTGGCAACACGTGTCATAATCCCCAAGTGTGCAAATCTGCTCCATGCTAAAAAGCTGTGACCAAAAGGGTAATGGAAGTCATCAATATTGATTAGGGCATAACAGATTGTTGGTCTCTTAGTGCTGCATTGCTAAAACAAAAGGAATGCTTCCTTTTGACTCTGCACTTTATACTTCAACGTTTCCTGCCTGAGATTCCATCTAACACACAGATCACAGATGTAAAAAGAACATCTGCTGCATTTTTCACCAAGAGAGCCTTCACACCTCGCTCCCCCTGACATTTATGACATTGTAAAACACGAGAGGCTGCGCTTCCAATTCAAAACCACCAACCTCCCAAACACCCCTCCACCCCATCTGAACCTGAATCTGCTTTGTCTCCTTCAACTTTACTGCCAGCATCAGCCCATGAGCAGCATTCCCTGTCACCTTTCGCTTGCCAAATGTCATATCTCCACGGCCCTCTAGCAGCCAAATCATCATAGCCGCACTGTAATAAATGTGACTCTGGGTGCTCCCTTGAGTGGGCGAAATGATGAAGCCAGAACCCCTGTCATGCACAAAAACCGCAACGGTGACTGTGAGCACTGGGCTGAAGGGCGTGGTAATTGATCCATACTAAATTATGGCCTCATTTTATTCTCTTTTTGATCCCTGTTCGTATTTACCTTCCGTTTCTCTCATCTTCCTACCTTAGCCTGAAAATAAACACTTCAGCCTGCACCACTGAGATGTTCCTGTCTTGTCTATTGTCCTTTCCATTCTGCTCTCCGCTTGTTTCCAAGGAGCAGGGAGCTGGCTGATAAGCGACAGCTTCGCAGCAGTGGGCAGAGGGATGCAGGAAATCACCAGGCTTGTATTCATCTAGCATCCTTAAAGACTCTCTGGTCTCTCTTGGAAAATGCAGCCGCAACACCACCTTCAAGAGACCATTAATAGGAGGATGACATTGTTTTTACTTGAGCGCTGAATGATTATCGATGAGCCGCACTGCAGTTTTTACATTAACATACACACAGATCATCTTGTGGCTACATCCCTCAAGCTGTTTAGAGTGAGCGGTCTCTCTGGAAAGATACTTAATGAGAGTAGAGGTATATGACTGGAATAGCATGAACACGGTGCTTCCAGAAAGCTGGAAACTAAACTCAGCATCCAAGAAACACACTCCACACTGATGAGAAACCGTCAACATCACTTTAAACACATTAGAAACCTCAATGTTAATTTCCAATTGTAAAATCATCTGTCTGCTTTGCCCTCAGCCTCTTCTGTAAATAGCTTAGTAAACTGCCACAGGCATGGATAAGATGTGTCTTGTAGGATTTGCTTTTGTGTTGTATAACATGCCTTGTAGGATATTGTGATTAGATTATGTCTGAGTGTTAGTATTTCTGTACATAGAGAGCACAGCATGTTAGTTCCTCACTGACCAGTCACTAGGGCTTTTATGGTGATCAAACCTACAATAAGAAATTGAGTCACACTTTCTTCTATAAGCTGCCTCTCCTGCTTAGTTTAATAGATCTGCAAAACATCACTTATGTTCTCTTATCTTATTCTGTATGCAAACATTCAGGACAAAATGGTCTCCTGATGTCAGCCTGTTTGAGTGAATTACCTTATCTAGACACCATCACATTGTAATTTGATGATGTGTGACTGAGTTTAGGTCTGAGTGCAGATGTGTGTGCAAATGGTATGTAGTTTTATTTGGTGGTGGGGTTTTTTTTTTTAAATAATGTTTTTCCAATTTTTAATTCCTATAAGGGCTGCGACTAACTATTTTCATGGTTCATGGTTCAATGGTCCCATCCCTAATTAATGAAAAGAAAAATAATTTTCCCTTTTTTAAATCTAGTTTTAATGGCTAAATGAATTCAGTTTTTTGAAATGCCATCCTCGCTCTGAAGCAGTTCGCCAGCAGAGTTATGTGATTGGTTACAGTAGGATGAACCCGGATGAATAAGTGATGGGGGTCTTGGACTCCTCAGGTCAATAATTCATGGTATTCTTATAAGAGCGAGCAACTGGAATGTCGCTGCAGCTCTTAATGCTAGCTCCTTGGTACAGAGGGAGCTGAGGCTGTAGTGACACTTGGGCTTGATGAGTAATGTGACATATCACTGCTGTTATCGTTGAGGCTCACTGTGGTTCCTGGAAGGACTGTGTCATCTTTTGGTCATGGTCAGAATATGTTGAAACATCCAAATCAAAAATGCTTTCGATTGGAAGAAGCAGTTCGGCCTACAGAATCATTTAGTGTTCTTTTAAGCCGCAAAATGGCCGCTGGAGTCTTTACAGTACTAGAGACCATTTCACTTTTGCAATGTCATTTGTGACCATTTGCTATGTCAATTTAAAAAGCAATGGCCTCGTGATCTATTTCAGCTTTTGTTAACGTGGTCGTCTGTAACGAGAGATAACAGCCATATAAGAGAAGCACCATAGGAACCTTCACAATTAAATCTTTTTACGTACCAAGATCTTTTTTACGGGCGCTATTCACATGAGTTTTTCATGTGTTACTGTGCTGACTGTAGCTAGATGGTTGGTTTTAAACTGCCAGGCCTGAAGATGACCTTTATTTCCAGTTATTGTCATTTGAACACTGTTGGTCTCTGAATCTGAGTGTATCATGAGCTGCTTAACTAGGGCAGAATTTAATAAACAAAATAGGAAGATAGTAGTTGCTCAAGATTCTCAGAAATAGTCACGTATTCGAATTAAGGACCTATCATTTTCAGCAAGATGCATTTACCAAAGGAACATGACGTGTTCTAGCTGGTGATCATATACTGTAATGTATTACAGTATTTGCCATTATCTTAATGTGAGATTCACTCTTATTGATCCAGTTTAGATGACTGAATTTGGTGGTTGCAAGTGCAAATTTTAAAGAGGAAGGAAAACAAAGAAACAAGACATATAGGAGAAATGAAAGCTATCAAAGGCGATATGTAAGAGGAAGAGGACAGAGAGAGTTGAGGAGGAGCAGCTGGTGGGGGCTGGTAATCTTCTGCAGATAGAATGTGATTGGACGGGGTATGAAATATGCCATCCACCTCCTCTGGGGGGGAATGAAATGGGGAATGGATATAAGGGTATCTTCATATCTTTTTTTTTATTGTCCCCATGGTTATTACACCATGTGTCAGTGATAGTAAACAGGGGGATGGATGGATTAATGGACGGATGGAGCTTGAAAGATGGATGCTGTATCAAACATTTATGGATATTTGTATTAATACAGAAACTGTACCACAGTACATAAATGCAGGCATTAGCCATTTTTTATTGTTCAGCCGATTATTTCACTTACTTGATGAATGTGTCGTGCTCATCCTCATTCTCGTAACTGCCTTAAAATCTATGATAATCGCAAGACACATATAAATCACAGCGCCTTTTCAATCAGCAAACTTCACACTGCCACGGGCAACATGGATGTAATAAAGTCTGTATGTGCCAGTAAACACAGGACAGTGTTGGGTGTGTGTGTTTAGCGCACCATGCTACAGCCGTAGTTTGATTTTAATAACTTTGAGCTTGATTTTTTTTATCCTTTGAGTTTCCTGCTCTCGGACTTTATTACCTCCCTGTTTAATTCAGGACAGCGGGTCACAGTGCTCACCATTTCCTGTCATAAATGTCAGCATCAGAGTAACACAAGATGACAAGGTGACAGAAACTCAAGGGCAAAGGTTGTCTGGGTGTGTGTCAACACACAGCGGCTGACACACTCACAGATCAATTTGATAAAAGTGAACAAAGGAGATGTACAGTGTATGGTGGCTGCTGGTTTCCTTTATATTTCCTCCCAGTGTTAACAATGGGAATGAGGGCCTTTCAGCCACATTTATTGCAGATGGTTAGAGATGTTTCTGAAAGTTGTAGATGCTTAAAGGATTCTGTCAGTTTCTATACCACTCCTTAATACAAATGAAAAGCAACATGTCACTAGAATGTCACTTGATAGAGCGCATACCTCTGCCAAGCCCCAACAATCCTCTTAAATTCAATCAAGCTGCATCAAATTCCACACACTCTGATATCATAGATTTCTTTTTTTTATCAAGATCCATGAATTATTCTCGGTCCTATCTTGCAATGTTAAAGAAAGTTACAAAGAAATTCCTACATGCAAAAATCACATCTTTCCACCAACATTCATGCTAATCTGTAAACTTTTTGTGTAATTGTGCTAACAAACAGACACACAAACGTAAAACATAAGCTCATTGGCAAAGGTAGTTAATTAGTCTGTAAACTGGATATTTGAAGTCTGATTACAGGATAGAGGGATTACTGTTACTGATAAAATTAAGTTATGTAGTTTTATAAGCAAAGCAGTTACTCATCTGAGAGCAGGGGAGTAATTTACCAGTTTATATACATTAGCATGAATTTAGAAAATAAAATCTCCTGGAAAATACATTTTTTTATGAGGACAGTTGGTTTTGGCACGTGTTGTGATGAATATGGTACATGCACACTGGAGGCCTCCTTTAGCCAGATTAAGAATGATCCTGATTTGTCCAGTCAGAAGTTTATTATCTTCCTCCAATGTGCTGATAGAGGACTTTGTGTGAGTGATTAAAAATTATCTCTCAGTTGGACGGCCCAACATTTAATCAGACGGGAATCTCCAGACAAATTAGTGTCCTTTGAGAGGCAGCATTTTATGGATGGCAGGGCTGGTTAAAGATTCTGGAACTCAAAGGTCACCAGTTTAATTCTTCTCACGGTTAATCTCAGTGGCATTTTAACTCTTTTAGGTGGTCACTACCTTAATGTATATATCAGTACATTATCTATCTATATATACCTTCTATTGTTCTATGGGATCAGGGATGAACAATATTGCACTCATTGGTCAGATGTGTTTTTAACTCTTAACTTCTTAGCCTTTGGGTGTTGATTGCTAGAATTAGCTCAGATGCCCATTGAAATGACCTTTTGTTTGTTTTATTGATTCTAGTTTGTGCATCAGAGATTATCCCAGACATTGGACTTGGTAGGCGAGCACAGTGTGATTTTGCACTGCGGCCGAACACAGAGCTGCATGACGGTGCATTAAAATGGTTAAATTAAACATACTGACCAGAGGAGAAAATATTTTAACAGTTTTATCACAGGTGCACAAGTTGTTGACATGCAGACTTGGATTTGCTAGTAGTTCATCGAGTGGTATACCATACATTAAGGCTGAGTCTGAATCTCAGTCTTTGCTGCATGTCTCTTTACCTCCCAGCGTCTCTGTCAAATAATCAGAAAAGCCTGGGAAAAAAAACATGTATCACATGTATATTTGGAGGTGACAATTCTGGCAATTTTTTGCTTTAGTTGCATTTATTTCTATACAATAACAGAAGTATTAGTAATGGATCTGTAAACAAACCATTTATTGTCTTTAAATTTCACATGACTTTTGGCTTAAAGATATCTATTTAAAAACCAAAAACTATTTTCTCGTATAGCTTTGACCATATCCCATGATCTTCTTCAAACAGAACCCGCTTTAGTGTCATCACACGACCCTTGTACAGGACTTGTGTCATTCACTGAAGGTTGCAGTAGAGTACAGTCCAAAGCTCCAGGAGGGGTTACATTTCTACATATCTGCATGTTACTCCTCATTTCTGTAATAACAAACTGCAATACCTATACCACTGTATAGGCTAATTACTGTACATTTGTGTGTAATAGCATGCAGTTTCATATAATCTGTCCTCTTCCATGTTAAAACCTGGGCTTTTCCGTTAGAATTTTTTTGTTTTGTTTTTCCAGTCTATGAATAAATTTGTCAATTTAAGTCTAATAATCTGACCCCAAAAACATGCACACAGATGAATGCACCGATAAGAAAAACATTTTCTTACGTAACACCTACTCGTATTTTGTGTCTGTTCTGTTCATGAACTTGCTCTGCTGCAGAAGCGGGTGGTGCTCAGGGCACTAAGATGCAAAAATGCGGAGCTTAATTGAGACATAAAGTAAAAGGTCAGCGTGGCCTGTTAAAACTTAATTGCCTGAATTTAGTTACATAACTGCACAGGCAGGCGGGTGGTGATGCCCCTCTCCTCCTTCAGCGAGGCGCTCTGAAGAGGTTTTGACTCGATTCAGACATTAAGCATTGCACTGCACAGTCCGGTCAGAGGTTTATGTAACCCAACATGGCCGCTGCTGTTGTGAAGCGATGCAGGAGAGCGAGAGGGAAAGGGGGAGTGATGTGAGAAATCAGAGCAGAGCGGGATGGAATAAATTTGATTCACAAATATAATTTTTTCTGACTAAAGTGAAACAATCTATATAAAGATCTTCCATTAAAATGTGATAATAAAAAGGAGCCTGTGCAGGACTTAATCATTGTGATACAGCTGTTGATCTATATACATGACTGCCTCCATCCACAGACATGAACGATGTGTCTATATTCTAACCCAGGGAGACTTTAATGATTCAGAAAAAAAAAACCTTCATATCCTGTGTGTGGCTGGCAGATGTTGTTAATGTGAACATCTCTGTGCACACAAGTGGATGAAGCAAACACGGAGGGTACATCGGGACATCCGAGGCAGAATATCAACCAGACGCTGCTCGCTCAGTCACCAGGATGATGCATGTCCAGGTGGAAGAAGCCATCTGTCCAATAAGAAACACAGACTTTCGCCAATGCACTTGATCAACTGAAATCCTGACTGTTTCCCCTGTAATATATTTGTGGAGAGGATTATGGCTGTTTTGCGTAAGAATCAGAGGTCTTATTAAGATGATTCTTCCTCCAGTATCTTCACAACCAATGCATTTTGGTTACTTTATTTATTTATTTGGATCCCCGTTAGCACCAGCATAAACTTTGGCTATTCTGCTCGGGATCCACCACACATACAATCAATCACGCACACATGTACATACAGTAGCCACATAAGACTCTTTGTCATCTTCATCACTCGACGAAGTGGAAATGAAACCTTTACCGGTTTTACTTTTCTGACGACGTGCACAATTAGCATTAATCACTACATACAGAGTTAGGTAAAGCAGGAGAAAGGTGTGTCACTGGAGTAGTACCATGTAAAAGCACATTCAGACAAAGGTTTGCAAGTCAACTTTCCATATTTGTTCCCTCTAATATTGTTTCCTCGCCTTCACACCCACTAGTGCTGAATTACCTTGTGGGAGGTAGAAACAGGCTGTAAACACAACACTGACATATTGACACCTCTTGAAGCTGATAAAACAAAGACGTGTAGCAGACCCTGAAACATGTTGGGTGCTTATTTCTCTACCAGCTTCAGTTCTGATTTGCTCTCAGAGGTTAGTATTCACTCCAGAGCCATAATCCTCAAAAACTATTGATCCCTCTTTTTTGACTATTAGCCAGTCATTCATCGTTATTTCCTGCTCGGGACTAGACTCCATTGCTGTTGCAGAATGACCTCATAACCAGAAAACAGTGGAAAGGAATTTGATTCTCGAGAGGTTTTAATAATTTGTCCTGAAATCTTTGGATGCTTGTTTGCGACGACATCTCAGACATATCCGCTGATAATCTTCAATTTATCTGACACAAGACGAGTTGTTTCAAGATCATCTTCAGAGTTTGCTCCCAGTAATCCTACATCTGCAGATGCAACACTGTTTGACTGGTGATGCCAGTCTCATGGCCCGCGGAGGGTAGGACAGGATCACAGCTAGAAGGCTAACACAACTGAATATGTCTCTCTGTGGCTAATCCTGCAAAATCCCAGTCAATCCTGCCTGTCTGAGACTGGCATTTCTCTGCAAACCTCAGCCGCCTTTTCCCTTTCCATTCACAACCCAATAAACAAACACTGCTGCTGTAAGATCTTCTTAATCCTCCATTATATCGCCTAAAATGGCAAACACTTGCTTGGGACACAGCAGCTCCCAACTGGGTACCCCTCAGTTTTATTTCTTTGACTATGATTTTATAAGAATGATCCACACTCATTTTGTGTAGGTTTATTTGTTGCATCCCATGCTTCTTTGTTCTCTTCTTTTCCTCCTCGTCCTCTGCGCAGTACATTTTCCTTTTTTGTACCTTTGGCTTTTAGCTGTTGTTTTTATCCAGAGCGATTTGATGCCAGACGTGCTCAAGGGCGTCTTAACAGGACATGTTCCCCCGATGACGGATGTATACAGCCTACAAAGATAAAATGGAATGCATTGCCCTCAAATTAGTCTGAGTTTGTCTTGTATATGTCGTGAAACAATTAGCAACAGTAAATCATCTTTTGTTGCAAAAACTGTTGCTTCAAATTATTGGTCACAACCACCTCCAGTCTCACACTGCCACTGGTGCTTGTGTCTAATCCTCCTCATCATCAGAGAGCGCAGGGAGGTTCAAAGAGAAGAACATGCTAATATGATGCTGTGTTGATGTTGATCCTGCATGTGATTACTGGTACATGCTCATTCCTTGATGAAACATCAGTGGCACATCAAATTATCCAAGTTCTCCAAAGCCTGCAGACGGTTTTAAGCCTCGGTGGATTCAGCTGTTTCCACTCCAGCTCTCCATGCTAAAGGCTTTTCCTCTTATTTTTTATCTCTCTTCCAGCCCTCCCCGGATTCCCACTAGGATCTTCTCTTCCCTGTTGGAGACCTTCTCCACCCCCCACATCCAGCAGCCATGGCAGATGACGCAGACATGCGCAATGAGCTGTCAGATATGCAGCAACGCGCTGACCAGCTCGCAGATGAGGTGAGAACGACTTGTGATGGCGTGCCGACATGACGGCACGTACACATTTACACACATTCACACACTGAAAAATTCAAGTAAAGTAAATTGGTAAGAGATTTTTAAGAAAACGAAAGTCTACGTTTTAACGCCATTCTCATAATATGAAGGATGTTTTATAGAATAATGTCGACATGATTTGAAAGCAGTTGCAGAAATACCCTCAGACCTTGAATGAATAATAACAGAAATTATACAGCACCATGTTATTGTCTGCCCTGGGCTGTGTGTGTGTGTGTGTGTGTGCGTGCGATTGTGTTAGTTTGTGTGTAGGAATGCTGCTTCTGCGTGTTGGTGTGTGGGTACATTTGTGTGTGAGAGAGATACAGAGAGAGAAAGTCTCAGTCATGGCCCAGAGCAGATCAGCCCACACCCCTCCAGCTTCACAAATGACTCACACTGGCACAGCTGAGCAGAATATTTAACACACACACACACACACACATGCACATGCGTGAACGTAGGACATGCACAAAATGGCGGCGTCAGAATAACACTTTTTCTCCTCCGTTGCACTGACTTACATGGTCTCTCAGATCCACAGAGCGGACAGCAGCTCATGTGATGCACATTTCACATCAAAGAACACAAGGACGAGCTCTAATTTACGAGCGTATTGTATATTGGTGGCTTGACTTCAGACGAAAACAAAGGAAATGGGTGAAAGGGACAGATGAAAGAAAAAACGTAAAGAAGACTGGCTTCATCAAAATGGTCTTCTCAAATCCAGGCTGCACTTCATTCCATTCCTTACCCAACCCCCCTTTTTATCAACCCCCCGCTGCTCCAGGAGATCAGCCGTGCTCGCAGCGAGCACAGCGAGGCGAAGCTGTGTCATTGTAAGAAGGACGAGATATCACAGCGCGCCAACCCCACCGAGTGGCTCCAGCTAGGAAGCTGTGCTCTGCAGCATCATGCTTGTTAGAGAGGGAAGCGGAACGTGCAGTTACATATCTATCAGCACACAGGCTAATAATAGACATCCAACTGTCAGGGAGGAAGGGATAGAGAGGGATCAAAGAATGCCTTTTTTACAATAAAGTCATTTTTATACACAGAGCCTCTGTATTCTGAAGAACATGGCTGGTGACTTACTGGATCCTGAACATGCCTTAAAGCACTTAAAACCTAGCTTTTGATACCAGCTCCAAATCCACATCATGTAGCCCAGAGTAAGCAGTTCAATAGCTTCAGTTGATTCAGAGGCTGTTCCTGGTACTACCAAATTTCCCATCATAAGATCTTCCATATTCAATACATATATTGTAGACACTCCGTCTCTGTGGTTTCATGTTGAGTTCGTGTCGATAGACATCATATATTGATTCAGTCGGTGTCCTGCTGATTGTTCAAATTGACTCCACTTTGTTGTGATGCACGCTCGCTTATGCACAATTCAATGAGGGAACACAGACACATGATTGTGTAGGTTTATTTGCGACACACAAAAAACACTTGTATAATGTTGTATGAATGTGTTCTGTGATCACAAATGGACACTTATCATATCTCCTGTCTGTCCACAGTCACTGGAGAGCACTCGTCGTATGCTGCAGCTGGTGGAAGAGGTAAGAAAGACACTTTGAATAATGGATCAGTGTTGGTGTAAAGGTTTCATTTATAGTTTATAAATAGAACCTAAGACAAAATATGACACATGAAGAATAGGAAGTGAATGAAGTCAGCCATCTCTGATCAGAGTGATTCACTATCTATTAGAAAAACTGCAGAAGAAAGAATCTATTGTGACGAGTCCGGAGCGTATAATGAGGGAATTGAAGCACTCTATTAAATTTGTTTGAATATTTGTCACAGTATTTAATTTTGTTCCTGTGTTATTATTTTGTTACTATAATTATATTTTCATTTCAGCAGTTTGGTAAGGGAGGAGTGACTCCAACAAAAGAGCAGTTTATGTTAATATTTTGACATAGTGAGTCCATTATTGAGTAATAATAACACTTTGTTGGAGTATTTACAAAGTACCAATCACAATAAATTCTTTAATCATGGCTTAATTGTGAATGTGGATGAGCCAGCATTCCCAAGACAGTTTCACACAAGCACCACATTATTCTCCATGTTCAACAAAGAACACAACACAATAACACACAAAGCAAACAAGAGGAGGACAAGTGTGTGTTGTCTTACAGGAGCAGAGCTGACTGTGTCCTGGTACAGTGAGGAGTAAGAATCTCTCTGTCATCTCCACATACATGGAGAAACACAGAAATCTGTAACTAATGGAGGTTTACTGGTCTCCATGGCAGAAGAATGTAATGTTTTGGCAAGGATGAGACCTTATTTCATATTTAACAAAACAAAGACCAATGCAAATTTGCATTATCCACTAGAATAGGATTCCACACCACTCCCAGGTCTGTGCATTGAACACAGTGCTGAAACTAGGAAACCATTTGCTTAGCACAAAGACAGTATCTGTCTACAAGTCTATTTATTTTGTCCAAATCCATCTACCCAGAGTCCTGCAGGGGCCCAATTATGCAAACCTGTTACCCGCAGTTATCTCCAAGTCAAATCCAAATCTGACTGGGCGCGTTAACCTTTGACCCGACGCATCACTCGTGACTAAACACACATGCTACGTACACAGTCACTCACATCAACTGGATGACGGCCTCCTTGTCCTCCTGTTGTGGTGGTTGAGTTGTGTTCTTGGAAAAGTATCTGTGACTACGGACTCTTTCTCTCTTTATGGGATCCAGTTTGACGTACTACCTCTAGTTCACTGTCGGTAGAGGCAGTTATTTGAGTGGCAGTGAAGGGGTCAAATGTTGTGTCATAGACTTTAATACAGTCTTGACTGGACTTAATATAGGCTTATATATAGATGTTAAAAATACTTCATGATCATATAAATTTCTAAAAAAACACACTTTACTTCTCATCCACTGTCTGCTCAAGTTAATTTAATTTTTGCCCGTGAATTTACATGAATATATTTTATATCCTTTAACATAACTTTACCCATGGGTACCCTACCTGCTGCAGGACCCTACACCTACCAGCACACTTTAAAACTCAGTTATGTGAAACCCATAAGATCTGCACAAATACCAAAGTTTAAATGGGTTTTACACTCCCGCTTCATATATAATGCATAGAGATGAGCACTCTCCGACAGCTGAATGGTTAGGGCACACACCACATAGGTGCAATTAATGCCCTGCTTTCCTGGTTTGACTTTAGGCCTGGATCATTTGCTGCATAGATGTTAAAGCTACAAAATATAGTATTCCAAAAACATTATTACTAGAAAATGTGGGTTCTTGAATCAAGTCTCTTTCTCAATCCACAATATAATTTTCTAACAAAGAAAACCTTTTGTTGTTGACAAACTACTTTTTGGTCCTGTGATGAAGTGCCGCTCACTTCAATGATTTCCGACACTGGATCCAAATTAGCACTCCCTCTAAAACAAGCATCAATGTTCTGTTTTAATTGCCTTAATCCATTAGGCCTGTAGAGCAGGATTGAGTGAACCATGACTCAACTGAGTGATTGCGTGAATAGCATGTATTATAGAGAATTAAGTAATCAGAGAGTTAGACGGACGATACACACCCTTATTTTTATTCATGCCAATAAATAACACTGTAATAAACAGAGGGTGAAAGATGAGGAGAAAGAGAACGGAAAGGCTCTGAGAGTGGCACAGCAACAGGAAGATAGAGGGAAGGAGGCAGTACAATGCAGAGTGGAGGATACAGAAGAGAAAAGGCTTGGACAGCTTGGGGCGGGGGTTCCTGACAAGCTCCCGGCGCACATCTCAAGGTCATATTGATCATCAGTTGACATCTCACAACGCCGCTCCACCACCGCTATGACTCTACTGCAGGGTGGGGAGGTAGTGAAGGCGAGAGACAGAGGAGGAGCAGGGGGAGAAAGTTTACTGCTCCTTCAGTTTGATAGATGGTCAGAAAAACAGAGGAAGGACAGACGGGTATTGAAAGATGTCCAGAATACAAATTCCTCCTTATTATATGGAAATTAATGCAGAATGACTGGCTTCACTATCAATTCGCTTTTTTATACCATCTGGAAGTCTCCATCTTGTAGAGTGCATTCAGTCACGTCCATGATATCATTCGGGATTTAAACTTCTGAGACGTGTGGTGATATGATGGTTTACTGAAAAAAACTCATAAAAATATGCTTTTTATTTAGACTCAAAAAAGTGTCTTTGCAGCGTAATGTATTAATCTGGCTCCTGGATTTGCATGAGTAGGCTTCACAGTCCTCTATGGGATCATGGGTGTATCCCGAGGGACACATTTCAAATCCTTTGGAATTTCACTGGGAAAGAGGCTTTCCATATTGCCAGAATAATTGCTCCCCCCCTGCCTCTCGAACATGAATGTGTAGCTTTCCTTCCAAACTGCTGAGCAGGCAGGGGGATGTGTGTGTAATGGTGTGTGTGTGTGTGTGTAGCACTGACACACCATAATCTTATTTATGGCTATCAAGCCGAGCCAGGTGCCACATCTTAGTGCAGCAGTACTGCATTTCTAAGAAGCAAGGGGAAAGAAGAGTTTTACATTTAGTGTCAATATCCTCCTTCTGATACTTGCGTTTTTTCTACCAGCATTAAAACCTGCAGCTGACCTGACCTATCAGTGACTAAGAGCTTCACTATTGAATCCACATGCAGGCTCCTCATGCCCTTATTCAAATGAAACTCTTAAAGCTGAAGAGAAAAAGACAATCTCCATCTTCCTCCATTGGAAGACTAAATACTCTTACAGTTTACAGGCAATACTTAGGCACGGTCCAAATGTCAAACAGCTGCTGACATCTTAGATGGATGGGGGGTTGGGATCCTGTGTTATTAATTGCATAATTTGTATTGAAATTCAATGGCGGGGTCCTCCCTTTAATGAGAGCTCTCCTTCGCTGTCAGCATTACCATTCTCCTGGTGGCTGTTTCCATGTTTCCTGGTAAGGTGAAATAGAGAAATGACCTTTGCTCCTTCTAATCAATACAAGCTTATATGCTGATGTTGGGGGAGCAAAAATTAAAAAAAAATGCGTGACCACAGAGCGTCAAGATGTGAAATTAGAACCTGTTAGGTCTTCGTCTAGTGAGCCGTAAGAAATCTAATTTTTTCCCAGAAACTGTGGGTTTTCATGTTGCATAATTCGCTACCTTCAGTCAGAATTTTAATATATGTGCTGTTTTCCTCCAGTGTATATTTCCTGGAATGTTTCAACAATTAATTAGCTTTCTTGTCCAGAGCTCTCCAAGAAAATGATACTCCTCTCTCAGAGATAAGCTTTTGCATAAGCAAGGAGTTCGCCTGCCTCGAGTTACATGTTAGAGCTCTTAGTCAGTTAAGTGACTAGATGGAAATGGAGCTGTTTTCCCCGTTTCTGAGCTAAGCTGCTAGCTCTATTTTGTTTTGTGAACAGACCATAGTCTGTGTAAAGATGTACAAGGCAGTCAGCTATCCAGAAATGAAACCAAAATATCCCAGATACACAAATGCTGAATACAACATGAAGTTTCACAGTTTGTCATTCAAACCAAACTAATCAGAAACATGAAACCTTGGACTTCTCTGTTCTGTGTGACGACAACTACCTAAAATGCCTGGAACCCTCTCACTGTATTTGTGTACTAACTTTTTATTTTGGTCCATGTCCCATCAAGTTACATGGAGGAGGCAGAGATAATGACCTATACTGTAGCCAGCCACCAGTGGGCGATCAAAAAGCTTTCTCTTCACTTTTGGGGAACCATCTTGTTGTCCATCAACATGAGTGGCATGAATCTTCTCATCTAACTCCCAGCAAGAAAGCAAATCAGCATTTCAACCCAAAAAATCATGTTGTGTGTATTTTTTTCTGCTGTGAAAGAGAAATATCAGCGACTGAGTCTCCAGCCCTGTCAGCATTGTTGATGTGAAGGCGAGGAGAGAAAGCCTCCGCTGCATGTTAAGTTGTCTTCAATCACTGTGTTTTATTCCATTGCAAGACTTTAATATCAATATATAATATAAAACAGAGAGAAAGAGCACAGGAGAATGGTTTTCCAGACACTGATCACATGTTATTTGTGGTGAAAAACAGAGAAGGAGAACGAGAAGTGGAAATGGCTTATGACAGCACATATTATCCAGCACCAGCCGCTGATTCCCTCGGCTGTTTTGGCCTCATTACTGACCTCTCTTTCATTTTGTTTTCCCTCCCTCCCTGCACCCCTCCTTCACACCTGCCTGTCCTTGGGGAGTAGAGCAAAGATGCCGGCATCAGGACTTTGGTTATGTTGGACGAGCAGGGAGGTAAGTCTGCAAGAGGAGGGGTGGCGAGTTTAGTTACACCACATAGTTATTAATAATGAGCTATTCACATTAAATAAAGCTGGTATAATGATTCTATATGTAGAAAAACACATTAAATGCTATTCACATTCTAGCAGCACCACAAGTGACACTGTTATATATAGATAGAAATGTTGCTGTAAAGTTAATGTTATCAAACATGAATGAATGAATGAATTTGCTTCATATGCAGTTGCCTAATTGTTTTTATTTAAATGCATTGCCAAACTAATTCATTTTTTCCTGATTTTTATTTTTTTTAAGTAACTATTTCTGATTTGGGTTTTAACACATTCAAGGGGACCAGTTTAACTTTGGGGAATTTTCTTTCTTTCAGCTTCCTTTAACCGTTGTTTCCTTTTGCTAACTTGTTTTCTCCTTTTTTGATTTGCCTAACTGCATTTGATTTGCCAGCAGCTTGTTTACTGTCATTGCCAAACAAAAGACAGCGAGTAGAAATATTGAAGGTGCCAAAACATGAACAAATCCAGTGAGGAATATATTTAATGCCAGCCACTCACTGCAGTGCCAAAACAGGACAGCTCATCAGCGAGAAAAATGATATCTCTTACATGATCCAGTTGGGTTAGCGTGTTTGTTCCTGTGGCAGCTGGTGGCAGGGCGATGTATCGGCTGTTCTGAGATCTGTCGGTGCTGTAACCGTCTCCAAAATCACTAATGAAAATTGTTGGGATGTTGGTGTCACAGAATTAGTAACCTTGAATTCAAAGCCAACACACTTTATATTTTACCCCAACGTTAATGAATGAGTCTTAACAGGCTCCATTTTATGACAGAGGCCACTTGTTTAATACTCACAACAGGTTTCAAACAGGCCAGAGAACAGCTGAATGGTTCCTGCCACACTGCTGACACTTCAGAGATCTAAAAAATACCAGAGGTGGATTTAAAAGAAACGATCGATTTAGCTGGTAAAGACAAAAATATTCACTTCTCTGTCAGTTCATACCAGTTTGTACAATCCCTGGTTACATGCAGTTTGTTAATGAGCAAACAAACCCAGAACCCACTTTAGGTTAAATGTTTTATAATGTGTAACATCAATCAGGTAACATTCATTCTATTAAAGTTGGTATTGAAAATATATCTTGAGCTTCGATTGTCTCTGAGGGGGACACGGATCCTCAGCTCTCCAGTTGGCTGGGGGCTTGTAAGACCAATTCACCAATCCTGTAGGAGGGAACCATAATTGTACCAACATGGTTGGTTGCTCAGAGGGATGAGAGCTCTACCCTCCTGTATTCTGTACTCACAGGATCACTACTCCGAAACCAATTGAAACAGCTCACTGAACATGCAGGAGGCTAAAAGCCTGAGCTGACCTCTGACCCTGTGTTATTGACTTTAGTGTAGGCAGAAAGATGTGAGATGTGAAGCACTTGATGCTGGAAAACAGTTATTGACGAGTGAAGACGTTTACTTCGGGTGAAATCAAATGTAGTGTAGAGTTGCAGCCGCTGACCATGTTTTCTTAACTATCAAATGAGCGCTGCATGCCGAGTGCCATTAACCCACTTCCTTTCTTAGTTGAATATATTTACATAAAATGCATGCCAATCGGGGATTCTACAAATCTGAAGAAGTCAATGAACTAGTTTCTCAATCCATATTTAACTGTGCCTCACCCTTTCACACTCTGCGTGCACCGTGTTTCCTTTAATCAGGATGTAAATCCTCTGTGCTGTGGAGCCGTCACCAACCCACCATCCACCACATCAGCTTGACGAAGGCCCTGACGCTCATAAACCAGAACTCAGTCATTCTTAAAATCTGTTCCATCTTCTTGACCACATGCAAAACCAGACAAAGCAACACAGGCAGTTTTTAGTTACACACACCACTTTTATCATCTTGATTGTGGCAGCAACATTAGGCAATGTAAATCACCACAACTGATATCTGAGAATCTTAAGCAGCCTTTTAAAGAGTTCCATAACTATGAAACAGTCCAACACCATGCTCATGCCTTGATCCACAGCAGTGAGTGCTCAGTCAGAATAAAGCAAATGTAAACCTGTTCATATATATCCGTATTGTTTTCAAATTAGCAGACAAGGGCACATTCGTTTTTAGTTGGCTGTCCTCACAGCAAAAAAGGAACAAGTTTAACTCAGCATCCTAATCATGACAATCTGATTGTAGATCAGGAGACAGTGAAAAATATCAACCGGAGAAAAAACAGACCTGTCAGGTAATGCACAGCGCAAGTAAACAGCTCACAAGGGAGTTTTCTTTGCTTTGGTCTGATGACATTTTAAAATATACATATTTGTTGAATATAGAGCACAGATCCTAGTTTTTTTGGACTGCACATTGACACTTAGCATTGGACCAGGAATAGTAAGGCATTTTAAGAAAATTCACCTATTTCCTTTTTTGCTAAGCAGGGAGATTCCACTCTCATTTGTATATTAAATATGACACTAGAGCCGTTAGGCAAATACCAAACTTAGCATAAAGACCGGAGAAACATCTATATTTGTTCTGTATATATTCAATTATATATTGTTATGTTCAACATACTCCCACTCTATGAGCTGGCACTAGAAGGCAGATTTTAAGAACTTCGGACAAGTTTTTCCAATCCGGGGGCCATGAAGGAGGTACAATTTTCATAGGTGGTCAACTAACAGGAGAGGGGCACTTCAGGGACCAATTCAATTTTAGTTGGGGCCATCTGCCTCTGCCTTTTGCGAGGGTGGCTCTAGCCAGGCTAGCTCTTCCCTCCTTTTTGTAGTTTTATGCTAAGCTTAGCTATCTGGCAGCTGGCTCTTGCTTCCTATTTAGCGTAGGCTACAGAAATGAGTGCTACTCACATGTTTATCTAACTGTCTCGCTAGGAAGCAAATGCTGATATTTCATAAAAATGCAAAACTATTCCTTAAAGTTAATATTTTAACTTTAAACCACTTAAACTGAGAAATTATACTCACTGTCATTATTTGATTTGTTGTGCTTTATATTACCTTGTCTGGCCTAAAAAAAAACAGTGAATGCACAAAATTGTATTTTATGCCACCAAATCCACACATTCAGTAGAAAGTTAGTTCACACATGCACAAACACACCAGGGTACAAACACACACACACACACACACGACTGAATTACTGCTCATAATAACTCATATTTCTGTCAATCAGTCAATGAAATTCATTCCACTACTGTCATCCCTTTGTCCTGACCAGAGCAACTCGATCGTGTTGAAGATGGCATGAACCATATCAACCAAGACATGAAGGAAGCCGAGAAAAATTTAAAAGATTTAGGGAAATGCTGTGGGCTTTTCATATGTCCATGTAACAAGTAGGTACTGACAACGTGCCTCAAGGTTCTTTACATATGTGGTGGCGTCCAGTTTTCCTCTTTTTTTTTTGTTGTTTTACTTTATTTTGTCACAGTGAGTGTCTGAAGTTGTTGTCTTATCTCCTTTGTCTTCTCTTTATCTCTCTCTTCCTCTCCTCTTCCTCCCTCTCTTTTTTCTCGTGCTTCGTTCTGTGGGGGATAAATGACTTGTGTTTAATCAGAGCAACTGGAGCGCATCGAGGAGGGAATGGACCAAATCAATAAGGACATGAAGGATGCAGAAAAGAATTTGAACGATCTAGGGAAATTCTGTGGTCTTTGCTCCTGTCCATGTAACAAGTAGGTGCTGCTTGCCTGCCTGCCTGCCTGCCATTCAAAAGACTGAGACTAAATATCTAAGAAATTAAAAAATAACAGAGGTAGAAGTGACATCACGGTGGCCATCAGCCAATAGTCCGCTCTGCTCCAGCTCCAAATAGCCACTGACTCTGGCCCTTTTACAGCTATATGATTGTGGACAGGAGGATATGATACACTTTCTCTCTCTCACACACACACACACACACACACACATGCATAGCATATCTAAAGTCGAACTGAAATTTAAATTGTTTTCACTTTCCATGTCAGGACAGGCATGATTGACACTGAAGCCAATGTACATTATTTTCTATTTCTCAAAACAACCTAGGCAGCTAGCCGGACATGACCACTTGCGTATACCTGCTAAGATTGGTATAGAAGAGGTATCAGTTTCAAGCATATGTCCTCAGGATCCTAGGATGGTTTCTTAACTCCTCGTGGAAGTGGAAGCTAGCAAGCTAACTTGTTAATGTTAATTTCATTTTTCAACAGATTTTTGTGTGTTTTCAGTACCTGCTAAATATAGACAGCTCCTATATATTGAGTTTTATATTCATCACACATTAGAAAAAGGAAGGGTCCACCCAACGTTAGATGTCTCTTTCTTTTATTGATTTTATTGATTGTTGTCCGTACTCAATACAACACTCACTCACAATTAGAAAGATAAAATGATTATTACGAGTAACTAACTTGCTTCCTGACAGAGTTACGTAGAATATGGAGTGCTCAGTTTACAGTAGGGATGAACTTACAAAGGATTTTCAGTATCTGCTCACACAGATTCTCTAGCTGTCAAATGATCAGTGCTGAAATGAAGCCAAAAGTTAATGTCCCCCCTTCCTGTAATGGAGATGTATCAAGGCAGTTAAATCAATCAAACTTCTAATCAAACTCATTTTTAAATGAACTTTCTTTTGTTTTGATGGTTACAAATTTGACCAAAAGACTATTCAACCCAAAAAGATGTAGTTACTAAGCGAAGAATATTTTTAATTTCAGTTCGACTTGAATGCAACTGCACAGTACACGCAGACACACACACTGTAGATATCTGCTGGCACATGCAGTAGCCTTGGGTTTCTTACTAGACTCTCCACTGGATTGGCCTTCTGAGATACAGTATCCCATAGTTCATAGCTCAACAACTGGCAACCATGACCTGCCAACCTGAGTCCATCCATCAGAGCCATCGCTACCTGATTGGCCTCTGAGAAGTAACGTTTATGCTTCCAAATTACAGACACACTCAAACTTGTATATATTTTTCTTGCTGCCTTTGTGCAATGTGCAAATGGACTGACGAGGCCCAAATCCTATAAACCCAAGCTCAAAAAGTCCAGTCCTCCACATAAGCTCTCCTCCACTCAGCAAAGGCCATGGTTCATCAATAAGTGCCTCTCTTAACACCCTTCTACCAAGTGCCCCTCTCCAAGTGCCCTATTCTCTAAGCTTCCACTTCTCCAAACGCCTTTATAATGGGAGGCATATACATGCAGGTGTAGTCATTGTAGAAGTCCCTCTTGTAACATTTGATTCCTCCTGAAGAGTGTTTTTTAGTATGAATGCAAAGTGATGGGACAATGGGTACTTCTACAATGACATAACTTCAGCTGTTGGCCTTCCTAACAGATTAGATTCTTCTAAAAGAGCAGGGCTGCGGCTCCCAAAGCATCTTGGCACTCAGATCATTTTATGTCCTGACCCTGGTCTGGTAATTCAGTGATCTTTGTTCCAAAATGTCTTTGGTCAGCCTGGTCCAGGACTGTTTGACACTTCTCCTCATCTGCATGATCTCTACCACCACCGCACCGCTTTAACATCCAGTAGATCCTCACCTTTCTCGCAGGAAATGAGACCTTGTTATTAACCCCCCTCTCCCCCCACCGCCATCTCTGAACCACTGAGCGCCAATGACATGGAATGACTGGCGAGCATGACCCTTTGAATGCTCATGCATGCATGACGATGCAACTCATAACAGCAATGCTACACGTGGAGATGCTAAGATCCTGATGCCGATATTAACGATGGAATGATGTTGGTGATGTTGATGATGAGCAAATGTTTTATTTACCACGAGCTGCACAAAAGCCTTGTCTTATTTTGAAAAGGTCAGACTACCAGGGGAGAAAAAATGTTTTATAAAAACAAAAATATTAAAAGTGATATATTTAGCAAGCGTTTCAGTGTCCAAAATATTAAAGCAATAATAGAGACATACATTGTCAATTGTGACCCTTGCATGAGAAAGAGAAAGAGAAAAGAGAACACTGTGTGAAAACAAAGACACATCCAAAGGAAGAGAGAAAAAAACAGGAGTGATCGTGTTGTTCCTAGGAGCTGGAAACTGGGTTAGAGCACATGCGCAGTGGGACATTTTCTGGGAGCTAGACATGTTTGTTCTGTAAAATGGGTACATCAAGCAACTGCGCATGTGGCATGCGCGTGGTACCCTCGTCTGAACACAGCTCCGCATGGTGACAGCCCACCGCTGCCTTGTTCTCCCCCCCTCTGGTTCTGCTGCAGTTTCTCTGCAGTGCCGCCTCTCCTGCAGAGCGCTGTGCTATAACTTCATCCTGCACTGGTTGTTCAGCTTTGCTGTTCACTGAGCTCCCTCTCCTGCAGGGAACTCGCTTACATGTAGGTCAGCGTTTCAGATAGAGGCATGACAGCCTGCTGGGAAGTCAACTCAAACTGGATGCACACAAAGATTGATGCTGGAGTTGATAAAGAGAATATTTCCCCACCACCTCTCAGAAAGTGAGACGTTATCCCATCATGCATGCTGGTATATTTCTTAAATCCCTGCAGCGTGCAGGCTGTCTATCAGAATTAGCTGACTGTTGGATTTTTTTGTACTTAATGCCTTCTGATTGTAGCTGTCTGCGTGCCACTCAGTGGGTTTGATTGGTAGATAGCTCAACACGCAGGTCACTCAGGGAATGGATTCGATAGAATGAGTTTTATGATGGGTTCTGCAGTACTCGTAGCATCTAATCAGATCATCTCGGCTCAATCACAGCAAAAGTGATTAGGGAAGTGCATTATATCCATTCCGAGACTGAAGGGGAGCAAACTGCAAAGGAGAACAAACTGGATATCAAATGAAAGGAAAGCGAGAGGAGGGGAAATGAAACGGTCACAGGTTCGCTGTTCGAGAAAGAAAAAATGAAAAACAAAGTAGGTAGAAAGGGAAAGGACTCAGGCAAGGGTAGCATGTGTGTTTACCACAGTGGTGTGTGTCAGCAGGGACAGGGAGCTCAGTGAAGCTTTGCCTCAGTCCATTTCTATTAATAAAAGCAGTGTAGGAGGCTGAGCCATCGCCATCCCTGATACAGCTTGAATACATCCACACAGCCCTCCAAGGTTAAACTAACCTCATCAACTGACACTGCAGAAGAAATGACAGCATCTTATAAAATAACATTTATAGATGTGTGAATGTTCTGCCTCAAAAAGTGCCTAACATTCTGGAGATAGATTGTGGAAATCAAACTAAAACAGCAACTAAAGAATTAAAAATCTTTAACAGTTAAATATTCCTCTTTTTCCCAACTCTGTGCCAAAACAGATGCAGAATCTGATTGTTGACGAAGCCACGCGGCCGAGCTGTGGTTGTGTATTGTGTTAGCTCAGCTGTATTTGTCCACTTTTCTGCTCTTGAAACAGAAACAGATTCCAGCTTCGGCTCACACGCCTCTGCCTCACTGCTGCCTGACATCGCAGCTTGTCCAGTGGCCCGAACCTGGAAGAAAGGCAGTGACGTGTAAAAACGACAAAACCAGGGCAGGATTTAGGGGGGTGGGGACACAGGTCGCTGGATGTAGGAACAGTTAATAATGGTGTTACTCTCTGTTGACTCCCTCCAGTTTCTTGTTTTATTTTGTTCCCTTAAGTCGTTTCGCAGTTTGTTCTCCACATTAATCGTCGCCCCCCCCCCCCCCCAACAATGTGACAGTCCTGTACACTCTATGTTGTGTGTCTGCCAAAAGCTCATCTTCTCTGTTTTCTGTCACACTGGGACATTTAACTGTGGGAGTGGGGGTGGGGTTTATCATTGCAACATTACAGAAGTGACGGGGGGGATGGTTACAAATTCTTTTTTTTGAACAATAGGATCCTAAATGTTGCAGCTACTGAAATGCATGCTTAGATTATAGAGTACACACAGATGTGGCTTACCAGGCTTGCCTGATTCTGAGCAGTATGTTATATATAAAAAATATAACATCACACACATAATTCTTGTGTAACTACAGAATGAGCCTGTATCAAACCCAATGTACCAACCAGTCCATGCCTGCTATGCTTTGCTTGACTTAGTCTAGTCCCCACCATATATTTCTGTGCTGAATGCATGATGATCAATCACGCTACATACTGACATGCTGCTGCAGTACCTCAAATCCAAGGCTTTCTTTGTAGATATTCGACTAATAGGAAGCCAGCCTGGTTATTGAGGTAAAATGACAGGTCGCTCAGTCCAACAGTTGAGTAACTGTCCCTCCTCGTCCTCCCTATCGCTGCCGGTGGCCAGGATGAAGAGCGGAGCCAGCAAGGCCTGGGGGAACAATCAGGACGGGGTTGTGGCCAGCCAGCCCGCCCGCGTGGTGGACGAGCGTGAACAGATGGCCATCAGCGGAGGCTTCATCCGCAGGTAAGTCTGACGATTTAAGTGGATACGCACAAAACTGGATGAATAAGACTGAAGGAGGTAAATGTAAAGGCAGTAAAACCCCCAATATAATAACAACTTCCAACCAAACAACCTCACTTTTTACTTGTATTACACAAATGAGACACAACACATTTACCAGTGAGCTTTGTGAATCCAGAATGAACTTATTTTCCACGGGACGAACAGCAGAAAAAAAAAACAACTGTATATTCTAATGTTTTCATCTAATACTGTCCCCTTTCTGTCTGACTCTGCCTCTTATCTCTATTTAATGCCTTTATGTGGATTTTAGGGTCATCGCAAAAGCAGCAAAATATATTAAAATGACACTGTGTGAATTTAGAAAGCTGTAATATAAAATTTGGTGCGCATAAATCTTGTATATGCATATTTTACCACATGTATAATTACTATAATCATTAGGGATAATGGCAGCATCATTACACCATTACATATTCCCTTTAGATGTTTTCTGTTTCAAAAATGTATTTTAGTTTTAGTGTCAGAGAAGATTATAATCAGATAGATATAGGACAGGATTTTCTATGTCTGATATATTCATATGAATGTTAATGGAGTTAAAGTCCCTCCAGTATGATGAATGGAAAATTACTTACGCAAAGTTAATACATCATAGTAAACCAATGACATTACACCGTCAACTTAGCACAATATAAAACATAATGTAGCATCAAAGCAGCAAATTCAGCAAAGTCCTGTAATGTAACCAGAACACCAAGAATATTGTCCACAAGGTTTGTGACGGACAGTTTGTGCTGGTTTGTCTTGGCGTACTGACTCTAATGTGTCCTCTGTCTGAAATCTGAAAAGAACAAGGTAATACATCAATTCTGATGGAGTAATTAAACCTAAAAGAATTTAATTATCTAACAGTTTTTTTCACGACTCACATAGTGACATCACTCAGAAATACTTTTTGCCAAAGGACTGAACATAAGAATCGATGGGTAGGTGTGCTGCATTAACTAAATGGCCTCTGCAGGTCAGAACAGCCAGTGCACTTGAGTAAAGGACACAGGAGAAGGCTGCAGTTAAGTGGAAATGAGGAGTTGAAGAGATTAATTCATTCGGCTTATTTCTACATCACTGACTCCTCTCAGCTAACGTGTCACTGTGGTGAGATGTGGTTTGTTTAATTTGCTTCAACAAGCTACTGAGACAGTTCAGCTACAGTTCAGCTAACCACTATTCAATGTTTTGGCTAACCAAAATGATTGCACGTATTATATTAGTCTGCCTTATCCCAGATACCATCAGTCTTTTATATATATACAATTTGATATCATAGTTTACATTATTTATTCAGACACTAGTCGTGGCAGATCAGTGAAGTAATGAATCTCTGGGGTTGAGTCTTATCTCAGTCTACATCCTCTCCACTATAAACAAAATGGTGTGTGAGGCTCATATAGCTGTAAATTGACCTGTACTGGGTATCATAGTAAAATATGTGGTGTCACTGCAGTCCAAAACATGTTGTGGTGTTTCCCATTCTAGATTTTTACAGTTTAAGCCTGTATCAGTTATTTAAAATTGTAAATGGAGTTACTGAACATGATGCTTGTTGTAAATATCCATGTTAAAGTAAGTATTATGAGAGAACTAAGCAGAAAAAGACAATATAAACTGCTGTGCAGAGGAATCTCCTTCTGTCCAGATGACTGGTCTGAGGTCAGACTCTGCTCCTCCGAGGATCAGAGGCAAAATATGGATGAAATATGGATGAGAACGTCACAAAGGAAAAAGCCAACACCTTTCTGAACCTGGTCAACATATAAATATGTGCCGTGTGTGTGACCCGGTGTTCATGCAGACATGGCCTCTAACTGTGACTGTGTTTGTTCAGGGTAACAGAAGATGCCCGGGAAAATGAGATGGACGAGAACCTCGAGCAGGTGGGCGGCATCATCGGTAACCTGCGCCACATGGCCCTGGACATGGGCAACGAGATCGACACCCAGAATCGCCAGATCGACAGGATCATGGAGAAGGTACACACACGACAGGATCAAGATTTAACAGCTCTTTTTATATTTATCATACAGTGCATACATATAAACATAGCATTGATTCATTTATTGCATTTTGTAAAGATGGATGTCACATACAGAATAATTTCCCCTGACTGTAATTACTTAATGTATTTGATAGTAGTTTCTTTTTCATCATAATTTGGCATTAGGACAAAAGTTATTGAGCAACATTATTTAACCTTGACTTATCAAAGACAGGATGACTGTATTTATACCTTTATACAACACACAGTTAAATATGAGCGCTGCTCAGTCCTGTTAATTGTTAAGAGACAAGTGCACGTCACAGATTCCCCTGATCCTCCTTTCTTCATCATGTCTCAAGATTTAAATCTACTAATATTTTAATCATAAGATGGAAAGATTTCAAAACCAGCAGTCACTAGCATTATTATGACACCTCATTTAAAATAATAAGCTTTTCTAATAATAATACATTTTCCCTCCACAATCATATAGAGAGCAGCAGGAAAATTCATTTAAACCCCTTTCAGAAAGAACATTGGAAATGGGAACAAAAATATTTGGACCAAAACATTATATCATTTTAGGTTTTAAAAATAATAACGTGAATAAAAGAATTAACTCTGTGAGCCTCAGTTGTCCTTACTTGAATATATGAGTTTATTTCAATATGGATCTGTTGAAAGAGACGACAGTCAAAACAAAAAGGACAATAGAAACATTTCAGTATTAAACCTAATGGGATGGAACTGATTCAAGTTAAGATGCCCATTATCCTCATGAGGATTCAGAGTCTCAAGGTTCATACATCTAATCTAGCACATTCCAGCAGGGGCCTTCAGACCCCTCAGGTCAAACAGAGGTTTTAAAAATGTTTGACGATACATGGAAAAATCATGTCTTATATTATATGGATCAAACTGACAATAATCTCCTCTCTCTTTCTCTCCTTCACCCAGGCTGATTCCAACAAAACCAGGATTGACGAGGCCAACCAGCGTGCCACAAAGATGCTGGGCAGTGGCTAAACGCCCTGAGCCTGCAGCGTAATGGTCCCCGGCGTCCCGCGCCGCACATCGACAGGCGCTGACTTGCTTTCATCTTGGTATTGACCTTCTAGGTTTGCACACATGCACATATCACCTCCCTTCCCCATTGTAAATGTTGTTCTGTGTCGTCTGTCGAGCTTTTTCAAGATGATTGTCCTCGTAAAAAGATGATTTCTTATACTCCGTATATCATTCTTTCCAAAGGTTGTATATAGTGCTGACTTGATGGCTCTCTAGCTCACCTGTGAAGTTTTTATTCTCTTTATCAAAGTATATATATATATATATATATCATATATTATTATATATCATATATCATATATCATATATAATATATATATATATATATATGTACACTGCTCTGGATGACAAGTATATTATAGGAATGCTATACAAGCTGTTTGTTTTTATTCGTTTTCCTTTTCAGTATCTCAGTATCGTCCTAGTAAAACTGTGTCATTCCATTTAGGCTACTGTCATGCTCCTTATTTTGGTGTTGTCACAAAAAAAGGGAGACGACCAATGGGAAACCACGAGTGAGAACTTGCTAAGTGACGGTACAGATGAAGGGCATTGCAAAGAGCACTTACAATCAAAGGCAGTCGATGGTACATTTTCCTTCATCGCAATCATACTGTTCATACTGAGTTACTGTTTAGACAATGTGCAACTAGACTCTCTGTAGCTGTATTAGACATTGCATTCCAAGTGATGTGAATTGTGCGTTCTCTGCATGACAAATGGTAGATTTTAGTCTTATAAATAAAACTCGTCTGAAAAATATATATAAAAAATGATAACATGGCAGTAGCAAATTGACAAAAACGCATGCTCAGTATTAGGACACAGTTGATCGTTCCATACTCCTGCAAGTTTGCAATAGTGCCACTCTTTCTGTCTCGATATATTTACCGACTGTGACCATCTTGTTGTACAATAATGCAAAAGGGATCAAAAAAGTGAGTTAAAGATGAAAAATACGAGGACTTGGGGTTGTATTGCAAAAAATGACCTGTTTTCTAAATGATTATGCAGTTCAGTGATGAAGATGTTGATTATGTGCTGAAAGAGAAGGACTGGTTGTGTACTGTAACATAGGTTTTGGATGCTCTGAAAAAAAATAAACGTTTGCAATGTAAAGCAAAGACGCATATTTCTGAGAGACCTTACTTTTATAAGAAGACTGTATCTGTAAGTTTATTCTCCCCCGTGTGGTTTGTTATTGGTAAAATACTGATAATGTTGAATTACAATGATAACTATACTCTGAAACAAAAAATACATACAAAAGGGTTTTTTGTTGCTTCTGTACTTTAGAGCTATGCACACCAAATCGCCAAAATGTTGAGTAGTTAGAGTAAGGTGATTAAATACCTAAACCTGAATGACACAATAGGTTAAACTGTGAGATTGATGTCCTCAACGCATGTAATATTAAAGACTCCCTCTCTGTATCCTGTCAGTGTGTGAAGTGGTGGACATTTTGTAGCTAGCTGAATTGATTAAAAGTAATAAACCCTAGTCGCACCCGTGTCTGTCTTTATTGCTCCTCTGAGTCCAGAGGCTTTTTGTCTCTTTCTGTAAATCCCAGGGTGATTTTTACAGAATATATCTTTCAGTTTAATCGTTTCATACATAATCAGATGGTAGATAATCACGGATGTGGCAGACAGTCCACCTTAAGTCCAGGAATGTCACCAAAATGGTTAATTCACTGACAGTCATGAAGATAGAAGCTTCTGATACTTTAAATAACCAGGACAAATAATTAGGATTTATCATCTTTGTCATCTGAAATGTAGAGAATCCAATTAACATGAGGTAATTTAAAACAAATTACAAGTTATGCTCAAATGCAGTGGCCTTTGTTTGAAATCAGATATGCAGTATCTCTCTTTTTCAACATTCAATTGAACCATTTTAACTAAATACAGAAACCTCATAAACTAACTTATAAGTTATCCTCACATCAACTTACTAGAAAATAGTCATCTGTATGTTTTGCATTTCTTTGTCTTGCTTGTTTCTGTGATTTACTGTAGAGACATGACAGTGGCATCAATCTTCTCATCTAACTCCAGAAAAAAAACTAAAGAAAAATGCAGATTTGCCAAAATGTCAAACAAAAAAATGTTTTCAGTTCTTGATTATATAACTTACGACCTCAGTTTGGTCTTGGCACATAACTTTAGTAGAAGCAAAGTAGACATTTTTAGAGAAATATGTTCCTTCCACTGCTGGAGAGAGCTCTTGGTGAGTAAACAAAGTGTAAATGCTGAACTAGCAGCATTTCTGTTAGATGGGTAAACAAACAACTGTTAGTGCTGTGTAGCATAAGACCTACCAAAAAACATCTAACCTCTGCAATGACAAAGGAAGAGACACACTGATGAATGAGAAGCTACGAACAGAAAATCAAAACGTTATTTCTGTTGGGAGCGTGTGTGTGTGTGTGCACCAAACTTAATATCAGTCCAGTCACTTTACTTCGAGATCTGCTGGTCATAGACGACAACACGTGAACATGGGTGGACAGAAGGACTGAAGGATGGAGGGATGAACAGAGTAACTATACATAACATCTGCTCTCTGCTGGAGGTAAAAATTGTGTCTCTGAAAGTGAGAGAAAGAATAAAAACTATAAATCAACAGTCACCCCTTGCTCTCTAATTTGCTTTTAAGAGTATAGACTATAGAATAAAGGTGCATTTCACCTTGAGAGATCATATATAACACTAAAACTTTATAAGTACCTACAAAGAACTATGTGTCTTAGTGGTAAATGTTCATTACCTCCTCCTAAAATGGCTCGATGATAAACAACCTCTTGTTAGGGCTATAAACATTGGTTGGTAGTGGATTTCTGATATTTCTGATTTGTATAAATGATCAACATATGATAAATACATTCCTCAACACTTTTCTCTCTCAGACACACACACAGTCATGTCTCGGTGGCTTCAGAGGACATTACATTGACTTCCATTTCTTTCATGGACACTTAATCTGTCATAACCACTACTTGCCAAACCCTGACCTGACCTGAACCTAACCTAAAGTCATCACATTAAAATGTGATACTTTAAATTCTGGGGACTTGATTTGTGTCTCTATAAGGAAGACATGTCCATAATGTGACTGTGTTAGGTCCCCACAACTCTAGTAATTGTTTAGTTGTCGCTCCACCCTCGTTTGAATGCAGACTCATGTCACGGATGGCGGAACAATTTCTGTCAGGGAATCTCAGCGTTTTGGCTCGAAAAGGCTCCTGAGCTGCAGATGAGCTGTGAGGGGAGACGGAGCAGGGGTGGAGCCATATTACCTGATCCCAGTCATGAAATGAGGTATAGAGTTACATTTAAGCCATTTGATGGCTGTAAGATTTTTTTTTCCATGATTAACGTTTTGATTATGTTATTTTGAGGAGCCAACAAGTTTTAGGAGGTGCAATAAGTTACTGGAGTGGGACTTTAACATTTCTGTTGTGAGAGTAAACACACCCAGTCAATTTAGATTTTGACGATGTAACACTTCCTCTTTGAAGATGAACCTTAAGTTTTTGAAGTGTTACGGCCATGGCCACAATCTCAGCCTTCCCTGTGATTCCCTTTGAGTTTGTCTCTTCCTCTTTGTCTCTCAGTCTGTGTGGCAGGCGTGTCTCATCAGTCTCAGGTCCTGCCTCCGCGTTACCTGGTTACACCTCTCCACCTTCACCTCCCCCTCCTCACCGCACACCTGCTTCCCATCTACACTCACCCTGCAGTGTATTTAAACCCTTGCAGCCGCTCGTCACCAGGTTGTCTGCTCGTCTGTCAGTTAGTCAGCTGCTTTGTGTGTTTCAATTTGCTTCTGTGGTTTTTTTACAATTCTTTTTTTGCCTGGTGCTTTGCCTGTTCACTGCCAACTCAAACTGACATTTCCCTCCACACCTCCCTCCTCACCTAAACCCTTTAAACTTGCTCCTGTGTTTGGTGTGTTGCACTTGGGTTCAGCTCTGAGGGAAATTGTCACAGGGAGGGATTGTGAATTCAAGACAATGTCTCCGGAGCATTTCTGTGGTTGAATCAGTCCGTCACTGTGCAAACAATTGGATTGAGACTCGTTATACAAAGTGGAACTCGTTCTTTTCAGGTCTGAACTTGATTCAATATAAAAAATATACACCACCAAACTCCTTTCCCAACCCCTACCTCACCACCTTGGAGTCCCATAACCTCTGAAAATAGAGTAAATATAAACCGCGCACTCATACATGACGTTGTTGATAATGCTGATTTCCTCCATCATTATATCCACAGAACAGTTTAGTTTTAAAAGATGCCCCTATTGTCAGGTCAGGGGTTAACTTATAAAACAGGATGGTGCAACTTGGTTAGTCAAGTCAGGAAGTAGTTTCAGATGGAGTTTGTTATAGATGGTTCATCAGGGTGATCAGTTGGCTCGTGAGTCTTTTGTTTGGCGGGACCTTTATGTTTGCTAGGATCTCAGACTGTAGGGACGTGGATGTGAAATCTTAAATATTTCCTCATGGTATTGTCTTGTGTTTTTGAGTTTGTACCGACCAACCTCAGCAAGGGTTTTGTTGAAAGAGGTCACGTTTATTTACGGTCTGCAGGTCTCCACTCTGCCATTACTTTTATTTCCTGCAGGTGGCGCATGTTGACATGTAGACCTGACAATTTCAGAACATCTCCCTCTGGAGAATTTGCAGCCAGTCATCGACTTCCGTATCATTCCTTTGTGCTGCTCTGTTTTGTGAGATGAAACTTTGCTAATGAAGCCATTATTACATGAACAATGGAGGGAAAACACCAGAAAATGCTATCATCAATCAAGACAATACAAATGGGAAACCTCTCTTTTAAGGAAACAGTCATGTTATTAAAAATCCTAATTACTCCAGTACGTTGAGCTAGTTTAAAAACCTTCCTCTTTAGGCTGATTCCTTTAGTTTCAGATCAAACCGCACTGATGAGGAGGCCAAGACAGTGAAAACAAATGGTGCAACACTGCTCAATCGCAAGGACTCTCTCTCTCTCTCTCTCTCTCTCTCTCTCTCTCTCTCTCTCTCTCTCTCCCTCTCTTCTCTGTTTCTGAGGTTCATCCATTATTCAGCAGTATAACAAAAATACCCTTGAAGGAGACCAGGGGACAGTAAAGAACATAATGGATTGTTCTGGTTTCTGGAGAAACTGCGCCTCATCATCTCACACTGGTCTTTGCTCCGTAGGTTAGTTTGTTTTATTTAGCCACGAAGCTACTCCTCTGTGAATGCACGGAGGCAAAATGAGACAGGTGCTTGACCTTAAAGTGCTGACACATGAGGGCAGGGAGGCAGGTTGATGCAGCACTTTTGACTCATGCAACACTGTGCATCGTGGGGGGTAAACAGGTTCATCACAAAGCTGCAGCAGGAGCACACGTTTTTTTCAAAATGTAAAAGATTTCCTTACATTCAAAGTCTTTATTGTCATCATACTCAGGTACAACGAAATCGTAAGAGGCTTCTCACGCCAGGATTTATCTATAAATATATATATAGGTGTAAAAATATATAGAAATATAGAGTGAAAACAACAAAGGTAGCAGCATCAGACTGTGCAGAAGGTAGAGTAACAAGAGTTTGTGTGTTAATCACAGTTCTTGATGTGTGTGAATGTTCGTCACGGTGCTTTGTGTGTGTGGTACGTGCACTACGCAGTCTCTGAAAGTGTGTTTTCATCTGCATTTAGTGGAGCAAAACTACTCAACTGATTTCCATGTGGAGGAGTGGGACACAACCCAAGAAAGAACCCATTCGATTTTGGTGTAGATCAGGATCCAGAAATTCTTTTTCACAACATAGTAAGATTTGGCGTTTTGCGACATCTTATTGATTTCTCAGAAAATAATAATAATAATCTTAATGAAAAAATCAATTATACATGTTTGGGAGACTGATATTTATGAGTGTGTGCAATTTGAAATGTGTGCATAAATGTACTGTGTGGCTGTTCCCTCTTGGAGATGAGTTCAGGTTGATTTAAACTTAAGGTTGCAGTGTAAGTGTGAAACCATGCTCATACTGTATTTGTCTGCAGGCAAACCCCTGAGCTCCAGCAGTACCATCACTGTCTACACCCCGGCTTTTTCAGGCCTCATTTATCATCCTGCTCTCCTCTCACACTCCTCGGATTCTCCCAGACTCTCCACCCCCTCCCTCCTCTCAGAGGCGGCTCAAGCACCATCTCTTTTCTTTTTTTTTAATCAGCATGTTTCCTCCACTCATCCCTCCTGTCTTCTCTCTGCTCTGAGCAGCGTCTGCAGCCTCCTGACACCGTCTGGGATCAGATTTGTTGTAGTCAGCAAATAAAGTCTGCGGGAACACACACACACACACACACACAAAGGAACAGATGTGGAACAGGCATGCACATGTGATCTCCAATCAATGATTTTCCACAGACACACTGCACACACCAGTGTCTGTGGACACCACACCTTTAATAAGTGGCTGTATGGAACTTATTGTGGTGGTGAAGAGAGGCTGAACGCTTCAGTTTGTGAAACTGTGCATTATTATTGTCTTCTTTGAACCGCAGTTTTGAATTAGACAGAAACTACAGCACCCTCCAAACGATAGTAACAGTTTTAAAGCTTAATATCTTGAGTGAGTCTTTCTTAAAGAAAAGTACATCCTCACACACAAACACGTTTGTTGCTGACCTGTAGCTGACATCTGCACCTGAATCTATGTACTGGTATTCCACAGTTCAATACTACTCACGCTGATGAAAACATGAGATCTAACAAACAGCATCATGGACTAGAAACTGCTGAGAAACCACAGATGAGCTCCACCACACTTGTTTGAGCAGCAGCAGCATTCAATGGAACAAATCCACAACACGATAAATCAATGTGATCGACGTCTCCCGAGGAACACATGTATGTTTGCTAGAATGACCAGATGTTTACACTCTGCACAGAGACTGAACCAGACGATTGTTTAGACATCTGCAAAACACTGAGGGCAGCACTTTTAATAAATGATTCAACTGGAGAAAGTGTTTACTGCAGAGACAGAAGTGAATCAGTGGAAACACTAACAACACAACTGTATCTGTTGAATGGCTCATGAATCAATCATGAACGGGTCTGATGAATGTGTGTCAGTCTTTTGTAATATTTGTAGTAATCTTTATTTCTATTACTCATTATTCTTGTGAGAAGAAGTAATTAAAACTCTCTGTGTAAATATAGACCGTCTAAATTACCTTTGATGGTCGTTCTTACTTGTTTGAGAAAACCAAAGAGGAGCTCCGTCAAACTGAAGAGCAAATGAGGAGAGAGAGGAGAGCAGAGGAGGGACAACGAGCTGCTGCACGGTTGTGAGACTTGTCCTTGATCGATGTGTAATGTTGCCAGACTTATAGCAAAGACCCAGAACAGCTATTCAAGCCATTTCTTGGTGAGTAGAATAACTTTTAATGGAAATTTCATGCACGTTCGCACTGTGGAGATGATCTACTGGACTGATTTCAAAGGTTTTTGAAAGTACCACTCATTTACAAAGTTAAAAACATTGGGCCTATAGGTTAAAAAATACTGCAAGTCATGTTTAAAGGTATCGGAACATGATCATGAAACATACAGGGCTGCGAGATTTGGTGTAAATGCCATCAGAGGCTGTTTTGGGGCTTTAATGTCGACTGTACATGTTAGAAAACAAACGCATAATTAATTAAATGACCACAAATAGTTGAGCAGATGACAGGTGGCTTTAAATAGTCCTAATATGTGAATTAACGGTGAGATTTTGAAGAGCGCAGTAGAGCGTCTCACTCGAGGGAAGCAGGAAAAGAGGCCAAAGAGAAACAAAGCGAGACGGAGAACAAAGCAGAAACATGATGAGAGATTCAGAGAGAGAGAAAACACACCGCACACTACTGTAAGAACCAGAGGAAGAGTCAGAGCAGCTCATCCCACTGCAGCCTGTGTGAAGACAGATATATCTTCTATCTTCAAACACACACACACACACATCATGAGTGTGACACACTCATCAGACAGAACCAAAAGTGTGTTTACCAAGGGGAGAGGCTGATACTGATGTAGGAGAGCAGAACACTGTGTTACTATACTGAACAACATCCGCCTCATCTTTAAGATTTCTATTGTTCTCATAATTTCTTATGCATGAAATATTCATATGATGAAGTTAAAAGCAAATCTAAAATACTGCATATGTAAAAGTAACAAACAGCATTTTATATACTTTAAAGTTACTTTAAAATTAGCTCTACAGTCACCAAATGCAACAGTAAAATGCTGCTCATAAATATGTCACTAATGAGTAGTACTTTTACTTTTGACTTTCTAATATTTATACTAATGACTATATATATATATATATATATATATATATATTTGTTAACGATCAGTATTGCTACTCTACTTAAAGGCAAATCAATCAGGATATTTAAAACTATTTATCTACTAAGCCAGCTTAGAATAACACAGCAGCAACCCTAGTTGTGAATCTGGTGATGCTTTTTAGTGTTAATGATTTTTTTCTATATTGTAAATAAGCATGTGATGTTCTTATATAGTTTAATTTGTCATATGTCTCCCCTTTAATATTGTGAAATCCTTTTAGAAACACTATGTCCAGTTTTTCAAAGAGTATTCCTGGAATTAGATACAGGAATGTTTCTTCCAATCTTTTACATTTTATGACACACTTATTTTGATAGACGTGTGTGTTGTCTATACTGTTCACCCATTTAGGTGTGGAGGGTTAGGATGTGGTCTGTTGCTGGATATTCTGAATTATTGTACTTTTACTGTGAAGATAGATCCAAATGGAGAGGAGGAGGAGGAGGAGGAGGAGGAGGAGGAGGAGGAGGAGGAGGAGGAGAGTGGCGAGGAGCTGGCTGAGGTGAGAGACCTGACATGAATCTCTGCACAGCCACAATGGCGGACCGGAGACGTGCATGGCCGAGCTAGAGGGGTGGGGCCGCTCTGTGTTACGCAATGGGAAAACCACTGCAATCTCTTCCCCTCCGCTCTCATTGTTGTACAGAAAAACACCCCCCACCCATCATCACACTGCACTTAGAGACTGTTTAACATACACACCGGCCCAGTGACATTTCCAGTCAGCAGACACACAGACCTGGTGTGTGTGTGTGTGTGTGTGTGTGTGTGTGTGTACTGTATATTTGTGCTACTATTGTGAAAGAGCTGTTTTATTGGAGTGGTGCTGACAGCAGGGGGGAGGGAGGCACATGAGACAGAGAGAGGACTCTCAATGACTCACATCCAGGAGAAAAGAGAGAAGCTGCCAGCTCTCTTTAACCTTCACGTCCTCTCCTCACATCGGAGGTGTCTGCTTCCTCACAACAACCTTCTCATGGCCGTGTCCCAGTTTCACCAGCTTTTTAATGGCGTCTGTTTGACTAAGGCCAGGCCCCGTTCTCCGTGTCCTCAAAGGCACGAAATGACCTCTGCTGTCGTGCAGGGCTGTGCAGGGTAAATATTTGTCAGGGCTGGAGAGCAGAGCAAACACTGGCACCTGGTGGTCGGAGAAAATGATGGGTTTCTAGAAGCCTCAGTGATTTTATTCCCAAGTTTAAATGTGTTTGAATACTGTGTTGAACATGATTCTACATGTGTGAGCATACAGGAGCAAAGAAAATCTTCAGTGGAAAAACACATGAAACTGAAAATTGGCTCAACCTTGAATATGATGAAATCCTCATATATCACATAAAAACAGTCAATAACAATTTGACCACGTCTCATTGTAGAGCAACTTAAATCCACTGACCTTTATTTAAAGTTGTTTGCTATGCTTAAAACATTACTTAAATTGCATATGAAGATTACAATGTTTGGGGGTTGGGCAATTAAACAATATCTGTAATATAACTATTACAATAACATATTCATCAATAGAAATATCACACATTTAATTTATTTAGATAATTAATGTTATTGGCTAATCTACTATTACGATGATGTGAATTTATATGAATTTATATTTGTTTACTATTTCTATATGTGTACTTGTTATGATATCTACCATGATATATGTAAAAACCACTGGCACAACTTTTGCCTTCACTTTTCACATCTCGAGCTCATATTTCAGCCCTTGTTGTTTTCCGAGCTTCTCCTGTTTCTTCTTCTTGATGTTGCTTGGAAACCCTTCGTTTATCACCACTCCCTTATGACATTTGACAACCACCACAATGTCCTGTTCGTTAGCCATCTCCATTTTAACCGTCTGGATCTAGAAGTCCTACAGCTCAATCATTCTCAAACACCTTGGAGGTGACTTCCAGTTGTGTGTCTGTACTGTGAGAAAACTGGTCCAAACATCCTCTTGAACACTGTGCAGGTCTTGTTTATTGCTCTGTTTATACATTTCAAGTACAAATGTACATATTGTCTATGATTCATAAATTATCTTAATAGTCTGATAAAACCACATTTCACACATGTTACATTTTTACATTTGCATTAAACTCCTTAACTGTGGACAAATGTAGAGATATGAATGTAGAAGCAGCAGCAGAGTGAGAGTTTATCTTTTTTTTTTCATTCACTGAGACAGAAAACACAAGGTCTGGATCTGCAGGTGAACACAAAGAGGAAAAGGAGTTTTTTGAAGCCTCAGCTGACATTAAATAACATGGTTCTGCTAACTGCTGCTCGAACAACACTTCTGAGAGAGGCTCAGCTCAAATGAAAAATGACAGTAACAGTAAAACGTCATCATGTTGACTGGAGGAAAGGTCTTACATCATCCCCAGTCGATATCAGGACAAATACAATACTCTGTATCGGTACATGCTGCGACATTTACTGTGGCCACTGGTTACTGTTGAAAGGCTACTGGTCTCTGACTGAGAACTTGATGCCGTGGGTTTGGAGGCGGTCGATGAGACTGGTTTTATAGAAGGCGGCTCCTGGAGTGTACACCCCCCCCCTGCCAATGACAAGAGACACAGAGGAGAGAGAGAGAGAGAGAGAGAGAAGAGACTAGATAAGACAGAAAGAACAAATCTTCTCAGTTTTGTCAAAGGGAGAAAGAAGAAAAGAAAGAAATAAAAACCTGACCTCCTGGGAAGCGAGTGCAATTCATTCAGCAAGGTCACAGCTGCTTGTACCATCGCGGACACCGTGGCTACATAACCAGGTTCTGTCAACAAAACATGGAGAGTAAGAGATGTGAAAACTGCATCGATAGTACGAGGACATTTAAGAATACTATATTATCACTATTTATACACTAGGGCCATTATGGTTCAGTATCTGGCCCGAGGACACTTCAATTGAACCACAGACCTTGTGGATAGTGGGCGACCCGCTCTAACTTCTAAGCCACAGTCCCCAAGCTGAGACACGCTCCTTTGTTACCATCAACACAGACATTATCTTATTTAGCGTCGTTTAGTGTTACCTGCTCCAATGACCTGAGTGCAGATCTTAGCGTTGGGTCGGCCCTTCGAGGGGTCCGTGTTCTCTGAGTAACCCTCCCCGAAAAACGTCATGCTGAAACAGGTGTCTTCAATCTGAGAGAGGCAGAGAGACGAATGAGGAGAGAGGACGCTGACGAGTCGATGGAGAATCAAACAGTGTTTGACAGCACAACACACTGTACCAAGAAACAAGTAAATAAATAGAATGGTTGTTACTGAATATACTGTCTTTGAAGAAAGCCCTTACATTTTTTCCACTGTGCTTTGTGCTGTAATCATACACTTTTTACCACCGCTGTTAAATGAATAAACCGTTTTTTACTTTCATTTACATCTGTAAAACCATCTGTTGTAGGATTATTTAAATACCACACATTTTTGAAAATAAATTCTTAAAAGAAGGCTGCTCAGAGAGTGCACTCCTCCACAAAGACTAACGCCCTCTCATCATATTAAAGAAAATGAAAAAACAAATCCTCAGTCCGATCGTTTCTTTGGCCATAGGTAAACTCTTCCATTTAATTTCATTAAAGAAAAATCTAGTGAGCAGTTTTTGCATATGTGACACACACACAAAAGATGTGATCACATTTGTTTGTTAATGTTTCACCATTTCCAATGGATGATAATTCTGCAGGCTCTCGTAAGAATTGTCTGTCTATAGGCCTTGTTAGCATGAAGGCTTCACTTGTTACCTTGTGAATATCTGGTTCTTTCTTAGTCTTAGACTGAAACCCAAGAGCTCCAGTAACATTACAGTTAATTTCTTATATGTTAATCATTATATACTGAGCAGAAAGCTTGCTATAGAGATGTTTATTGGGCGGTCTCAAATATGGAAACACAAATTAAATACTGCCACGAGGAGTCAATGCAGAAACAGCCTAATGTTGTCCATTCTGCTCCTGTGACCTGTTTATCAGGATAACTGTTTGTATGGTTACTTGTCTGGGACCTGCAACATGTAATCCTGCTGATTAACACCCAAACAAACATGCAAACTACCACAGATTAAAACATAACCTCCTTACCTGCTTCATGGTTGGACCAGCTTTGCTAAACACGCCAAAGGAGAAGAAGGATGGAAACTTGGGGAAAGAAAAGAAGATGAAATCAAATGATGTTCAACACACTGACTTCTTCTTGGTTTAGAATGAGGTATTAAAACAGTATAATCCAAGTTGCTTTGAATCATTTCTCTGCTTGAAGGCGTCACAGTAGTCACCTCACTCTGCTGCTGAATTTAACACGAGCAGCTTTTAAGCCTTTCAGCTAAACACTGACACCTTCCAGTGACATTCATCCACATTTAGATGCTGGAATAACCATTTTAAGTCAGTGTCTTGAAGCTGTCACTGTCATTATATCAAGTCCACATCCAAAGTGCTACTTTCCCAAACACATCTGCTTTGGACCATTAAAGAGATGGTTAACCCAAAAATTGAAATGATCTATTCACAACTATGCCGATGGAGGGGTGGGTGAAGTGTTTGAGTCCACAGAACAATTTAGGAGTCTCAGGGTTAAACAGTGTTGCAGCCAAGGTGACTCCTTCAAACATAATAAAACAACAGCAAAAAAAATGAACATGCCTCCATACTGCTTGTGTGATGTCATCCAAGTGTCCACAAGCCCCAACATTCATATTCGACGTAATTTACACTGTGTTTTAAGCCTCAAAGTCGTCTACTGGAACTGGCTAAGCTAGCGGACGTACCAAGGCCAACCTTTGGTGAGAGCTTGTGTGCCGTGTGTTTGGTTTTCTGGTGTGTGAGCGCGAATGTGACCTCAGAGGATGATATCAGTGGACATACAGGCTAAAAACTTAGCGTAAATGACCTAGTTTCAAGTTGAATTTGAATGTTGGGGCTTGCGGACACTTGGATGACACCACAAGAACAGTATGGAGGCATTTTCTGTTTTTTGTCTGTTGATTTTTTACATTTGACGAATCGATCCCCAGTTACTTCAATTGTATTGGATGAGCGAATTTTCCCTTTAATACCACAGGAGATGAACAATAATGACGTAGTTACCGCGGTGAGGAGTTTCCGGCCAAGGCTGAATTTGACCATGACCCAGAATAGCAGGCCGCCACAGAAGAACTTGACCACAGAGAAGAGGCCACCGACCCCGACGTAGGCGCTGTACTGGAGCTGTGGATGGAAGCAGCAGAGGGAGAAGGAGAATGTGTGATGCAAGAACGGGAAATTAAAGGTGACAGAGAGAGAGGAAAGATAAGAGGTGGTTCGCCAAGAGAGAAGGGGGAGGAGGTAGGAGATGAAAGTGAAATGGGGGGGGGGGGGGGGGGCAGGTGGTGAGGGAGATACAGCGGATGAGGGAGATACAGCGGATTCAGAAAGTATTCAAACCCTGTCACACTTTGTTACGTTGCAGCTGGTGAGAGGAGAAAACAGAGGAAGAAAATAAAGGAGGGAAGAGAGAGGACGAGATGAGATGAGATGTCGCAGGGAGTAATGAGCAGCGGGGAGGAAAGTGATGAATCACTACGGATGAGTCATCAGATTTCCACTCCGCTGGTAGATGGCGTTCTAAACAACATAATGAGATATTTTCATTAACGACTGTGTCTCTGGCTGTGATCAAAACAGTGACAGCTGCTGGAATGGCTGACCTAGTTACAGGTACACCAGGGATACAGACACTTGGCTCTTCATCAGCAGGATGCAGAGTCAACCACGTACTATATAATGTTTATTTATGATAAGAAGGACAAGGTGTTGTAAATATTCAACCTTTTTGTGTCACTTAATGCAGCGTACCGATATCTGTGTTCCTCAGGATACTGAGATACAAGCAGCAATTCACTGCCTGGAACAGGTCGTGCCAAATTATTGATGACATGGAAATGTAGTAAACTGTGCTGTGATGGGGCCTCAGGGTTGGAAGGCACAATCAGATCTCTTATCTCGGAGAAAACGATTGCAGGTGTAGTTTGTGGAACTGTCTTGGCCAGGGGACATAGAATTGTTTTACAGTGCACTTGACCTACATCAACATCACCGCAAACACATGATGATGTGCAGGGTGGAAATCCGGCACCAGTTCCTACACGACTGCTACTGAATCACAATGCAGATTTCTGAAACCGACTAAGTAATCTCACTAACGCAGCATTAGCAATGTGAAGTCAGCAAACATTAGCAAACCATGAGCTACTGTTAATACCAGACAGCAACAAAAAGGGGGAAGCAGCAAAACTCCTCTGTGATTTTAATTGAGGGAAAGTGAAATTCGGTTTTTATGAATTTCTGTTTTCACAAGAGGAAAATGTCGGTAATTCTTCTCTCAATTGTTAAGTCATGCTTCAAAGTTACTGTGTGCAGTTACCTTGTAAATAGTGAGTAATATCCATGATACATATTTGTTTCAGTTATGCTGAATGTTTAATGAGGACACAAATGCATTCTGCAGGCCTCAAGTGTAAACAGTGTTTACAAGGAAACGTCTCTAGGGTTAACAACCACTCTAATAAATAGAGAAACTGTGTTGTCGTTGTAATCTTACTGGTAACCGTTGTTCCTCATCGTAAAGGAAACGCTGGGTTCTCTTGACAACGGAGGGGTCAGAGCCCATGAATGGGATGGCGTACTGCTCGATCTCCTTACTGAAAAACACAAAACCCCTGGAGACACACACACACACAAATTCACAGAGAGAAAGCAAAGTGGTGTACTTTCACCAAATCAAACTCTCCCTGCAGCATCAGCACAGTAGTGCTGGAGCTCTTTTCATCCACTGATGGTCCTTTAAATCTTTCTCCTTGTCACTGCCTGGTCCCACATTCTAATAAAATCTCACTGACTATAAGTCGCAGCCACACAGAAATGAACAGTTTGCAAATTACAACTTTCAGCCTCTGAGACTAAACTAATTTGATGATGATGAAGGTTTTCATTCCAAAACCTCAACAATTTTTTAAGGTAGAATTTGTACCACATTATGTGCAATTACATTTCATCAACTTACATTTATTTTCTGATGATTGCATTGGCTCACACTGCACTATATTTTAAATGAAGTTATTCAGCTAAATATTATTCCCATCAATCACTTTGGAATCAAATTATTCAAATGTAGGTCAGGAATAAAAATTAAGACGTATTCGTTTCACAGGGTAAATCTCTCTGTGCTGTGCAGAGGAAACATGACACATCACTTTTCTTAACTTACTGCTGGCCAAGCCCCACATTCCAATAAAACTGATATTACTCAAAGTGAAGTGTTTTAGCCAGACAGTAATTGCTTGGTGATAATCTTACCTCTTTTGGACTTTGGCTCCCACTACAGGCAGCGGCTTGTGGCCAAACTTCTTCCTCAGCTGGCGAAGAGAGCCGCTGTCTGCGAAGCCGTGCACAGCAGACTGCCAAGTGGTGTCATGACCACACGACCCCTGGTAAGGAATGAGAGCACTTAAAATTCTGTCGTGGTGTCATCTGCAGGAAACCAACACTGAATGATAATAGTCACCTCAGAGTTTCAGCAAGTTAAATTACTTACGAGTGAAATATAGACCTATTTGTCATATGAAGGAATATCAGAGTCGCCTGTGACTGCATCTGGTCTCTCATATATACTCTCTCAATTACCCCAGGGGCCTCTGTTAGATTATCTCTGTGAAACTTGGTCAAAGTAAAGTTAAACACCATATTTTATTTTTAAAATGTTTTCAGCTTTATGTCTGTTTGATATTTTCTAAAATATACTATCCACAATTAGTCATATCTTTAACCGTGGCTTTCTAATGACGGCTCAGAAGCTATCCCTTTACTTTTTAAAAGGGTGAAGAAACTGTGTCAAACTACATTTCCCATCATGCAGTGCACAGGCAGTAGTTGTTAGGACTACCTCAGGCCCACTGCTGATTTTCAGGAAGCTCTCCACAGCCGTCAGTGTTCCTGAAATCAGACATGGATGAAAAATAAGGTGCGGTCAGAATTTATAAGAAAATACAATCAAATGTGTGAGTTCAACAAAATGTAACTGTTTGTATTCAACAAAACAAAACCAGTTTGTGATTATTTGTTGATATATCAAAAATCATTCAAGTATTTATGTACAAGTAGATGATTCTGCATGTGTTAAATGAGAACGATATAAAAATCAACACAAGTCTCTGAAAACACTGAAGTGTTCTTTCTGTGGTTAGTTGCTGGGGATTTTTACATTGAATGATTGACCTCTGTGACATGTCTCCTGTTTCCTACCTTTGAACTGCCTCTGTGTGTAGAGAATCCCCAGGTCGGCTGGTATGGAGTCGAAGCCACAGCTGCCGATCACATACACTCCTTTGTCCGAGGCCTTCGTGTGATACTCAAGCTGCATACGCTCTAGGAACTGTTCACATTGGACGACCAACAATGCACAAAAACACAAATGTTTTACATTGTATCTGCACGTCATACACAAACAGATGCAAGTATTCATATTTTTTTACCAACAGCTGAGAAATATAGAAAGACATTTAAAGACACGCTACCTGAGGCTCTCCACAGATGTCGACATAGTGAGCTCCATTTTCTACGCAAGCTTTGACCACAGGTTCACCATAAAATCTGTACTGCAGGAACAGAGACAGCATTGTTTCAAACACATGATCACAGTGCTGTGGGTTTTATTCCAATGTGACATGTCAAAGATCATCTCTACGTTCCCTTTGTTTCAACCCCCTGACAAAACTGAATACTTACTGGTCCCACACAGTTGAGAACAACCACAGCTTGTTGACACATGACGGCCAGCGATTCTTCCATGGACACATCGGCAACGATGATTTCAGTGTCTGTCCTCACCTCGGGCATGGCTGAGAAAAACAGGAGAGAAAATCCTTCACATATATAACACACAGCTTAAACCTGATTTAAAAGGTGTGTGTTCACATCAGACTGAAACTGTTGAAGCACTTTGTACTGAGGGTAATCTGAAAAGCATTTTTCAATTCAAAATTCAAATGTATTTATTCGTATAAACCCCTTCAGATGTGCCGTCTCGTTTAGAGGGGATCCCGACAGATATCACAATGTACACACAGGCAACAGAATAAACAGAAAAACCAAACAAGAAACAGACACATTAATAAATCATTACAGCCAGAGGCTGGCCAGAGAACAAGAGGAGTCCATCTGTAATAGAGATGTCCTGTCTTCTTATTAGAAAAGTGTTCCAGGTGAGGAAGGAGCTAGAGTCAGCCCGTAAATTAAGTCTGATGGGGCTTTAAACCAGTTGTTGTGAATAAGAAGGATAATTAAAGTGAATGCATATGAAATCAATCGGTGAATGTGCATTATAGAAAGTACAGTCATATGTGAGGAAAGGAAATCAAGAATAAACCTCCAGAGTCTGTGATTCCAGTGCATTTTGATAAACATCATCACAGTCATGGCCTTTAAATTGAGAGGCAGGTTTCTCAGGAACGAACTGAGAGCAAAGCAATTTTGAACTACATTTTATTCAGGGTTATTGTGAACAAGGTAGAAAATATCAGATATTAAAACAGAATGATATCTTTTTGTAAGTGCATACAGCAAATCTACTTGTTCTTCAGTCAGTATTGACTCTAGCTATAAAACACACACACTGTTACCCTTTAAGCTTAGTTTATTTCTGAGTTATTACGAACCGAGCTGAAAATATCCGATATAATAAAAATACATTGTTTTCTAAATGCTTAAAGCTGCGTGTCATTAACATGAAATCACTGTAGTGTTGACTACATGAGCAGACCAGACGCAGCACAGACTGTCAGTCAGTCCGCAGTGAACCTTCACAGTGTCAGTCTGTTGAACAGACATGTCTGCACCTACACAGCCTGTCAGCGGCTCGCTCCAACACCTCCTCCAGCCGCTGTCTGCTTCTCCCGGCCACGGCCCATTTCAGCGAGCCACCCCCGGTTCTCTCTGCGGCGCAGCGGGCCACCTCCTCCACCACAAACCGGCCCGTGAAGCCCGTGGCCCCGAACACAACGATGTGATGAGGCCTGTGCGAGCCGGAGCTCACGGACGCCGCCATTGTTTTGCTTTTTGGTGCGTTCGCGTGCTCCTCTGAGGGTCCGCTTCCCCCGCGTTGATCGTCGTTGCTCAAACTTTAGTGTGTGGTCATGTGTTTTGAAGAAAGACTATATATCCACGTGTTTGCAGAGTTTAAATCACAAAATTACTCCTTTTCCTAATGTTTGCAATATAAATAAAAGCAAAAAAAGGGATCGGGTGTGAAAAGCAAATACATAATCAACACACACGCATTTAAAAATGTTGTATTGACTAAAGATGTGTAAGGTGCTTGTCAGAGATGTTTATACAGTTTGGAAGTGAGTTGTTGTTTCGATTTGAGATCACAATCGTGTGATATCACCCAATAGAGAACTGCTTTTTCCGATTATTCCGACTGCACGTGAAAGCACAATCTGTTCAAGGTCCCGCCCGGTGACGGAACTTCCGGTCCTGTGTGCGCGCTGATTGGCTGATGTGTTGTGCGTGTGTTTGCACCTGCTGGTGCAACAATCACAGCTGCTGTGGTGAGAGGACTTTATTTCATTAATATTACAACACTCACACATTTACATGTTTATTTAGATTTATTCAGCCTCTTTGTTGTCCCACTATTTACTGAACATTACAACCTCGGGGCGATCAGATGCTAAAACGTTCGCTAAATGCAAGAATGCATTATCAGATGAAGTATACGGAATGTAAATTATGTTTCATATGTTGCAACGAGTCTTTTAATAACTTTACCAACCATGTGCTCGGTCTGGCTGCAGAGAAAATGGCCGTTCATTCTGAGGTGTACAGCGGCCTCCTGTGGGGAAAGGTCGGTTTTACACGTTTGGAATCTTGTGTCAAGAAAAAAAAGTTTAATATTTAGTAAAAACGATCTTAATGATAAGCACTGCCATGGAGCTTGTTTTCTTCTGCATTTGTTTGTGTTTATTATATTTTGTACAGGATTCTTTTTATTTTGCTTCTAACATTGTTAGATCGGAGGTTTTTCAACATCGTGATTTCTCAGAGAATGATTCATGGGTGTTGATGGGAAATAACCAGGCATGTTTGGAGAAGTGAAATTTAATGCACTTTGATTGAACTTAAGGGGACTGTTGTTTGGCCTTGGTGGAGGAATGCACTCTACTTGGTGCCATGTTATTAAATGAGACTCATTTAATACAGATGTGAGAGAGTCTTTTCCATGCCCAGGTTAAAACAAACCTTAAAACCGAAAACACAATGGAAAATCTGAATATATTTTTAAATTTCCCTTGTGGACACAACTGAACATAGATATTAAAACATATAAAGATGTATTGCATAATGCAACACTTGCTGGTAAACAATATACACAGTGACAATACAGAGGTAATATTCACTACTTTGAAAACATCTGGAGTTCTGAAGGAGAGTAGAAATCAGTTCAAAAAAACACATGCTGAAATTTTCATTTTGCATCCATTCAAATAATGAATGTTTTTCTTTTGTGTAACTTGAGCAAACCAGGAAATAAAAATAATAAAAACTTATGTAAACCAGGTATTAAACTCCCAGTGCATATAAAAGACACCTTGTGCTCATAACTCACTGGGTCATTTAGATAAAGTTTTGAATAAATGTTAACGCTCATCTAAGATATACACTGACCTTTTATTACCTCCGCCAAGGAGATCAGGATTTAATTTCTGTCTAGATTACGCAAAAACAACAGAACTGATTTTCTTGAAACCTGGTGGAGGGGTGGGATGAGTACCAAAGAAGACCCCATAGCATTTACAGTGTATTCCATCCATGTGGATCCAGGAGTTATTTTAAATGTTCTTTTACATTGAGAGATATGGAGTGTATAGACATTAGTGTAAATTCCTCAAGAAAAATCAAGCATATATAGAGAGCTAATATCTGGGATCATGATCAGCAGATCCACATAATGATGCAGATGTATCACATCTCAATAGATGATGCAATATAGCGATAAAGTAGCCTTCATGGATGTTTATGCTCTCTGAGATTTAGTGTCCACAGTGTGCACACAATCAAAATGCGTTTTCTCACTGCATTGGGCTTTTAATATCATAGTTGCTCATATCATAGCACGCAGCAAGAGACGACTGTTGAGCAGGAGTTTTAGAAACACACTCTAAATGATGAAGATGAAAATATAAACACAGGGTGAGTGAGCATCTGTTGAATTACTGTTTTGCATATTGCTAATCATGATGTATTTTGTTGTAAGTTACTTCACTTAATGCTGTGCTTTGTTGATAAGACACTGACCTAACTATGCCTTTATAATTTCATATCATACTCTTTGTCAGGTGATCAGAGGAATGTTAAGAGTAGCCACTTGTATTGAGGTAAACACCTTTTCAGTGAAAGGATCATGAAGGCTCATATTTAGAATCTGATGTTTTAAAAAAAAAAATTAATGCGTCTGATGAACACATTTAGCAGAGATGGGTCAAAAGAGCAGACAGTAATGGCAGAATGAAATCCAAACGAAAATCCCATGGTCTGTTAATGGTACAAACAAACGACACACACTAATGATCCTAATGATGCCAAAGACAGCTTCTCTCTGTACAAATAAAACCACCAGAAGAAGAAAAACTCTGAGGGAAACACTACTACACAGATAAAGTACTTGTGTTCAAATATAAATATGGCTGAGAGTTGGGAGCCCTCTTGTAAGGTTCAGTTTGAAGATGAAGCTTCCACTCAGACTGTAGTAAACAAGCTGTTTCAACCTTCATCAACATGTACTCATCCTCACGTCCTCTGAGGTGAAGAGATCTGGTTTGTTACTGTTTGGTGTTGCTTTGAGCACCGGATGACTGACACATACTGTACATCTCAGACTGTTTGGTCAAATGTACAAGTCTCTTATGCTCAGACACAAGTCCAGTGATTGGGGAAGGAATCGAACTTGAAACGCTCTGGATGACAGCCTCACATGAATGTCTGTGCAGTGCTCACGCTCTGTGTCTCGCACTGTCTGTTACAGCACCAACGTCTGCGAGCGTCCGCGTTAAGTCCGGAGGGGCAGCCAGTGACCGAGCCCCTCGAAGAACCTCCGTACGTTCATGACGTAGAAGTTGACGTTCTGAGTGAAGTCGGTGCAAATGTTCGAGTACGTGTCCACCAGGGTGCAATAGAGAGCGGTCCCACCTACACTGATCACCACGGTTACCAGACACAGCAGCAGGAGGATCAGGCAGGAGTCTCCACCCACCTCATCTGAGAAGTAAGAAATACAACTCAAAGTTAATACGTCTTTATAAAGTCAGTTGACGTAGCACAGTGATCTCACATCCTGCAGCTGGCGTGGTTCTATACTTAATATTTGTTTCTGGTCATGAATGCATTTAGATGACAGGTGACTTGAACTGTACCTTGCTCGATGCCGTCCTCTGGTTCACTGAAGCGAACTTTGCGTTTGGAGTTCTGTTTAGTAGCAATGTCACTGGGGGGAGGGAGTCCATCCAGAGACGCTCTCCTCCTCTTCAGAATGGAGACCAGACCATCAGGGGAGGAACTCTGCAGAAACCATAGAAAAAACAAAAAATGTGTTTTCCTCTTGTTTAATCGACGGCGGCTGGTAAAGGACTGGTATGACATTTGTTCCAACATCTTTTGTTAGTAGAACTTTACAGCTCTGTGTGGTGATATTCTATATTTCTACTATTGTCAATGGTTGGTCAAAAACAAATGAAATCAATTATATGTATAGGGGACATCCCAGGTCTCACTGAGCCAAGATGAGGGAAACCAGATCCCTGACCTGCAGGTCGACCTCTTCCCAATCCCTGCACCATAAAACCTCAATTTCAGGCAGGAAACCAAAAACAAGAGTTGCTGTTTATCCAAACCAAACTGCTTTAAACCTGACAAAACAAATAAATGACCGGTACTGCGGATTATTCGGGCGGAACTGGCCGAAGGGGGTCAGGAGGCAACTCCTTAACTTTAATTCCTCTGCCATCATCTCAGAGCAAGAGGGTCTGGACAACAGCCATAAAACCAACATTCCACTCTGAACTGAAGACCAGCTCATTTTACTCAATGTCTGAAACAAGGAGAGCTTGTAAAACATTTAAAAAAAAAGGAATATTAATTAAATAAGAAGGGTAACAGCACACATGGTAATGTAAAGAAGTAAACCATAACACACAGTGGTGCACAGTGACCTATCAGCAAACTAATAGGACAATGTCCAGTGCATGTTTGGTATCAGTCAACAGAAGAGCAGCAGCAGCAGCACTTTAGCTGAACGGGAGCTGAGCCATCGAAAGTTGGCTGAGTCGAGTAAACACAGATCTGCAGAAGTACAGGTGTAACAACACCGAAGCATAAACACACGGTCTGACTTTGGTTCAGTATTTCTGCTGTAAAGTATAGTTGGGTAAACTCAGTATGTAAACTAAGGAGGAATTCCTTGAATTTAAACATTGTTTTTTATCGTCAAGAGATTCTTTTTGACAAGAAACCGTGACCGTGATCTTAATCTCTGAAGCAGGAACAATAACACACAGTGTGGTCATCTGCTGACTAGTCAAACGGAGTCCTCACTCAAGCTGTCGGGATCATCTGCTGCCATAATTTATAGGTCAATTATTCAGTGAGGTCAGTGGGTTATACCATCTGTACAGAGGCCCGTCAGTGCATCATGTTCTACTGCTCAGGGCACTCTGAGGCACAGCTCTGTATAGGTCTGTGAAAATTGTGATGTTCAATGTAAATGTTCCTGGTTTGAGAACTCTGTCAGGACAAAGTCATGTTTGTGAGCGGGGAGCAGCTTTCTCCCAGCTGAGACGTAAACTCTGGTGCTCCTCCATAGATAAGTGGGAAGGTACGAGCACAAAGGCGACTCTGTGAGCATCCCAGGCAGATTTGGACAGGCGATATGTTCACTATTTATAAACTTTGAATAAACAGGCGACAGCGGGATTTATCAACATATATGACCTCAATCGTGACAACAGCGCGTTCACTTCAACGACAACTGATTCTCCAGTTTGAGGTTCTCTGTACTGATACGAGCTGCACTGAATTGGCTGGCTGAGCAGCTGCTCTTGCTGTGGCTCGATTACTGCAGGTCACTTTTACAGTTTCAGAAAGAAAACTGCAACCAGTCTTTACACAGGCCCGAGTAAACAGCCCCGGGTTGATGATCATATCAGAATAATCAGATCCAAATGTGATATTATACTTACGCAAAGCAGTGTTTTGAGCGAAATGCTAAAACATCTTAACTCAGTCTGTTAACATGCACTTTCTTACAAGTAAACACAAAGTACAGCTGAGTATTATTGCAATGTCTATTCTTTTCAAGTATTTAGTCACAAACCAAAGCGTAAATTAAAAAAGGTACCTAATGCTGTCGCTGGATGAACATGATGTTAAATTATGTTAAATGTAAATATGGTCACATTTGTGAGCATGAGCAGGGAGCAGCTTCTTAGGGCGTCGCTAGAGTTCATCCTGACGGGAACATGAATGTGTGGCACAAATGTCACAGCAATCCAACCAATTATAGTCAGAAGAGTTCACTAATGTCTGGTGGACTGCCTGGCAGACCAATATTGTAACCCACAGAGTCACTGAATCCATCTGATATAATCTGTCACATTTACAGAGGGCTTGAAAATACTAATTGTTATTATAGATTTGTGGTGAAATTAATTAATTAAAAGAAATTCACAAAAAGGTGTTATGAGTAAGTGCAGGTAGTATTTATGCATGAACATTAGTTGAGGTAGTGAGCTGGGTCACTGCAGTGGCCTTGTTTACTGTTAGCTCTACAGCCCTCCAGCCCCACCTCTGGATCCACCCCATGTGACTGAAGTTCTCCAGCCAGCTGATATTGACAGACTGAACTATGAGAAACATTCAAAGCCACAAAGCATCATAAACATGACTCGTCTGCAACAGCAGAACAAGTCTTTCCCATATGTGATGACTTATTGTGCTCTCAGAGCCCATTCCAGGGCAACCGAAAGGACAAGCCGTGGCCTTTTCGCATATCACACTGTCAACAAAGTGATCTATTATACAGCCCATAAACCAATGCTGCTGCCTGTGCCTCGGCTTTGTCCAGCAGGTCACTGTGTCATCCGACTGAGCAGTGGACGAGCAGTGAACCATCAGACTAAAAGGCTTGTTTGTGGACAGACACAAGGAAATAACTAAAAAAATAAGAGTATTCCTTCATGTTTTGCAAAAATTTCACACATTTATAGTGACTTTTCACAGTCCTTGCAATTCAGGCAAACTGGAAATGATCAGGTCTTAATATTTAATTTGTATGTAATATTTAAAATGGGTTTTGTAACCTGTAATAAGCCTAAAAAAGAGAGAGGGGGAAATGGTGCCAGTAATAACAGCAAAACCCTCATAAAATCTGATATTTACAAAGAAAGGAGTCCCACCCATGACCCACCCAGTCAAACCTCCGCTGGATTACATAACAGCCATAAACCTGACCCCATCATTGTGAGGACTTCAGCTGGTGCTGTTTATTTGGAAAAGGTCTGATTTCATCCCCAAATCTAAGAAGAACCAGGCCCCTCCTGCTCGGGCGCTGACTCAGTGATGTGGTGGGTTTTTTTGGCAGAGCAGACATCCCGAGTGTGAAGCCACACCAGCGAACATGGGTGGGGTTTTTGAAAGAAAATAATTTGATGATGATGTCACTAAGTGAGCGCAGAGATCCTCTGTGGTAGTGTCCCGGCAAAGACAAAGAGATGTGGGTCAGACTGGGAAACTTAAACAAATAGTCTTATTTAGTCCAGGCTGGAAGTATAATACACAGTGGAGACAGAAGAGATCAGCAAGGGGAAGGAAGGAAGGAAGGACAGATGCATGTATGAGATGCTGGATGGAGAGGAGAAGGGAAAAGCAGTAGGAAGGAAAGATAAGAGAGGTGCAAGGATCCAGAGCAGGAAAAGCTATTTATACCCGTCACATTCATCTGATATCCATGTTGCTCACACTGCATTGACACTTGATATAAAAATGTCCACTAACAGTCCAATAACAATATGAAGGCAGAAAAAGAAAGACAAGCAGAAAAGACTGGACTCCTACCCCTTCTGCGTGGGACAGTTTGGCCAGGTCCTTGTCCGAGGCCTGGGGGACTCCTGTTGGCCACTCCACCTTGACCTCTTCATCCTCCTCTGGTGTCTCCGCACATGGCCCCTCCTCCTCCTCCTCTACTTCCTGTCCTTCCTCATACATCTCCTTGTCTTCCTCTCCATCCTCCTCCCCACCTCCCTCCTCACGGCCTGTTTGTGGTGAGGTTGGCACTGATCCCGAGTTCACGTTCTGCTCTTGTTCTCCATCCTTGTGTGATGTTTCAGGATTGTCGACTAGAATGGTGCAGTAATACAGGACGTTGGCTATTGATTATGGATTATCACTCAAACCTGACCTGTGTTTGAACTTTCTATGTATGGACACAGAGCTCATGTGTAATTTGATATGTGACTCCACTTCCCCCCTGTCTAAATTTAAATTTAACCAATAAACTGAATACTGTTCAGATTATCATCATGTTAACACCATTTTGAGCGTTTTTCACACTCGAAACCAAGGCTGGTGTCTTTGTTATGTTGTCTATGTGTGATCAAATGAGTTCTGTTTTTACATTGCAATTTAGCTATAAAACAGCTGTAAAGGATTTTGTATGACATACGTATGTCCTGTCTTCATCACCTACGTGGGCAGATATCTTCACTTGCCACTGAGTGGTTTGTAGAGGTCGGCGTGTTATCGATTCAGCGGATAGTTGTTTTTTTCTGTTTCAATTCGGAAAATGAATGAACTGGTTCATCTCACTAATTTCGTTGCCACTGTGTTACTATGGTATTACTACCCACATCATCAAGCTAATACACAGTACTCAACACTACGAGCCAAATGAATGTCCGCAAAGTCTTCTGCTTCCTTTTTCCTACTGCTTTTGGTTCAAACTATCCAAAAAAGTGTTTTCCCATCGCAAATGAACCAAACCGTGGCTCAGTTTGATCCGTACCAAGACCAACTCTTTTGGTCTCAAAAAATGTTTTTATTGGCTTGTCCAGATAAGCTTAGAGCCTGAGAGTCTGAAGGTCTGGACCAAACAAGTTAGGTGTGAAAACTGTTTAAAACGTGACTTCAAATAGTTCAATCATCTTTAAGTCAAATGTAAAATGTTATTAATACTTAATAGCTGCAAAACGAATGACTCGTCAGCATCTGCTGCACATTGTCCTTAGTGACAATTAGTAAACATCAGAATACTAATATGCAAAATGAATTGTAAACATGGATTGTACTTAGGAAGTTCGTATTAGCATTGTGGTATTGTTGGCATGCAATTAGTATTTAGCTTTTGTGTGTGTGTGTGTGTTAAACATACCTGTATCATGACAGGATTGTAGTGTCTGGTGCTTGATCTGTATTTCTCTCAGCAATGTATTGAGACTGTTCTGTTGAATCAAACATAGATAACATTAGTTTATCATTTAGAAAAAGTCTGAGATTGCTCTATGAGCAAAGTAGACAGAGAATGTTTCTGTGTCTTACCTCCTCCACATTGATGGATGGTCTGAGTGATGCCAGACAGAGACAGGGAAAGAGCACACAGACAGCAGGAGGAAGGTCAGACAAGGATACTGCTCTGTAACTTAACATATTAAAAAGCTCAGGTCTTCTTCAGGCTTTTAATTTCTTCTCCAGCTATATCAAATCCACCTGTACAAAAGTAACTGCGGGCTACAATCACATACTGAGTCACAGCACAGGTGCAGTGTCTGGCATCCAGACCTGCGGCATTTGTCTCTGTCTGGTGGAAATGACTATCCTGCACAAATCGTTCCTGTCTTGTCAGTAATATTGAATTTCCCAACAATTACCACTGTGCATTTTCATGCATTATCCATGTGCCAGATCAGTCTGCGACTCCTCTGTATGTCTTCAAGGAAAATAAAGATTACAGTCGATTACGGTAAAGGAAATGGGAGCTAAAAGGTTTCTGTCAGCTGGTCATCTAGGTCAAGTAGAATGTGAATGGAATGAGAGGAATTTGAGGAAGCTATAGCTGGTTGAGCTCATGGAGCAGAGGCATGTGGACATGTTTGAATAAATTCTGGAGTGCAGAAAGTCTCCTGCTGTGTCCAACCACACCCTGTGGGGGAACTTTTGGGGCAGATCATAGATAAAACGGCTCCTGATGAATCCAGACTCCTTTCCCATGTATCTCTGCTTCAGCTCTGATGAAAAGGATCATCAGACATTGTTGTGCTTTACCTGGGATGTGTCCTGCAGATCTGGCTCAGGGTCTCGATGTGTTTCACACTGATGGCGTCTGTCTCTGCAGGTAAACTGCTCTCAGGGTTCCTCTCTCTCCACCGGCTCTCTGAGAACACAAGTGCATACAAAATAAACACACACTCTATTTTTGGATAGCACAGAATTGCATGTAGGTTATGATCAGTGGTAATATTTCACAAAGGCGAGAAAAAGATGTTTGCAATACCCCAGTTTTCCTGCAGGGCGTCAATGTTGGAGAGCAGACGTTCATGGTAGAGCTTCTCAAGCTGTAGGAACTGAATGGCCCACTGGTCTGGAAGCATCATGAGTTAAAGACACTTTCAATCCGAATGTCCCTGACCATCTACAGTTTTATATAGAGAGATTTTACACAGGTTGCTGCCACAGCCAATAGAATTCACAGCCTAGTGTGTAATTTGAAAGAAACATGCATCTCTCAGTCTATTACTGGTGTTATATTTATATTTATTCTATAAAGGTAGGTGTTTCTGTAGGACTGAGGCATTGATTCACCAGCAGCCATTCAATGACAAAAACTGGGAGTGTGACCTGTTGATAATGTGTGTGGATATATAATATAGCGATATTGCTAAAAAAAAATCAAGCGTCACTGCAAGAACAATACAGATGGAGGAGATTCAATTCATACTTCAGAAAAGAGACGAGCACCAGTGACGAAGTACATTCAAAACACCTGAAATGCAGGACTTGAATAGATTTTGCAAGCTATTGTGGAGAATGCTGTATTATGCTGGAATAATTAACCAATCAGGCATGTTTGGATTTCCCTGGATCTTAACCTGCACCCTGGTCTAAATTGAGCTCCTGCAAAGGCTCCTGGTTCCTGGGGAAAGTTCCTTCTGTGGAAATGCAGCAATACAGTTAAGTTACTGACATCTCAGACATTTGTCTCATTATATCTCTGAAAACATCCTTCACTGTACATGGAGCATTCCCTCCCTCTCTGTGTTTGTCTTTTTCTCTCCTATTACCTCTTACACGTAAACACATCAACTCATACCATCCTCTGTGCAGCAAGCCGTTCAGCTGTTGCCAGGAGAACGGCACAAACAGAACCATAGGAAACTACAACTGCAAACCCTCAGGGCTTTGAGCCAAAGTATGAGAAACACCCAGCGACTGAGGGACAAACAAACTTGGAAAATGATAACGATAAAGACGATTGACAAAATAAAAAAAATCCCTATGATCTTGCTAATATTTCATTGAATATTTCATTTAGTGGTAACATTTTAATTGCTTCTTTTAGGGTAAACTTGAAACCCTTCTGGTGTTCATCAGACCAGGACTGGCCTTGAAGCTAAACCACTGTCCAGCCACCACAAATGGAAACACTGTCTCCATAGAATAGAAACCACTCTATTGCTTTCTTCAAAAGTACCACTCTGGCTCAGTCACGCCTTGGCTGGAAAAATCTAATGATTGGCAAATGTTACAATACCTATAAACACAGAAATTAGGTCACAGTGCGTTTGAAAGGATACAGTCTTCTTGGAGTGAGTAGGCCTCTGCAATCTGAAACGAAAAAGGTAAACAGAGACAGTTTGTAAATTCACACTGAATAAAGGATTCATTAGCTGTGGCTTAAAATAACTAACACAAATTATGTGAGAGTTTCAGTGTGAAACATCGACACATGAAAAATCATAGCACACGGTGATCTTAAACTCTGCTGCTGTGCTCTGAAAATGATGTCAAACTCTAAATAGTCTTTTTTTTAATTCACCAAATTCCTTCAAAGTTGGGGATCACATGGCAGCGTCATGCCAGGAGGCAGACGACCTGAGACATGAAGTCACATGCTGTTACTTATGGTGCGGATTAGCGTGCGTCTATGGGATTTCTTTCCCATCAGCACACTTTTTCTCCTTCCTCTCACCCAGTCGACCACATGATTTAGAGTAGTTTCTCCCCCTCAGATATCACTATAATTCTCAGATAGCAGGTAGTTTCAGGCTGCAGCAAGATTGATTAGACATTTGTGCTATAAAATGTGAAAAATTACCATTACAATTTCACTACAGCAGAACATGCCTTATTTGGATTTCTCGTTTTATCAGTTCGTGATGTAAAATGCAGTATGCATCAGGGAAAGCTTAAAAACCAGAAGGTTTTTATTTGTCTCCTCAGTGGCCGGTAGGTCACATGTATCAGGATGAATATGAACAATAATTACATTTTCTTGTTGAATCCAATGTCCATAGATGAAAACAACCAGAACATTTTTTTGTTATCTTGCATAGCAGACATGGTATTCTACATTCTACTACTACTATTGTAAAAATTCAGATGGGTATCAAGGAGCACTATTGGGACTTCCCTACCTTTCACTGAGCTTATTGATAAAAGAGTCTCATAAGAGTCTCACATTAGACATACTTTTTTAGCCAACAAATTTTGCAACTGGCCCTGCCAGAGCAAAATCCGAAGTCGCCAATCACTATGTATGAAATCTTCAAAGCGATTCGAGAGACTCGATTTCCAGCACGCTAAATATCTAGATTAATCCTGGCTCAGGATGGGCGGAGGCGTACATGAAGTGATGAGGTGACCCCGGACTTTTGCAAACCACACAAAGTAAAAATTATTAAAGTAATTATCAAATATCAAGTTATCTTTCCTGAGTTATAACCCCCCCGTTGCAAGTCAGTTGTGTAGTGGATTCAGGTCTTGAAGTACTCGGTACACAGCAATAGCAGGCATAAGCAGCTATGACCAAATATGGACCTACATGTCTGATAGAGTATGAAAGACACTGACCATGTTTCTGATAAAAAGGGGTCTTACAAAGTGAACATAGTGATCTGTCATATGTGCTAACACTCCGACCAACACAAACTTCTTGTGACTTGGTTTCATGCTACAAGAAACGTTCCATATAACTGCTTCTGTCAAACTAGCCAGACCCTGATTGCTGTGCTTTGCCTCTCCTTTTCCTTTCTTAGTATTTGAGGCTGAACAGCTTTGTCTTTGTTCCGTGATTACTGCAGTTGGCAGCAACACAAACCAAACTATAAATCTCTCACGGCTCTAGAAGAGCTGAGATAATTAATCACATTGTTCTAAGTGTTGTCTGGAAATCGTAGCCTACAAAGTATTGCACACGCTTCACGAAACCACTGATCTTTCTGTGTGATTCCTCCCAGCGAAACACAGAGACACAATCAAACTATATTTATCACACCTCTAATTAGTGTGTCTGTTTGAATGCTGTAATTGTGATCTGAGGCAGGAGAGTCGCCAGGAGACGAACAAAGGAGCAGAGGGCTGCTAGTTCAAATCTCTGCACCTGCACAGCGGTTGCATAAATGTCATATTCTGCCTCAGTAACTGCTGATGTCCTCTTAACAATGAAGTTTACAGCAGATGATTAAGACGTTCAGTCTCTAACTTTGTTCATTTCATGTTGCATTTGTATAATGATGGTAAAAATCGAATCAAATCTTATATATGTCTGAGAAATACCAGCTCAGGATTTATTATGTGTATCTCAGGTATCTGGCTGTACTAAAAGAGGTATCTTCTCCCTGGATATAGGAGAAAAAATGTCATCCAACTTTCTCTAACATTTAAAGTAGATCTACACACACACACACACAATCACACACACACCTGGTGCAGAGAGTTTGGAAGCAGAGTGTAGTCACTGTTTTCTCCGAGGGACTGCAGGGAGGCCAGCAGCTCAGGGGTGAGGCCCAGCGCTCCATCTCTGGAGACACTTCCTGGAAAATAAAGCACAAACACACTAGAATAACATGTGAATAAGACTTTTCACTTATTGTTTGTCTTGATGCGTAAACTCTGATCACAGTATCTTTACTGTGTTTTTCTGACATAATCATGAGTTATAGAAATACACAATATATGGAAGTGTATGCTGTACATTATAGTACTTTCAATATAATGGTCAGTTGAGTACTCCTCAGTCTGGGGGAAACAAGCATGATATAATATCAGCTTTGGCTTGAAGACCCCACATCCTGCATCCTAACAGAGCCTGCGTTACAAACAGTGACATCCATGTCACATCAAATAGAAATGTTTTTCTGCTACAGCAAACATATCTGCTCTGTGAAGGACTGGTCCTGACGTCTCTGTTGAGATAACAGATCTAACAGAGGATTTCAGTTGATTGGTATATGGCTAGAGCCAGCAGCCTGTTGGCTTAGTTTGAGATTAACACTCACACATAGGCGAATACAGGCAAATGTCCTGGGTCAAAGTTCACCAAAATGGAGAGATTGAAAGTGATCAGGAGGTGAAGGTTCACCACTGCTACACTCACATGTGTGACTGTGCACTGAGACTATATAAAATGGAATAGCCCAGTGTCTGTGTCTGACTATAGTTGACAAGACACCAGTAACTCACTCACTTTCACATAACTACCTGTAAAACTGCAATATATAGTTGTTTATTGTACAGATTAAATACTTTGAATGTTTTTATTGGAAGCTGTAGTATGATGTTGCTCAGTTCAGTTACAGAAACACCAGTAGAACAGTCTCTATCCTAGGCAAAGTGCGTGTGTTAATTAAGACGGCATACTGAGCGATTCTATAACCAGACTGTGCATGTTAGGTTTGTTTACATGTTGCTGTTACTGAAACGCTAATGCTGCCAAAATTGGTCATTACTGTTCATCACTGTGAGGACGCCTACTGAGAAGCCAGGTTTTGTGGCTACTGCTGTTTCTAAATAAATAAATGTAGCTTCAAAGGGACGTCTTTGATGGAGGTTTTCTATGAAATGAGGATCTTTTTCTATTCTGATATCCAAAAGCACATTATTCTGGGGATATTGTCCGTTTCACTCTTCTTTTTTCTGGTTGCATCTGCAATGACGCAACAGCAACGTAACTGGAGCCATACAGTGCTACTCTTACATAACGTAGCTTATCAACTCCAACTGTATAGTACATCATACGCATCAGAAGAGGCCTGGGCTTCCTTACAGCTTAGTATCATCCTGATCATCTTAAGCTTGTGGTTTTTTTTTTCTGGCTCAGTACAGCAGTTTGTGGGAGCAGATAGCTGATCAGCTTTCAGTCAGTTCTCTGCAGGTTGGTTATTAATCTACTGAGTCTCTACTGTGCAAAGAGATAAATTAAGTTAGTCTACTGTCATTTAAAGATAACAGCTCTGCAAGACATTTAATTAAATGAGGTGTGAATGAATCATACTGTTTATTTGTTATAGTCATTTCCAACCACATCAGAAGACAGTGAAGCAAAAGGTAGATTCCTTAAAGTGCACAAACATAAAAAGCACACAACAGTCATATATTATTTTAAAGAATAAGTATTTTACCTGTGGTGCTCTCGATGAACATCTCTTCCTCTTTTTGATCAAGCGCAGTGTCTGAACCTTTTGGCAAGCTGCTGTTCTTGTTGCCCATCACCTCCGTCACGTCCAGAGTCTTCTCCAGATCAGTGGCACCCAAAGGCTTCTGAGACCCTGCAGTGGGCAGTGGCTGGGTCTCTCGATGAAGGCCTTTAGTAAAACGGCATCAAATACTTCCTCTGTCAAACACTACCCTTGAGCTGGACAAGCGAATAACTCAGGAAAGTTTGTGCCGCTCTAAGCTTCCATTAAGGTTTCAAAGGCTTCCTCGAATACTTGAGAGTGAGGTCTCAGAAGGTTTGGTTGTGATCACTCTTCAAGGAGCATGTGATTTAATCTTCCACCGCCTCTCATGGGTGGCCAAGAACAGAGAGATTTGAAACGTCCACTGAGGTCTTCGAGGGCTGAGTTGAGGAGACTATAGTTCCCAGTTCTCCCTGACTTTCTGCCGTCCTCACTGGCGTTTATTTCCGCTTTCTCTTCGGTGTAGATTTGTTTCCCTGTCAGAAAAAAATTAGGTACATTTTGAAAAGGGAACACAACATATGCCTCATGCATGCAAAATGCTCTGGGAGAGAAGCGAAGCAGCATTGCTGTTAGAAATGACTGAAAGGCTTGTCTTTGTGTCTGAACCATGACTGTCCATTGAGGCATGGTAGAGTGCTCCATTATGTATAACCCTTGGTTGAAAATAATAATTCAGTAGTATAGTCGAATGATTAGCAAGGAGTATGTTAAATAGATACATATTATTTATAACGATGTTTTTAAATTATGTAAAGTCTCATTTGCGTTTTTCAATGTAGAAGTCTTAATCAAACCATGGATTTGGAGAGTTGTTACACCCCTAACAGCCATGGTAGCATCTAATGTATGTGAGACTGTTAAGACACTGGTGCTTTGAGCTAGATGCTAATTATAGCTGTTACTGATGGCACTAGATGCTGTGCTAAGCTCACCAAAGCTATCTGTTTTTTCCTTGGTGCTTCATGTTCAACGTCACAAACGCACCCATCAGAGCCGATTCAAAACCTGTAACCACAGCAGAATCATTTGACCCAGGAGTGAATGCTGATTGAATTAATTTCCGTTGCAGACAAAAGCCAGATGTTAGAGGGTTTTTTGACCAGTGTAAAAGGGGCTTTAGTTGTTTCTACCCGATGTAAAAACTTGCATTTCTCTCTAAACTAAACTCTGTGTGATGCAAAAAGGAAACTTTCATCTTCAAGACACCTTATAAAACCATATATTACCACATATTGCATGAAGTAAAATTGTACACGTGAAATTAAGTCTCTATTCACAGCCCATTTGCTGATGTTTTCATTCAGACTAACAATACCTGACAAGGAGGGGATTTAGTGACCTGCCTGAGGCCATTTCACAGGGATTTAACTGTTGTCACAGGGCTGACATTATCAGAAGGGCTGCTCTTTTAAAGCATAGTCACTAACCCCTGACCAGTCCTGTCACTGTAAATATTATCAGGAATACCAAACAAAGTATTGTCAAGGCTTTGTGTATTTTATCTTCTGTTTTCACAAGTTAAATATTTATTTTCCATTCAATTATGGCTTCAGAGATTCACACCTGTGTGCGTCTGTTTGAGCCTCACCAGTGGGAGCCAGATCAGAAATGTGTTCACAAACACCATCTCTGTGCGTTGGTAGAGGTGAGACAAGCATCTGACATGTTCCGCATATATTTATATATATAATTCTGCCTCATGAAACCTACATTTTCAGCCTGAGTGGTCTCAGGGCATGAGAGCTGTGAGATGCTGTGTTCACACAGCGTGTTAGTGGTCATGTGAATGTTCTGTATTCTGCAACATGGAATGTGACACAAAGTACAAACATTGCATGGGAACAGAGGCTGACTCATGCGGATGTGTAGCATGAAATTAAGAATGATGCAGGGGAGTCTGAAGATGAAGATTTGTGTGGACTGTGCTAAATTATCTTACAACACTTTGCCTTTGTGAGGTTTCTCCTATAAATTACCAGATGCTGTAAACTGTACCTATTTTCCTAAAATCAATATGTGATAAAAAAGCAATCATATATTTGGCCTTTTCAATATTATTCATTGCTGCCCATTTTCCAAAGCTAAGTTAAATGTCTTTTTCCAAGCATGAAATTTATTCAGTTCTGTATTTTATTTTAATCAAATTTTACTTTTTGTATATATTTAAAACAAGAGTAATAACAAGAACGATTATTAGCTTTTAATAATAATCTTTGACAGACTCTCAAAAAAGAATTCTTCAATGGCCAAACATTTCTGCAGCCATTAGTCTCTATCACATTACAGAGAAAGTAATAGTTTGACATTTTGGAAAATATGCTAATTTGCTTTCTTGCTGAGAAATATATGGGAAGATCAATAACACTCATATTTACACAGTAAAAAGGAAGCCGGAGCCAGCAGGCGGTTAGCTTAGCATAGAGACCAGAAACAAACAAACAAGTCACTGCATGTAGGAAGTCACTGCACCCATGCAGCCAAGAAATAATTCATCACATAATGTTAGGTGTAACCACAACTCTGTTTTTTAAGGGTGGAACTGAAATGCACTCAGCAGAGCACATACGTCCACCGGAGCCAAACAAACCTACACGTCTGCGTAGCTTCTACACAACATGGAAGGATGATTGTTTGTACTAAATTATACAAGCTCATAATCCCAAAATGTCCCATCTGATGATGTCAAGTAAAGTGATTCAATTAGGATTCCTGGCTCTGTCCCTTTAACTGGACCTGCCCCAAAATATAATGTTTACTTTCCTGGCCCATGTCCCATCCCTCCACCCAGTGTGGTGAAAATCAGCTCCATACTTTTTTGATTAATCCTGCTGACAAATAAACAAACTAACATCCATGTTGGTGGTAACAAACAAGATACATCATGTAGACTGGTGAGCTTTAACAGTGATATATAGATGTTACCTTTGGACAGAACATCTAATTCTTTAAACTTTGTAGTAATCCATTGCAGTAAATATCGTTGCTTATTGTTGAATAATGCCATATGGTTTGGAAACTCTTTAGTCCATAATCAAACAACAATTACGATGGAAAAATCAGAGCAGCAATGTATCACATTTACCCTTGTAAAATAATATCATGACAAATACATAATCTTTAATGTATATATTTCATTTGCTGCATATACTTTTTTCACCGGGAGATATTTCTTTTTTGAGTCAATCACGTGTCAGGAGTGTCATCAACCCCCCCACTCGCTTGCGGTGAACCCAGGGGATCCCCTAGTGTGCTCGAACATCAATGTCTCCTGGTTTTCTTGCCAACTGGGGGCCAGGCAGAGACAGTCCACAGAAAGTGGAGTCTCACTCAGTCATTTGTGTTCACAAATGCATCTTAGAAAATAAGGAGGAACTGTGGAGTTCAGTGCATATCTGAAAACATAAAGATGCTGGCTGAACTGAGATTTGAACCTGGAACCTTATTGCTATTGTTAGTACGTTTATTGAGAAAAACAAAGTCTACTGACAGGACAGAGGCACTTCAGGAGCGAATTAGATTTCAGCTGGGGCCAGTGCCCCCCTGGCCCATGCACTCTCTGCATCCGCCCCTGGCTCGCTGCAGAAGGCTTGTCAGCAGCTGTCACTTGTGTTTGTGTTCACACCGCCATCATTAACACGTGATCACAGCTTCACAGGTCTTCCTCTTTATTAGACTGTCGTTTGCTGCTTTACGTTCATTTCCTCTTTTTTCTGTTTCGATTTGTTTTTCGCACCAGTGGGTGGTCGAGGGTGCGTGCGTGCGCGCCCACGCGACTGTGCGCGGGGCCAAGTCAACACGTGCACCGACGGCGCGTGCAGCTGACGCTCTCGTGCACCGCAGCACCTCGCGATCAATTAATGTTTGTTATTTCTGACGCCATCAATTAACCGTCAGGATGAATGAGTGCGCCAGTGATGTAACTGTATGAACAAGGTGTAAACACGATGTGAGCTGATAACAAGCGGCGTGTCTGAAGCAGATTATCCAGTTTATTTATCGTCTCTAATAATTCCATCACTTCTTCTGTTTGCCGTCTTCCTGTGGTAAATTAAACAAGGAAACAAACCTCCACCATGCTAAGTTACTGTCACAAAATAAAACAGGGAGGAGAGAGATGGACTCACTGCTGGATGTTTCTCCTCTGGACATCAACGCTCCGCAGCAGCAGCGGGGAGCTGTCTCCCTCTGTGCCCGTCCTCCAGGCTCCTACAGCGGGCTCCTCTCTCCGGCATCTGTCCGCCTCTGACAGCCTCTCTTACCGCTTGTTTGCGCTTCGATCCCGGGCTCCTTTCCTGCCTCTCGCCTCCCCCTCATTGCCAGATAGCCTACATGTTCCTACACGTCGAGGTGGCCGCTTTCTTTTTTTTATTTATCTGGATCGAAGCATGTGGCCGAGGCCGCCATCTTGTGGCAGATGTGTCACACTGGCTCCTGGCGCTGTGTCAGCGGTTATGTAACTACAGATGAGGCGGTCACATGGTGAGTTTAAACTGAAAAGACCGTGCACAGGATTACAAAGGGAAAAATACAAAATGTGCAAAGTCTGTGCTTTGTATTGTTACATTAGATCAACAGAATGAAACACATCTCAATCCTTTACATGTCTGCAGACTGATCAGTCACTTTAATGACGGTGGTGCATATCCTGTTATAGCTGAATCACCCTCTCCTCCCTCCTCTTCATTGTCATCATGCACTCACGATATATGTATATGTGTATCTATCTATATATCTCTATATATCTCTATATGAAGAGATCACTCCTGACATACTGCAGCCATTTCATTTCAGTGTCTGGTGGAAGGTAGTCAATTGTTTAAAGAACAGAACAAATATATTCATTTTATTTTAACTCACATGTAAAATGTAAAAAACGGATCTTCTTCCAGTGGTTTCTTAATCATTTCCAGAGCTGTATCTATCACCTGTAGGCCTACCCTATAAAAATTGGAGTGCGCCATTTGGTCAGTTTAATTTAAAAAAAAATCACATTTATGTAGCTGTATTATTTCAACTCTTTAATGCATAAATTAGATGTCATTATGTCCACTGCACAGTAATGAATGGAGTAAGGTTGTGATTTGAGACAAATGTCACTAGTTTAGTAGCAGTATTTTTTTCATCAATCCTTATTTCTTCAAATGTGTCAAGCATGTATTCCAGTAATGACATAGAACTGAACCAGTAATTAGCTGATTGTGAAACAGTAAAGTTACTGTTACTGTGTGCATTATACAATGTTTGACATACAGAAATTTTGAGGGGTTGTAATAACTAGATTTTTAATAGTGTTAACAGGTTTGGATCATTTTTTCATCTTAATCCTAAAGGGGGAAATTATATTAGGATGCTGATAATTTATAATAAAACAACATTCTTTACACCAAATGCAAGAACCAAAACTTATATCTATACATATAAAATAGTTATAGTGCATTTAAATAATTACTGCAGATTCCAACAGTTATTAAAAAGCCATGCATGTGATAGAAGAGAGTTTTGAGAAGAGAGTTTTAGAGGAGCAGCCTGGTTGAGATCTCCCAGCAGGGAGTCCCACAGCTGAAGGGTCTGGACAGCAGAGACAGGGAAGGTCACCTTTGGGGACAAGTCTGGATGTAGGAACCATTAGCAGGGCCCGGCCAGAGGATCTCAAGCAGCCATCAGGTTTATCATGTTAGCAGATGACTGGCCATTCAGTTAAATCTTCAAATCTTTAAGTGAGTTCAAAAACGTACAGGAAGCTGGTTAAGAGCAGCAAGAATTCCTTTAATATGTGTTAACCGGCTGGCAGGAGACATATGCATGTTTGTAAGTTTCACCTGCTGATACCAGAGTAGAGAACACTGCAGCAGTCTAGTCTGTAGGAGATACAATCACAGATGACCTTTACAAATCTGCAGAGGAAAGAAATGACCTGATCTTGGTTAATTGTCTGAAGTGATTAAAGCAGAAATGCACCATTTTAGTCACCTGAGCATCAAATGACAACTCTGAGACTAAAATCTAACGAGAGTCTAGGGAGACAGGACAGCGAATATCTTTGGAGTTAATATCTGTTTATTCTGACAGAGCCAAACAAAGAAACCCTCTGGTCAGTTGGGAAAATAAGTGGATGTCGTTCTGCTCTCCCATATACAACAACATAAATGTGATTCCCACATCTTTATCTCAAAGTATATTTAAATGTTTGAACTGGCTGAAGCAGTTCAATTTGTCTTTCCAGATGCTTACATTCCTCCAAATAATGAGAAATGATGTTTCTTCTCCTCATGTTTAAAATACACTCATGCATTATTCAGGTTTAATCGGCCCCTGGACATTCTGCTGCATGGCTTCTGTACAAATCCTAGTGTTTGTTTGTGTCTTCATCCCTGTCCTCCCTTTTTCCAAATCTGAGCACACACAGAGGAACTTCAGATCAGGCTGCATGATGAGGAAGTGGAGCAGAAAGAGAGGATGGGCTAAGTCAAGGAAGGAAGGAAGGAAGGAAGATGTGTGTTTATGTGTGTGTGTTTGTGTTTGTATGTGTGTTTGTGTGTGTTTTGAGTTTGACTTTGACTTTATAATTGGGACGCTTTAGGGCTGAACTCTGCTTTTCCTCATCACATTTTCATTTGCTCTGGATGACATGAAAAGTCATCCTGTTGCTTTGGATCACAACAAGACAACATCATTTTCACTCTTTGTGCACACACACTCATACACAATCATGCATACATACAAACTGAATACACACTGATCGCTTATACAGACAAACATCTGATGGAACTGTGAGCAGAAGCATCTTTACAACTTTAATTTTTGCACCGTCTACAAACACAGGAAAGAGCTGAGCTCATGCATTAACAGTAACATACAACATGCTGATTTATCACATTCACAAGACAAACATCCAGTGTGTGTGTGTGTGTGTGTGTGTGTGTGTGTGTGTGTGTGTGTGTGTGTGTGTGTGTGTGTGTGTGTGTGTGTGTGTGTGTGTGTGTGTGTGTCTCCCCTGTATGTTTAAATCGATCCAGGTAGAAAACCCAACATTGTCTATTGATTACTATGCATCAGTGTCTCGTCTCTGATTGGCTCAGAGGTCCAGATCGGCTCAGAGCCGCCGGGCTCTTCAGATAGAATGACGTTATGACTTTAATGAAATTACTCCTCCATTAGCCTGAGAGCAGAAGCCACATTTTTTTCATTCTGGCCTCCGATCATTTACTAATGTATTTCAGCAGTTTATTGATCACAGACTATACTCATCTTCTGAAGAGAGGGAGAAATCCTCACAAAATCACAATCTTCAATCCTTCCCTCATCTTTTAGCCTGACTCAGTCACTGATTGAGTCAAAGCTTACTCAGAAACTGCTTGGACCAGGCTTCAAGTATTTTTGACATTTCAAAAGATTTAAAATATGGTTTTATCTTTATAATGGGTTTCATCACCACAATCTATTTACACATCAGGTTAGCATGGTTTACCCTTTTGAACATCAGTTGTTCAATAACCGTGAACTCCAAACTTCATAAGAAAGAGAACAACTTTTAAGGCAGAATCATTTCATTAGCTTGAGACGGGTTGACGTTTTGCTGCAAAACATAAATTCTTGTTCAAATGAATCACACAGTTATGAATGTTGTCTTATTAAAATCGAGATTTTAATTACTCAGTTTGATTAATTGATCAGTGGAAACTCAAAGAACACAAAGATCATGGACAAATAAAGTGCAGTGAACTGGATTCTAAGTCTGTAACATATCAGTGAGTGTCAGCGTGTAGTTGAGATCTATGTGAAGACGTTGAGGTACATGTATGTATCAAATTTACCAGAAACTAAGTGAAATGAGATAAATTACAAAAAGTGCATAACGTTGGGGCCTCCAGTACACAGACGTGGTAGCCTCTGCAAGAGAATCCAATATTAAGTATATTTTACAGTTTTATAGGTAGGGATGGTAATTTGTTTCTGAAACAATTTTTATCTTATCTGTTGAAATTATCTTCATGATCCCATCAATAAATAAGCACGACTAGTTCAAACCAAATTAAATGATTGGTCAGCGTAGCTGTCTGTCACTAAGCACCTCCAAAAGTGTTTCATGGACTCAAACACTTCACCCACCCCTCCATCGGCACAGTGGTGAATAGATGATGAGTGCATTTTTGGGTGAATTATCCCTTAACAACTAAATTTTGATGTTTTAAATTCTCAGCAGATTCTTACAGAGGAGAGGCTACTTTTTCCTCTGCCTAGCACCTTAGCTCGTATATAAATGTCTTGTTAGTGTTAGATGCTGCACTAAGTTAAACTGACTCTTTGAGGTGACAGGAGTGAATCTTTTAAGCCGTCTGATGTGCAGGAACCTCTAAAGAGTGAATGGTTCAAGTGTCAGCCCTTTTTTAATTCTTGTAAGCTGTAGAGTTAAACCTTTGACCCCATGTGAATGTGTTCATAACACAAGACTCTACTCTGTTTCTTTGGGTTCATTTACAGTAAGCTACCAAAGATAATGGAGTAGGTAAGAACATAAAGTGTGTGTAACGACAAGACAGTCAGTGGCACAAAGATTTCAGTGTAATATAATAAATGAATGAATAGAAATAAATTGATGATACATAAGAGTCTGAGGGAAAGAGATGCCTAATCAAATGTTTCTCTGTTCTCGCCATTCAATTCAGATTCCTTTGAGGGTTCTCTGCTCTGGCGTTTTTCGCCGTCTCTTATGGCGTCTCCTGGCGGCGGCATCGAAGCAGGTGACCATCATGACGTTGGCCTTGCAGCGATCGACTCTGTTCTCCAGGCGAGCCGTCACCACCTCCAGGGCCTCCAGGTGCTCCAGGGAGTCCACCTCGAACGTCTGCCACAGGTCAACTGAAAGAGGACAGTGAGGTAATGTTGGAGCCGTTTGTAATGTAAAGCATTCGACAACATTATAGGAAGGTTAAAGGGGAACTATACTTTTACTGTAGCCATGGTGACTCTGTAGGGTGTGATGGGATTATTCTATGATATCAGTAACTTTAACAAACACTGCACAGGATGCTGAGATGTGTCCACATCCACAACATATATGCTGTTTTGGTATGAAACTACCCAAATTATTGATATTTCAAGACACATATAATAAAACTTTAATTTAATACCAATAATAGGATATAGCACCAGCAATGGCAGTATGCTGCCCCCTGTGGAAATGCTGTGATACCACAAGCTCATTATTTGCCAATTCACTGATGTTATTATTACTGTTACTCATTTCAGTCATTTTTCAAAATGACAAATACAGTATCTGGTTCCAGCTTCTCCTCCCTCCCCCTCTGTTTCTTTTCTCTTTCATATATACTGGTTGATTCAATATCTTTTGGTTTTGGGACAATGAGTCCTACAAAATATTATCGAACATGTTTCTCTATAGGCTTTATAAGAGCTTGCATGCTTTTTATTTGATAGATTTAATTGCAAAATCATCAATAATAATCAAATTTTTTCCGCCTTAATTGAGAGGTTGAGATTTTGACATTCTATTTATGTTAAACATTGCAGCTGTCTCTACTTTGCATTCAGTAAAATCTGTGCACATTTACTAAGGATGTGTTCAGGAGTTGAACATGTGCTCATAGGATACTGGCTCCTGTTACCCATAGGTGCAACTCCTGAGGACACCATGACCTGGATGACAGAATTCTATACAGATATACAAAGAATATGATAAAACAACTGCACTGAGCTCCTGTGCTTTTCAGGAGAAAAATATTATTGTTTATTTTTCCAAGAACAAATAATTCCACTGACACTCTCGGTTCCATTTTGCAGGCTCCAGCATGAGGCGGTCTTTGACTTGTTCCAGCTCTCTCCTCAGGTTGTTGTATTTGGCTCCGACCTCTAACATCCTCTGCTGACGGTGCTCCAAAAACTTCAGCTTGGCACTGAAGCATGCTGGGCCCTGTAAACACATAGGTACACACATTTCATGTCTTTTCCTTTTGTTCACACAGCGCAAAATAGTTAAGGAACACAAAAAAATAAACTGGGTACTTGGATACTGGACACTTTGTCATGTATCCATAAACTCAAGCCAGCAAGATTTGACATTTGTTCCATCTACAAACCCCTCAGCTCTAATCTACAGACATTACCCAGACTGACCAATGCAAACAAGTAAAGTCTGAACTTTTCTCTGAAGAGCAAGACAGGATTTTTGAAATGTATTATTTTGAAATATTTAAATAGTTTGGAAAATATTACTCAGACAAATCTATTCCCACCTCAAGAACAGTTTGTAGAATGAATTATTAGCAGTTCCTGTTTTGATTACTCCACTGGAATAATCACTATCTCTGGATCACTTTGATAGTGAAGATGTAAAAATGTCATGATTCTTTGGATGGTTCTGAAGTTGATACTCTGAGGGTTTGTCTTGTTCTATAATTTCTGACCATATTTATGAAATGAATGTATGTCCTTTGAAAATGTAGAGAAACTGAATCTTAAAAATATGTGGATCATGGCTTTGTGTTCAGATTTGACTTTAGACTCTGAGAAAAGGGGAAAAAATTAGGCAAACCAAATCAGCAAACTATAATATCCAATTTCCCAGCGTTTTTAGATCACTGACTCACACCGGCTCACCTCCTTTACCCTCAACTCCTTTCCCTTCCGGCCTCACAGTTTGAAAACCTCTGTTCCACACCAACACACACCAACACAAATGCACTTTAGAGGTAGCATCAACAACAGTAACCCCCCCCCCCCCCCATCCCCTTTGTTATATCTCTCCACACATCACCACCACCTTGTAAACATCATGTGAGGGCACAGATGGCACATCTGGGGAGTGAATCCAGATATTTCTGCAGGGTACTAGATTAAAATTACTTCTGATCATACTAACCTCATTACACAGGAGGGAACTTTTTTAGTAAATGCACATTTTTAAAGGAAAACTAAAAAAGAAGTCTCAAATATTAGCATGTAATAGTAAGTGCAGTGGTATAACTATTGTTATACCACAAAATAACCCCCCCATACACCTATTAATATTATAAAATATAGGTAATATGTTATGTATGTTACATATGTACTATTTATTTAAAAAATGTAATTAACCTACAGTGAGTTGGACTGGTTTTACCTCCAGTGTTCTTTGTTCGTAGCTGCAGCATTGACCCAATTCCCCCCATGTGGTCATTAAAATTGTATCAAAGTTGCCAGGTCTGAGACTGATGGAGACAGGGAGTAGTCTCCTGAGGCCAGACCTTTCGTCATGGGGAAATTACGTCACCATATGCACCCGGTCTTGTTTTTTCGAGCACGATTCAACTCAGCATGCAAGGTGGAATCTTTAAACTATTAACCCTCAGTTACCCGGGGTGAATTCCCAGAGGACGCTGTTTTTCAGCAACATGGTGCCTTATTACAGTAGCCGTATGGCAGCTGCCCAGTATGACCACAGTCTTTCTTTGAGGCCACTGTTGGAGTTGTGCCTTTCTCAAGGACACTGTGACATAGTGAAATCGTTCAATTCCCCAACCAGATTATTTTTCCAAGCAAGCAAAGAGGCACACTTGTGATGTTTAGGTTTCAGGCAGCTACTGCCCCCAAACTACTCAGGCAAATCCACTACTGGAGTTGTGCTTAAGATATTTGAATTAAAGCAATGTTTTACCTTGTCTACATACAAGCTGTGGTAACACACAGAACTTTAGCAATATTGCTGGATTCAAATGAGGTTATGGTTTTAGTATTAAAATGCAACAATGAAGTGTTTAGATGTTTTTAACATTTGTATGTAATATATGACATTATGGCAGCAGCACTGTTATAAGGTGGCCTTGTGATCTGATAGGGATATGTCAAATCTGCTATTAAACCTAAATCTAATTATTATCAAATCGAATTGGGTTAATTGTCAAGTTCTAACTGAGGACTAACTGAAAAATGTACCAAAAAAAAGGAACTATGCTTTAAAACTAATTCATTTTGAATTGAATTTTGACTAATTTCTGTCCATTACCTGCTACAACCTGAGAACAACAGGAGCAAACACACTGAAATAAGAGGTGAAGCCTTCTAAACTAACTAAACTACCTGAATGTTTTCTGCAATACTTTTTGCAACGAGCAGCAAAAGAAAAAAATACTTTTTGTAAATGCAGTTGTTTGTAGACAGGGCTTTAGAGACCCTTGAAAAAGTTTGGCAGAGATTTGGTTTACCAGATCTTTCCATGGGTCGCTGGCTGAGGTTGATAAAGGTCATATATTATGAAATGTCCTTTAACCTCCAAAGAAAATCCTAAAGAAACCCAGCACCTGTTTGCCAGCACCTGCTCTTTTCTGCATCCTCTGCACATTGTCGATCTCATAGACCTTGATCTCATAGGCCTCTGGGATTCCTAGATCCACCCAGCGAGAGCGCAGACCACTAGCCGAGCGTCTTAGGGATGAGGCTGTATCTTGGGAAGGACGACGCTGGTGAGTTCCTACAGTTTGGTGAGGCAGATATAGCAGTTAAAGATTTTTTTTCCTCTTCTTTTCCTCTGTGAAACATTCTCCTATACATAGTATAGCAGATATACACAGTAAAACTATTGTTATTGTTGGAGTAATATCTAATTTTGAGGGATTATATCAAGTGAAATTCAGCAAAATAGATAGGTAAGGTAAGTAAGGTTATGTGGTTTTGTTCTAAGGTCATATTTTACATATGAAAAATCCTGCTTGTGGTGCTCATGTATCTACAAAGTGAATGAAGCTGGAACAAGAGTATTCTTGAGCTGCTACATTAATTATGTCAAAAACCAGTCTACACTAAAAGCATCATGTGACACAGTATGAATAAATCTAAATGATAAATTAAGGCATGTGTCCCTGAGTTCCCTTCAACACCCAGACCATGCGCACTTCAGTTTGCCCGAGGGCAAATGCAGCTCGCCAGAGCCAGAATAATACAGTCAAGGCAGGACACATAATTTGTGTGTTTTTGAATTACTGCATTTGCAGTTCAGGAAGTGCAGCGGATCTTTTAATACTAATGTAGTGCAGAATTCATTTACCTAATTAACTTCTAATTCATATGCTAGATCTTTGTCGGCCCCATTGTCAGTATAAACACTGTTAACCATGATTTGAACAAAAATGCTATGAAAATGTTCCTCTCTGTATGATTCCATTATCATGAAATGATAGTATGCAAAGATCCGTGTTTGTAATTCACTGTATCAGCCAAACACAATTTTCTGCAGTTATGCTTCCATCAGTAAGTGCCGTCTCTGGGTTCATGTATTAATTATGTGGCCTCCTACACAAGGTCTGAGTACATGTGCGTCATCTACAGTTAATGTAGACATAACATTAAAACGTTATGTGGTCAGAGTAAAAACACATGATCACTAGTCTTATCATGAAAATCAAAAAACAAATGGAAGATTAATCCACAATTTGTCATCTAAAACAGCATATATTATATTCATCTTTTCCTTGTTAATCTTTTGACCACAGTGAAATTTGCATCAGAATATACCATCAGAAATTATCAAATCAAATATGATGCAGTAGTGTTTTTGCACTTGCAATTAGCCAATAAAGGTTAGGTTTAAAATGCTTTGTGCTAAGATGCTAAATATTTTGATTATAAACTAACAAAGTTATGTCCCAAACATCATCAACACAATGATATTTCAAGCAGAGAACATTGAGGATTACATTTCATAAAAGGCCAGTTATTCCAGATGTTTTACCTGTGCTGCCTTTCCTCCGAGACGATCGGGAGCTGCGAGCCACGCTAAGCAGAGAGCTGCTCCTGTCACTGACGGAGTCTCTGTTTGAGGTGCAGCTACCCGTGGTTTCACTGTCCCTCAACATGCTGTCGTAGCCACTGCTCACCAAACTGTTCCTGTGAGAGAAATACAGGGATGTCTTCCCCATTGCAGGTGGCAGATCACCACTCAACACACTCGTGGTATCACTCGCATGCCCACTCAGGTGATCGGGCGTGCGGGGAGCAGTCATCTGACTGTATGGTGAGGGAAGACTGGTCATTTCGTCCACTCCTCCTAAAGTGGGGCTGGAGGCCGTTTCCTTGAGTAGGTCTGAGAGCCGACCGTTGATGAACCCCTGGATGACAGATTTTGTGGACGAGCATGTGGAACTCTGGCTTGGAGTCCGACTGATGGAGTGAAAAGACTGTGGAGGGGAAGAAGAGAGAAAGGAGGATGTTCGCTCAAAGCTAACAGTTTTACTGTCTGGGGAAAGACTGGCACTGCGATTGGTGGACTGACGTATGCCTTTGTGGGACAGACCGAGGTTCTTGATGCTGGAGGCAGACAGTCGACGGACTTTGGGGGAAGCTATCTTAAGTTTCCCAACAGCGGAGAGCTTGTGATGAGAATGCTTGGCAGACTGAGGAACAGGGCTTTCAGAAGAGAAGTGATGACTTGCATCAGACCGATGAGTCTTTCTGGGACCCCTGCTTGCTCTTGGTAAAGTACAATGTCCCTCATTATTGTCTCTATTACCTCCTTTACAAGCCCCTTCAATGCTTCCCTTGGAGCTCCCCTTAGAGCTCATGGAGGTGTTACTGCTGCCTCTGTTCAGAGTTGGGAAGTCTCTTGGGACTCTCCCAAGGGAGTTTGTCCTGCCAGCCAGCTGCTCCAATTTGGCACTGAAAAGCCTGCCACTGTTCTCAATGGGGGACTGAAGCCTCCCACTTACTGCATCATGTTTCATTCTTAGACTTGAGTTCTCGAGCAAAGATCCAACACCCTTTCTGGAGGTGTTACATGCTTCCTGTTTATACTCTGCTCCATATTTCCAGGGAGAGGAGAATTGGAGGCTGTGGTTCACTGAGGAGTTCTGTCTGCCCTGCCTCCTCTCCAGAGTTACCCCTGGGCTACATGGGGTGGATGATGTCACCCGCCTTGGGTCTCTGCGGTGGTCGGCCATGTGACAGTCCTGGTGGTTGGCATCTTGCCAGCCTCTAGGCAAACTACCTGATTTACAGGAAGCAGGGGCAGTTTCCTGGCAACCAGGTGAAACACCAATTCTCTTGGGTGCATTTCCAACATGTCTGGAGATGATTTTTCCCCCCTCTGAGCACCCTATAGAGTTAGTGGAGTAAACATGTTCCCTGTCTCTAGGGTGTCTCCTGTCTGTGTTTCTTGGTCTCTTTCCACACATTTTGTCATCTGCAGTTTCACTGTAGAAAGCTGAATCTTCCATCACCATTGGATCTGAACAAAGTTTGCTACAAGGTGAGTCACAAACCTTGTCAGATTTTTTGATCTGTGTCTCAGAGGCAAAGACGCCATATGTCTTCTCAAGTGTCTTCCGATCTCCTGGAGATTTGACATTATTTCTTTTAAGTTCAGACCCTGACTTGACTCTTGTGTTAGTATTATGGATATTTTCATTTCCATTACCAACATCCAAATTGTAATCTGTATTGATCAACATGGGATTAATAAATGAAGGCAAGAACCCCTTTTCCCTTCTGAATTGATACTGGGTTTTGTCATTGCTAGCCTCTGTGGCTACAGGCTGCACAACAGAGCCTCCAGTTGAAGTGGAGGAACCTGTGGCCACAGATTCTTCACTAACATTGCTAATTATCCTGATTGGTTGTGAGCAGGCAGAGCGTTGTGTACGTGCCTGTGACTCGGCAGCATCTCTAATACAAATAATATTTCCACCTGTCCTCCCTCTGTTCAATGCTCCACTGATGGTAACCTCCTCTACCATTGAGAAGACAAGTTCATCTTGACCCTTAAGGTCCAGTGGCTGTTGAACAGTCACTGTGATGGTGGCCTTCATTTCCTTACCATCCCCTGTGGGGCAATTAGGTAAGACATCCCCATGTATAACACTGGTAGCCAGGGAGTGTGAAGAGGAGCAGGAGGAGGAAGGAGATATGGTGGAGCTTTTGCCAACTGGTGAGGTCCTTTTGTCTGGTTTGAACCAGTCAGCACTCTCAGGACTCTCCTGTTTTCTTGAAGGCTGAGGAGGATTTGTGACAGCAATACCTTGCTGAGCAGGGAACTTATCACCTGACTTAAGCGTTCCAGTGTTGGGAAGCTCAGCGCGACAGGTCATGTTCAGACTGAGAGTTTGATTCAGGAGTTCCTCACTGGAACTGGTTCCACTGCACTCCTCACAATCATACAGACCTGAATCCTCTCTCTGAAAACTTTCTGCATCTGTTTGTCTTTCTCCATCAGATGTCTGACTGCAGCCTAACCCCTGATTCAATGGCTGAGGTGTTTCTGATGATTTTGTGTCCATCTGCTTCCCTGCTTCTTTCTGGGGTTGTGATTTGGTTGTGACGTTGTTAACAGAAGGGTCTTTTGCAGAAGACTTGAGCACATCCAATATCACCTCACTTCCATCGATACAGCCCAAACGCTCTTGAAGCTCAGCAAATGTTTCACATTTAAGACAATCCCTCTCTGGTGGCTTAATGTCTGCTTTGAGCAGTTCAATGTGTCCTTGAACAGTTTCCTCCTTCTTCTCTCCCTGCAGCTGAGGAATTCTCAGAAGCTCTTGCAGGAGAGCGGTAAACTCAGGGTCATCCAAGTCAGCTTTGTTGGGATGCAAAGAAGGTATGATGGGCACAAATTCAGGTTGTGTCAGTCTTGGGGCAGCTTTAGAGCGGATGAAGCCATTGGAGTCTATTTGGATGACTGTGTCACAGGACTGGTCACTACTGGAATGTTCATCTAGTTCACCACGAAGACGGAAAGGATGGGTGTCAACATCTACCTCATCTGTGGAGTGGAAGGCCCGCAGGGAGAAGGACTGAGGCCCTCTCTTTTCCCGAGTTAAACTCCTCGCACAAGGAGAGCATGAGGTGGATTGCTGTTGAATAAAGATGAATCATGGAGTTAGATCTGTATCAGGAATACCCAGAACATAAATGATGAATACATTTTTGAGGTACGATTGAAGCATTCACATGGCTCTGAATGAAAAAAATAAAATTCTCCCTTTCTTGAGAAAAAGCACTCAGCGCTATGATTTATAATACCTTTGTCCTTTTCTGTGTCCTGCGAATGTGAGACGCCAGCTGGATGAGGGAGAAGGTCTCTTGAAGGTGTGCCAATGAACCAGCAACTTCAGCCATCACTGTGGTGTGGCAATTTATATGACCCAAGGACTCTCGAAGGAGCATAGTCAGCTTACTACCCCTGTTCAGAGACGGTGCAAATATCCACACATTAACCCAAAGGATGGATCAATTATTTTTATTTTACTGCTGTTGTAGTTGCCATTGAAATGCCTTAGTCTTGCCAGTATTAAATGGGTTTAGAGGCAATAATTGGACTACTTAGAAATGTTCACTGTCAAGATAGTAAATAAATGTCTTACTTGCTGGGGGTTGTTTTATGTCCACTTAGTAGAGACAAGACCACAGGGCCCAGTTCAAAATGAGGAGGTTTGTTTTTGTTCATACCCCTCATACCACTACACACATCTATCATTGTCAACTTCGTGCAGCCCCGTGAACCTGAGGAGGGAGATCAGAGGAGAGTGTTAACAAATAAAGTTTGCATGTGAATTATAACACGTTAAACTGAATTACATTTTAAAATTCAGCATTAACTATGGTAAGTAATTCAAGGTTAAATAAAAATCTGTGGTGTTATATCGTTACAACCTTTTCCGATAGTACTGCTTTCTGTACGAGGGGGCTGGACATGGAGCGTGAAGAACATGATGGAGGTGTGGGACAGGTAAGTAATGAAGTCACTGTGCCGACGCGCTGCAATAGCTGCATCCAGGAGGGAAGCTGCACGCTCAGCAGTGGGGGCCTTCACTCGATTGTGGTTACGTAGCTGGAAGGAAAAGAGAAGGAAAAAGTCTTAAAAAAATCTATTGTGGACATAATTGTTTGCCATATGTATTCTACTGTTGTCTTCAATCTTGTGTTGAAGCCAGATTATTAAATTAATGAAGTGTTAATATAAATGTATCCCAATGACAGAAGGTTTGAGAATATTGCCTCCTTTCTTCCAGTAGATTTCATGTTAATTGAAGAAATACAGAGAAGCCCACCCTTGCACAAATGAGGTACTGCCTTGTAATTGGCAAACTGCAGTACGAGGAAGGAGAGAGCTGCTCAACCATAATGTAATCAGGTGTAATCTAATAGGGTTCACTCATTACCAGCATTATCTTCTTACATATGGTGTAGACCACTATACAAACAGACTCTTAATTAAAAAGGGACATTAATTATGACACGGCTTGAGATCAAACCCTAAAGTCTAACCTAAAGGGATCCCAGGAATCAGTAATTACACCATAGTCATGATTTCACTGCTACCTACTGAAAATTAAAGGACAATTGGGCACATTTCCTGCTTCAAAGAGGTCACTGTAAAATAATACCTCGGCCTACCTGGGGCTAACTTTTAAATTGAGACTTTGACGCATTGCCAGTTAAGAAAAAGACTTGTCGAGCATAAAAAAGTATGGCCTTGGTTCTTTGTTTTCCAGATGTGGTGCTTGATTGGCTGATTAGAGTTTTAAAAATGATGCTAATAATAATCAGTGATGATAATGATTACCAAAGGGGCAGAGAAACATACGGACTGTAGAACAGAGACAATAGAATTAGAAAATGTTTTTCATCCTACTTGTATCCCGTAGACAGGATCTTCTTGGAGTCTAATACGGGCTCTTGGGCTGTCCTGGATACTGCCCACTGAGGGAACAACCTCCCCCAACAGATCTCTCAGTGTGTCCTCCTCTCCACAGCAGAGTTCAACAGCAGACACGGATACTGTCAGATCCGTCCAGGTCTTCTCTCGCCGCCGCTCGATGGCACTGTACAGCCAGGAGATGGCACAGGGAATGAGGCCGAGCTTCTGGATGCTCTCATCGCTCCCCACCGTGCTGGACCAGGAGCCTGAGGCACACAACAGTGCAAGTAGAGGTATTCATGTAACATACAGTGCATACACAGAGTACATTTACTGTACATGTACATACTACCATATAAAATGTGCACACACAGTTGAAACTCAATTGATTATTATTTATGTGATTTATGTTAGAGAGACACTTTGTCCAAATATCACACTATGTTAGTGTATGTAAAGCTTTTAGGAAACAGAGGAAGCCGACCACATTCTAATCTGCAGTTTATCTGGGGTCTCTAGCTGAACCTGCACTATGGCCATATGTTCCAGCAGGTACAATTGGCCTGGTCGTCAGTGGTTTTTATCTTGTCACCATCATAATGCATTGTGGGAGTGGAGCCTGAGGGGGTGTTATGTGTACCACCCAAGCATTATATCCTCTTTTAAAATGTATGGCAGGAAAGAGTCTGGTAGCACCAGCACATGTCTCTTTGCTGAGGCAAAGAGTCTGCATGGACAACAGGTGAAGTGCATAATGAACTGAGCAATTCACAGTACAAGACATATACTGATTTTGCCAATTTCCGGTATGTGCACTTAAAACACACATTTTATGATTGAGTAACATATTTGTTAGACTGCAGCGAAACATGGGTATTTACAGTACACACAAAATACAACATATAAAAAGATATAACATTAAGCAAAGAGTGTAGATATACTGTACAAAGGCCGAAACATACCTAAAAACACTTTCTTTTGGATTGGTGCCATTCTCCTCCTCTTGCACTTTTGCCCCACATTAGTTTTGAGTAATGTTATATCCAGTCTTGTCTTATCCAAACTCTAATTGAATGAGGATAAGGTTTACTCCAATTAAAGGAGCCACCCGCTGTTATTCAGAGAGAATAGTATTCGGTAGAGGAGATTGATATCCCCTGGCTGTGGGCCACATGTAGTCTGTTTCTGCCAACTAATTCAATCAGATTTACGGAGAGTGGCGTCATGTGAAAAAGCAGCTCCAAGGAGACCCTGTCCTTACTCCTGTGTGTGTGTCTGTGTGTGTGTGTGTGTGTGTGTGTGTGTGTGTGAGCGTGTGCACGTATGGCAAATGTATTAAACCCCTTCCCTGACGCTAAGTGCAAGGTTCCATCTCTCTAATAGCAACGAATTGCAGTCCATTTTGTTTACAGTCCCCTCTGAGCTCAGTCGTTTTGCAAAATAAAATAAACCACGAAATGCTTACTGCATATGTTTTTGGCAGTATGCTGAAACATCTAACAGGCGATGGGGAGCTTTTAAAGAAAACGCTCATGTGTTGTATAATTAATGAACAGGCTTTTATTTACAAAGTAACAGGTGAAAGATTAATGACTAGGAAGAAGAGTTGATGGCAACACGCATTGGTCACCACTGATAGAGGACCAATAGATCACGGGAGAAGACTGGACATGTGAATGAAGATTGGTAGGAGGACAAAATGGAGATGTGAAGTTTAAGTGAAAATGAAAGAGTGAATGATAGCAGGGGTGGGACGGGGGGTGGAGGAGGAGTTGGGGCACATTAGCCCCTGAGCAAAGATAAAAGCATCAGGCTCCCATCTTCAGATTTGAACCCGTGGCCTCTCGCAGTGACCGATTACTCACCCACATCGGCGCATCCCATACCAAGAATGCATCCATCGCTGCCGCTGAGCACACAGCGGATGACGTCAGCCAAGACGCCAGCACACACCTCAGCCTGGTCAGACAGAACAAAGAACAGCAGGCATCTTATGATTCATCTCCACACTGGGAAAGTGCATCCAATGAAATGAAAGAGCCGAAGCAGAGGGAGGGATGCATGCGGATTCTGCAGATTCCCTTGGGCTCAGATACTGTAAGTGGAGCCTGAAGAAGGTTGAATATAATTGATGGACTGCATAATTGTGGTGGTTATCCAGGCCAGATCAGTTTTCAGGTCATCAGACAGAAAGAGCAAACTAATCATGGTGTGTAGAGGGAAAATACATTTTTAACTCTTGAGGAAACACCGAATGTGAGACACTCGTGTTTCACCATCAGTGTAGAACAAATCCATTATGATAGATGTGTATTAAACATGCATAAACAATTAGAAATGATTTTAAATAATATCTATCAGTAATCCGGATGAAGACGCAAACCTGGGGTGACTCTTGAGGGTAGGCAGCATCAAAGTTGAAGGTCTTCAGTTGATTTCTGCCATTCCTGCCTAGTATCAGTGTAGTGTGTGATTGGCTTTTGCTGACTGGTTCCACTATGGTGACTCTTTTCCTGGATGGGTCAATCTGGAGAACAGCTGGTTGGCCTTGGCCCCCTGGCGGTGTGGGGCTCACCCTCAGCACGACTTTGACCTGTATTCCAAAGGAAATGGGAAAGAGAAGGATTATTGAGATTAACAGTTAGTGTATAATTAACTACCCAGAAAAAAATGTATGTTGGGTAAATGCAAATTTAGGATTGCTTAAAGAATACATTGTTGCTTTTTAGCTGCACAAGTGGCATGGTTCGAGAAATGGTACTGTTTATATGTCCACCACTTTGGTCCATTTTGAAATGTCTCATCAGCTATGAGAAGGATTGTCATGAAAACTGTGGTCCCCTGTGAATGAAATAAGATAACTTTAATCCCTTTGAATGCCTTAAGCAGATCGAAAGGTGTATTTGTTCACTCATTTGATTCATGAATGAAAGTTCCGGGACAAGAAGTCAACTTAATAAGTACGCAATAGATCACAATGTGATTTGTCCTACACTCAGTAGAGTAATTAATTCAATTATTTGACACTGCCCACTTTAACTAGGTTAGTATTTTTTATTTTTCACTTTAACTATGTTTTATGGCAAATAAATCATTAAGGTTATTAGATCACTTTTACTTTTCTTTTATATTTATACTTTAGAGCTAGATAATCATGTGTAAGATTATTCGGCCTTGGGGGAGTTATGCTAGTGTCATTTTAGTTTGTGCTGCTTGTGTTTGCCACTGCCTTGCTTTGAGTTACATCTGAGGATTATGATTCATTTCTTTTTATGACACAATTTGGATTTTAAATAATACACCACTCCCTCTGTCAAATATTTTTATTTCATTCAGGCCAAGTACAATGCTTGATGGTATATATTGCTAAGTTGTTGACCATCAGTTGTACAGTACATAAATCTACTATATAGTGTATAACAAGTCTCGTTCAGCACTAAAAGTGTCAAACTCTCTACATGTGTTGAGTGATTTCAGAAACACTGACTAAACTCCTCTTACAAGGGTTGTTGAAAGCATGAGCACTACTATTTAACTTACTCCTGTAGTCATACTTTAAACAAACAGGAACTATTTCAAACTACTCTGAAAATGTATTTATTAAATGCAAGAAGTGAACTTTTACAGAGTAACATGTATGTAAGTGATTTCTGAAGAAGACTGGGATGCATTCAGCTAAGTGTGAGTGCCATAAATGTAGTTTTACCTCCTGAAAATAAACACCAGCGGGATGCAATTTATGAATAAAGAATGAGTTCAAAAATATCTTCATGTCAAATTCAGGGAGATTTAACCATTACAATCATCACAGTCTTTGCATCCTGTCAACTGAGGACACAGATTACTAAAGAAAACCCTTATATACAGACTGTATACAGCTAAGTCTGCACATTCTTTGTTTAAAGTCAGTTACAGTGTATTAAACATTGAAGGAGTTTTTACTCCAGAGCCTGACATCAAATCTAGTTGCATGAAAGAGTGAACCTTGTGCCCCTGCTGTAAAGGTATGAGAGGCTGGGATATTATTTTATGCATGAGAAGCCTTGGCAGAGCAGGTAAACTAGTAAATGTTTAAAAAGGATTCGTTTTGAGCAATAGACTGTCTGTAAAGATGGAAGTCACATCTCTACTTCCTTCCACTATCCAGAAATGAAGCCAAAATATCCTGAATACAAATGCTGTCATCTTGCCCAGTAGTACTCAGGGGATGGAGTTCCCAAAGAAACGTATTCGACCAATCGTGAGTCAGTCTCAGCTTTCAATGATGATGACCATGTCGTGATGTTTCATAATAAACTAATTCAAACCAAGCTTACCGGAACTATACATTACTGTATATGCCACTATAAATTAGGAATATTGTTTATTACACTATATCTGTAAAGGAGAAGAGTGCCTGTCTAATTCCACAGATACTCCCTTCTCTCTCTAAGCAGTACCAAGGTCAGGTTATAGATAAAGGACCAACCAACAGAACACTGTGTCTACGCTCAGGGACTTTCATATCTAACTCAGATGCCCCAGACAGAGAGGCACCAACTTCAACTCTCATCAACTATAACCCTTTAGTGTATTACATCATTGGAAAGATATAAGGACATGTAACATAGAGAGTGACAGAAATTCTAGCCATTCATGGATGTGCTGTTAGAATGAGTGACACAAGTAGGGGAGAGATATGGGGAGGCTGGGGGAGACATCTTCAGACTTGGTGGTGGCATTTGTGTATTGTTCCACCTTCTGGTCTCACATTAAAATATTCTGTATAAGACACCAGCTGCTGTTTGAGTTCTCCTTTCACCAGCTTCCAGAAAACTTCCATAACAATGTGTATTTTTGACCTTTGTCCCATCCACTAACATGGAAGAGGCAGGCTGTATGACCCATACTGAGCTAGCCACCAGGATGGCAATCGAGACACTTTGGCTTAACCCATCAATTGATTTGTAGAAATACAAAAATGAGCAGTGTGTTGTTGTTTAATGTTTCATTGAGATATATATATATATTAAAATATATATATATATATTTTTACTATATTAGTTGGTCCTGTGAGTGCAGAAGCTGCACACTTACAGCAGTACAGTGATGCAAACCTCCTGCTTTATATTTCCGCATGTCATGACATTAATTCCTTAATGCAGTTCTCTGCAGGAAGCTCAAGAATTTCAGGTCTTTAAGGAGGCTTTAAGGCTTTAAATTAAATTAGACCTTGACTCTGACAGCCATTTAACAAGACTCATACGAAGGTCTTAGTCTGAAGGAGGACAAGACAATGGTTACCTCAGTAAAGACAATGAGCTGTATTACAGTATGTAAACAAATTACAAAGTAATTCATAATCAGGATTCAGGTCAGCGAGATGGCAAATAGCCCTGTGCACAGCAACATGCAGTCGATATACAGCGGCACCCCATTACATCATGACATCACCCGCCACTGACAATTTAAAAACCTGACAGCCATATTCCATCTGCCACATGAAGTTTCCAGTGTCTGCAACAGATTTTTTTTCTGCTCTCCCTTCCTCATAATTCAAATTCCTTATGCAACCCTATTGAACATGTGTCAAACTCTATTTATGAGGGTTAAATTATTCAAGAGACCCATTCAAAGGCACAGAAAAGAAATCCTGCTCCGCTCTCGCACACATGCATCTTCCTGCACACAGAGGCACACAGAGCTGAGTGCTCCGGCAGGTGTGGCTGGCAGCGGGGTCTATCTGAGCCCTCATCTGTAACTCTAGACTAAACCCAAGAGTCCATCTATGATGAGACAAGGGGAGGGTGGGCAGCCATATTGATTCCCCCTCAGTTTCTCCCCGAGGAGGAGAGGGGAAGAACAAGATGGAGACATTAGCACCACATTACAGTGTATATCGTGAGGGAGGACTGATATAGGATCTCATCCAAATTGACTGTGATGTCTTTACTCCGCAACACAGGTGGTGAAAACACTTCCAAGGTGGTGGTTGTGAGTGTGGCTGTAGTCTGTCTGTCTTTCAAAGACACACCACCAATCAAGACCGCTTCTATTGTTTACATGTGGCAATACAAGATGCAAAGTGGCCCAGGTAACACCACATGACAGGGAAGTGACTGTAGTTGTCTTCTAACGATACATCTACTTGTATCAGCAAGCACTTGTACTTGCACTAATACTTTGTCGACACCAAAATAAGTGGGTATACGTGGGAGTAAATCCACTTTAAAAAAGGGTTTGAAGGGTTTGATGAGTGGAAAAGGAGCTCAAAGTGACTGTTAGTGGGACGATACTGTATTTAATTTAATTATTTTTATTTTATTCATATTTTGAATGCCTGTGTATTTTCCTATATCGAGCATGTGGTGTCCTTTTTTCTCCTTGCAATTGTTCTGCTCTGATGTAAGTGATGTGCTGCTCACAGTCAAGAGCTCGAATATGTTGAATTTTAAACCCAAGCAGTGCTGACCTTTGAAAGCACAGCTAATGGCTGAAGGCTCCCACTTTTGATACAATGAAAGCAAAGGTTAAATAAATAAGGTGCGATTCTGAACATACAGTAACTGCATGATAAATGATCAGCATTTAGTATAGAATCTGTGTAGTGATGAAATATCAACCCTCAGGTTAAGATGTCGGGTTTGATGCAGAAACGTTCAAGTTGGGGGGTAATGGAAGATCATGATTGGTTAGGCTACAGCAACCCTTTGTGTATAAACGCTGCCCTTGCATTCATTTGAAATTGAGCCCCATCAGCCAATCATTATTGTTTTAATTCATTTAGTTTGATAATGTTTAACTCATCTCCGTTAAATTAAAATCAGATAGTTGCAAAGAATTACAGTCGTATGTACGTCTACAGGAATTCGCAGCTCTACCTTGCCAACATTGGGTGAGTCTTTGGTTCTGGTGGCAGCTTGGAGCAGGCAGGAGGGGACGGGTGGTGGGTTTTTCTGGATGATCTCCCTGAAGCAGGTGGAGAAATGTGCTGGAGCTGGATCAGAAGCCTGGCCTTTTTTCCTCAACGTCAGGTTGAGCTTTTCGGCCGCCCTGCAGGGGAGGAGGGGAGGAGGGGAGGCAGTAGGAAACTTGTAATGAAACCAGCACAGACTGGCTGCATATTTTTTTTATTTCACATATACAGTAGATATATTTACCTCGCCAAAAAGGACATTGCAGCAGTGTTGGCGATGGTCACCACCCTGGATATGTGAGGGATCTTCGAGCTCGTCTGCACGGTCCCAGCTCCACCACAGCCCAGGGTTGGATCATCTGCAGCCTGCTAGGGGATTAGGCTCATTATAAAAATCCCAAATTGTAATTGCACTCCAGCATGCACACCAAAAGGGGGTATTATCATGGGAATTACTCTAGGGAGAAATACATTGTGTGTCTGTCTAAGTAGGGCATGTAGGCTCACAACATCACTGGGTTAAACATGCACCATTAAGTCATATTACAGCCCAGGATAGTGGAGTGTAAGGAATTGTTTCTGATGGCAGCAGTGACTCCTCTCTGGGTTTAAAATGTCACTCAGAGTGGAAAACACACACAAACACACACACACACACACAAACAAACACACACAAAGCCACTCCAATACTGTTGTAGCTCTACACTGTGTTTTGCACTCATTCATAATACTGTGTCCATGTGTGTGTGTGACACATTCAGCATGCATCTGCTGCTGCTCAACATGAAGTCACTGCTCCGCGCCGCAGGCCTCAGAAGCAACATGTCTGTATTACGCTGCTCTATTGCACCACTCCACATCTCATCAATGTCTCAGCCATTTTTAGGGCATGATAATAATGCCTGCTCAGTTATCTTTAATAACATCCAGCATTACCAATTTGTGCCGTAGTAGAACTAGAGTAGTTGTTTGGAATGAGACTGGAAGGAGGACTGTAAAGATGAAGTATTGAAAGATAACCCTCTGCTGTTATCTTTTTTTAGCCTCACTTTGTCTTCCTTTCCCTCCTGATTTCTCTCTGCTTTCATTCTTATACGGCCTCTTGTTTTCTCCTTTTCCTCCCTCTGCTCCATCATCCACCGTTTTCCTGCCTGTCAACTTAAGCACTTAATTTCCTTTTCTCTTATCCAGTGTTCCTGAAGCCTCATTTTTTTGTCTCCTCTCTCCTTACTCCTCTCTACTTTCACTACTCTCCTACTATTTCACCATTGCTGCATAAACCTGTATTGATCTTGATAAATTTGATTAGACAAGTGGATTAAGAATAACAGGAAAATTACGGTATTGCTCTGATGACCTTTTTCAGTCCAAATGAGCCATCAGCTAAGGACCATGTACACCTCTAACCCAGGTCAGCTTTTATGCATGGATATGCATCTTGCTGCTGTGACTGAAACTATTGTCTGCATCGGAAGCAGTTTAGGAAATGTTTTGTTGTATATTTTAACAACTAGGTCACAGTTTTAGTACATGAAACATAGAACAATCTATTTTCTTTTGTCAATAGGAATCAGGAGTTTTGAAAAAACCTCAACCAACAACATCATATAACACAGTTTTCCCTTTATAGGCCTTTTCATTGGGGACAGGGGAGGCAGGGCTTCCATCACAGTAATGCATATCACCAGCCACCCTGTTAAATATGACCATCCCCCTATTGATCACTAGTACATTTTGACTTGCTGGCTTTTATGACAGGGTTAAATCATGGCCCAGTTCCATTCCATTAGCAAAAGTACTTTTAAACAACGTCCTCAGCCATGGGATCTAAATAGGCTCTGATTAGGCTCTATAAATCATTGCCTTGCTGACACATGTTTCCGTAAGGACGTACTTTACCCATATAACTCATTAAAAGGGGGGTGCACACGTGGGGTTGTGATTTAGTGGCAGGAGAAAGCTTTTAGGGTACCTGATGGAGAGAGTGGATGGTGACACCATCAGCATTGGACACAGATTTACAAGCAACGAGGTGATGCTGCTCCTCTACCCAGCGGTCCATATCAGAGTTGGGGGGCTTGGGCCCCCTCCGTCTGAGGGTTTGAGGGGTCCTCTGAGGCGTCCTGGGGCTCTGCGGAGTGTGAGGACTGTGGGTCCGACCGTATGGTTGATACGCAGCCATGTCAGCTTCCCTCGGAGCCCTATCGCTGCGCTTTGTCTCACTTTGTCCCAGCAGCGTGCCGGTGCTGAGGCTGGGCTCAAAGGGTGGCTTAGCTAATGACTGACCCCTGCTCAGAGCCAGGTGGATGGCCTCATGTTTGAGCTGGTTCAGGTTTGTACCACAGGCTGAACACTGACCCTGCTCCCTCTCTCTGTCCCGAGACTCAGCAGTGGAGCGACTATGTACACGAAGGTTGTCATTAAGAAACACTGACAGGTCACTTGAGTCCTGCAAAATGAAAAAAAGAAGGCAATGACTGTAAATCAGACGTAGGTGTTGAACATTTCACACTGTACTTTATTTGACCTAAGCTCCGTTTTCACATAATATCATGTGATCATACATCCAGCATTTGAGCTTAAAAATCGAATTTGCTTTGTTTGATATCTGGCTTGACCATATGGAAATCGAGTCATGGGAGGATGCTGCTGGCAATCTTAGCACTTAGCAAAGTAATCATGGTGTCAGTACTGTTGATACCACCCATGTAATTACCACAAGTGCAGTAAGCACGAATTGAACCTACTTCACTGTTAAAGCAAATGAAACGTGCCATGAATCAAGAATCAGTTGTTAAGCACAAATTCATGGAGAACAACATATTCTGATGCAGCAACGGTTAGGGAAGCTTGTTTTTCTACTAATATTTGTTCATGTGAAAAGTAAATTGCTCCCTGCAGCTACAAGACAGTTTGGTGAAATAAAATAAAACATTGGTGGAGTATTTTGTGTGAATGAGGGTTTGGCAGTTATTATTCTGCAGAGTGAATTTAATGATAATGTGTAACTGTTAGAGACATTCTTGTCAAGCTCTTCTGAGAACACCTCTCCTAAACATATCTATCACTGGCTGTGCACGTCTTTCTGTCTTATACAGATTTAGCACCTAATACTTGAAGTTCTCCTGCTGTGCTGAAGCTTCAGTTTTGTCTCTCAGTTGAAAGCTATTCTGGATATCATCGTAGATTGAAGATAATACAATTTAATTTAGAAAAGTCTGAGGTTTAAAATGGTTTAAATCAATTTTTTTGCATCTGAGCTCCTAGCCTGGACTCAGACTTTCAGATCCAACAAAAATAAACATCCAAACACAAAACATCATCTTGGACATTCTTGTGTCACATCCTGTTTGGTCTGCCCTTGACGCCAACATCCAATGCACTCACTCACCCACCCAGCCCCTCCCGTCCACCTCCCACATCCATCCTGCCGGCTCATCACCAATGACCCATATTCCCCCAGAGGAATACAGTACAGCAGGAGCTCTCAACTATTATATAAAAGAAAGTCTTTCAAAAAAAAGTGCTGAAACATCAGGGACCACATTTACGTCTTCCACACATTAATGAGCCACAAGTGCTGTTTGTGAAATTCTACCACTTGCAACCTTTAGTTTCACGTTTGTGTATGTTGCATTTAATAAAGAGAATTGATGACCAATATATTAAAACAGAAATATGCTATAGTGGTAAGATAGGAGACTGGACTTTCCATCTTGGCTGCAAACCCTTCTAATAGAAGACATAACAGAGCCATGATGCTTTTGAAAAACCATGCTTCAATCAATAAAGCTGCGAGGAGCTGGCTGGCTTATCACATTTCTTCTGACCATGTCTGTGGCCACAGGATACCATCTCTCTCTCTCTCTCTGCTGCTCGGACTGTGGTCACTTTCTCTCTTAAAAACACAACGCTAACTGTTACTGTGCCCCGTCCCACTCAGGAGGACGGAAATAAATTGGCTCCCCCCGGTGGAGATGACACAGGCATGTTGAGATGAAATATTCATGCCCATTTGAAACCGCTCACGCAGAAATGGCAATGGTTTACTTTGTCGATTGGAGTGTGTTTGATGGATGTTGGTGGTGACAAATGTACAGATGGATGCAGGAGTGTGGGGGCATGCATTCCTTTCACAGGCTGCACAATAAAGAATGACGTTCCCACATGGACATTAATGTGCCTTAAACATATCTTCAGGAAATGTGTAGTTGCAGTTTTTAAAAAAAATGTACATGTGTCATCACTTATTTCATTATTTTGGATTATTAGATTTTGTTATCTGTAAAATGTCTGAAAATTATATATTCTTTAAATAATTACAAAACGTTACAAATTTTGACAGCCTAAGTAGGAATATTCCTTTTCAAGATTCTCAGCTTACTATATAATAGCAGACGAGCAAATACTTACATTTCATATTCACATTGTTGCCTTTTGCAGGTATCTTTGACTCCAGAGCTGCAGGATCCAGATCTGACACTACTCAACAGCAACCTTTATTATTATTATTATTAATTGGTGCGATAAATATCAACCAGTCTGACTTTAATAGCTTTAATATGACGGTTACACAACTGTGCCTCGTTTCCTCTCTCTCTTCTCTCCCCTCTTTTCCACCCACTTCTCCTCTCTCCCCCATTCTGTCTCTCTCCATTCACCCCAGGCAGATGGCCGCCAACGTTGTGTCTGGTTGCCAGAGGTTTCTTCCAGGTACAAGAGAGTTTTCTGCTGCTTGTTGTGGGAACTGCTGGGTTTCTCTATAATTTTGCAAGGTCTTGACCTTTACCAGAAAGGTGTCCTGAGATGTTGTGATTTGGCTCTATATTGAATCAAATATTTGCTTCTGATAAAAACTCCTGCTGCGTGGGTAATTTAATTTTTTTTGCTGCCTTTCTGCTTCATATTTGATGTAGATTGTTCTTGCATTGTTATTATTTGGTCAAATATGACGCTATACCTCCACCTGCTGAGAACTCCATGGGTTCACTTTATTTATAGTTCCAACAACAACATTCTGACTATTTAAAAAAATCTATATCAATTAGTGCCCGGCTCAGAGACAGCAGACTGGTGCATTTCTGCTCCGGTGACTGGCTCCATCACTGACCTTGCAGGAGAAGTGATGGTGAACAGCCAGACTCAGAGCTTGTTTCTTCAGAGAGACCAGGGTCGCTGAGCACTTCTCACAACACGCAACTTTCCCCTCGGTCCTGCCGGGACCCCCGGACACGGAGCCTCTGCACATGGTCCCGGCACCGAACCACATCGTGCTTCTGATGCGGTCCCCCACCGACCCGGGGAGGGACCTGTAGGAGGGGACGGCGTCCGCTCTCTGGCACATACTCCGGTGCGGGTCGCTCCTGCAGCCCCCGGAGCCCTCCGGAGCGGGACGGTCTTTGCCTCTAACGCTGGCAGGAAAGCCGAGTGTGTCACAGTGACGCTGGACCTCTGAGCTCTGAGAAAGACATCTCTATTAGGAGGATGTGTGGGCATCGGCCGTGCGTAATTATCATCCGCTAAGTGTAACCACACCCAAATGTGTTTAACCAGTGCAACAATGTTATTCTTATGTAAAAGTCCTCATAGACCACACAGGCTTTTACAAATGTGAAGAAAGAGTGAATCTAAGGAATAAATCAGACTCACCCAGTGTTCTCCTCTGCCCGATCGCGCTCCTCTCCCAGTCAGAGATGACATGACAACTTGTTAATATTTAAAAAGATGTCCCGAACAAAGGCAGGGCGCGCTTTTATCTAATTTCCCCAGCGCTCCGTGGATGTAAAGGGAAAAAACTTCAGCCATGTTTGGCTAAAATGCAGAAATAAGTCAAAGCAAGAGGCTGGAGGAGGCTGTGTCTCAGAGAGGTGGCGTGGTGACAGTGGACCAGTGGGGAGAGAGACAGAGGAGGGAGCGCACTGGAGGACACTTCATGGACAGACTTGTCTTTTTATTATGACCTCCTCAGGGAGGCAGTAAGGAGCAAGTCCTCAGACAAACAGCAGGGAGGAGGGAGCTGATGACGGACTTTCACTCATTATTTCTTTCCTTTCATAATAAAGAATAGAATATTAATATAGAATAGGTTGCCTCTATTGTCGTTGCTTTGTACAACGACATGTGCTGGACATCTCCAAAACGCAATAAAACATATGATTATGAATATACAAAACTAGAGAAGAAATTAGATTATTAATAAGTATAAAATCAGACGAGTAATAAGATGTTAAAGGTCCAGTGTGTAAGATTTAGGTGAAAGGGAACTACTAGCAGCAATTTAATGTAGAATAATCCTCATGATGTTTTCACTAGTTTGTTTCATCTAAATTGTATGAATTGTAGTTTTCTTTATATTATATACTTTATATTTACACTGAGGAGACTCTCTCTACAGAGGCCGCCATGTTTTTTACATTAGTCCAGACTGGACAAACTAAACACCTTTTGAGTTTTTATGACAACTGAAGCTACCACAGGTTATTTTTCATGTTTGGGAGGAGAGGGTGAGGTGAGGGGTGTTCAGCTGCAACATGCAACTTCAACACTAGATATCACTACATTCTACACACTGTACCTTTAAGTGCCAAAAACAAATGAGAGAAACACTATTAGTAGAAAGACAAGTGATATATTAATACATATATAGAAATAAGAGTAAAAAGATTAGATAGATAGATTTATGGGTGGGTAGATAGATAGATAGATAGACAATAAAGCTGGTAAAATGGTGCATGTTGAAAATATATTGTGCAGTACTTGTACTTTAACATTGTCAGTTGCAGAAAATGTTCAAGTGAATTATTTCATCATGGTGACGATATCGAGCTCATACAATGTGACCTATGAAATTATTGCTATTGTTACACCAGAGGCCACATTGGAAATGATGGTTGTTTGATAAAAATGGGAACTTGTGAAGAGAAATGTATTTAAAGGATAGTTGTTTCATTAAAGTATGCAAAACATGGAAATATCAGATATAAAACTTTAAGATTAAGCAGAGGCTGCATTAGAAAATAGATAAAAGGGCCACTGCAGCACTTTGGTATTGCACTCCTATTACATTGGGGGCACCCAGAAGAACTAAAATGAAACAGAATGATCAAGATTGATGTGGTAGAGTTCACTTTAAAGTTTAAGTCAAACTCTAAATATTCAGAAGCTTTCATTTCTCCATGGTCTTACACACAGAAGACATTAAACCTGTTTTCACAAGCGAAGTAGAAGGAGGTGCAAACTGTCATGAGTAAATTAGATTTAGTTGAAGTTTTTTTTTTAAAGGAAACAGTTGATCAAAAACAGGAAATTTGATAATGAGTGTTTTCAAAAGAATAGATTGAGAACTTTTAGTGCCTTTCAGTTACAGACATTAATTAGGGATGTATAATAATCTCCAACCATGTGTTGTATTTATTGTTATGTTTACTTATAAATGTGGTATTTCCCTTGCAGACAGAGAGGAGTTATATGGCCATCAGCCACTCTCAGTATGAAAAGATAAACATAAAATAAGATTTTAAAAAATGTGGTCATTTTCAACAAGGTCTAGAGAGTTGTAATTTGGTTGTATTATAGAAAATGTGCAGGAGAAATGTTTAATATTCCTTATCATAAGTACAGGAGGGGGGGTAAAAACTGCCATGAATAGAGTTGGTTTTATTGAATTATTTTAAAAGAAAATTGTTGTTTGAAAAAAACAAACACCAAATCTGCTTCCGAGTGTTTTCCAAAAGGCACTGAAAGCCTTTGAGTGCCTCTCTAATGACATAAATTAATTATCTACCAAAATGTTCCATATCAACTGAAAAACAGTCTCAAAATTCACAGCATTTGTTGTTCAAGTCAAGTCATCAGCCATTATCAGTGAGGTGATAAAAGTAAATCTATGTTTTCTGGAAAAAAACAAACACATTTAAGCCTATTTGCCAAAGCAACAAAATCACTTAAGATTTATATGTGTTATTCATATTCACATCATGATTGCACTCATAGGGCTTAACAAGGTGTGGCATCTGTCTTTAACCTTCACAAATATGAGGGCAAACTTCCTAAAAAACTAAAGTTTTTAACACGGGGAAAAGATAGAAAGTCACATGAGATGTTGCAACAGAGCATATCAACAATATTTACAACAAGACAGACAACATGTGGCCAACAGTCAACAGTAGCCTCAGCCTAAATTTATGTTGTAATATCAGTTGAAATGAACAAAATGTACATAACAAGACATATTTTATATTCCTCTGAGAGTTTTGTTACAGTAAAGGTTTAGTTAGGCTGCCCTGAATAACACCATTATGTTAAGATGGCAAGCTGTTGGAATGTGTGGAACATCAATCATTCAAAATGTGTTTCCTGAAGGAGATTACTTTTACAAAATGTTTACAAGATGTACATTATATCCCTACTTGTATCCATTCACTGCACATATTCTCACATTGCACATCATTTTCTTGTTTTTACTTATTATCACTTACTGATGCCTATCTTTGACTCTTGCAGCTTTAATATTGTAAATTTCCCTATAGTGGGACCAATAAAGGATCATCTTATCTTATCTTATCTTATCTTATCTTATCTTATCTCATCTCATCTCATCTCATCTCATCTCATCTCATCTCATCTCATCTCATCTCAACTCATCTCATCTCATCTAATCTAACTCAACCCTAACCCTTTCCTACATCATGTGTTAAACGCTCAATTGCACAAAATCGAATGTTCATATACACATGAACATGTGCATATCTATTTCTTATATTAATACTCAGCACAAACATAAAACCTACTTGACAATAAAACCTGAATCTGATTAATAATACTGTGCATTACGGTACGCAGTACCTGATTGTCCCTCTTGGTAGATCCTAATTGTATCATTATAATGATTATAATAATAATGCATCTTGAAGTTAATACTTGAAAACACATGTATGGACTCGGATCATCTTCCTCCTCGCTGGTTCTCTCTCTTCCCCACGATGCTTTTTGTTTCTGCTTGTATAAACGCTCCAGCAGCGGGTGACAGATGGCGTGACGCTACATAAGCCACGCTGCGCTGCACTCTGGGTAATTACGGTAGAGGAAGTCACCTCCTCCCCCACACCTCCCACTCTCCTCAGCTCCTCTGCCGGGGAAACAGTGCTCGGACAGCGGCTGCCATTTGGCGCAGTGTTGAGCTCCAGCAGTCATCTAATTTATTTCTCCGTCGCGTTTGTTCGTTTTATTTAATAGATCGTCGTCAAATAGTCACAATGAGTTCAATCAACGTGAAAAAGCTGAAAGTCAACGAGCTGAAGGACGAGCTGAAAAAGCGAAATCTCTCGGACAAGGGGCTGAAGGCCGAGCTGATGGACCGCCTGCAGGCCGCGCTGGACGACGAGGCCTTCGCCGGAGACTCCCCGCTGGACCAGGAAGCCGCGGCGAGCGAGGGTCTCGGCCAGGCCGCCGACCAGGAGTGTATGGGAGAGGAAGAAGAGGGCGAGGGCCCGGTAGAAGAAAGCATGGAGGCCAACGAGGGGGAGGAAGAGGAGGAGGAGGAGGAAGAAGAAGTAGAGCAAGAAGTAGAGCCAGAACCAGAGAATGGGGGCGATGGTGATCGCGCTGCCGAGGACGAAGAAATGGGCGAAGGGGAAGGGGAAGAGGACGCGGACGAAGACGACGAGATGGATCCCATGCTCAAGGGAGATGTGGACGACATGGAGAAAATAGACACGGAGGATGGTGAGCCCGGGGACCAGGCTGCAGAGGGTGAGTCGCCTGGAACGATGGTTGAAAATGTGTCTGGCTGGATGGACTGAGGCTGGCTTGCGTTTTTTCTGCTATTTCGTTAGCGCTAATGCTACCGCGGGAGGGAGCCGGCTGGGGATGGCTGATTTAAATGCGATACAACGGAGAGCGTCCATGTTAAGCTAGAGCTAGCGTGACCTCACCGGGCTAGCCGAAACAGTTAGCGGTTAGCCGAAACAGTTAGCGGTTAGCTAGCGGGAAGGTAGCATCGGTCCGTTTCGGTTTAGCTAACGCCAGTAGCTTTGCAACATTAAACTATTAATATCACGTACATTCTCGCCTTATTAGCAAGAATTAATTAATTAATTTAAGGAATTGGTGGGATACAAATTTATTTAGCTCAGTCTGGCTTTTCGTTTCGCTTGGTTAGCGTGTTAGCTTGCCGGCTAACGTTATTTTCTTTGTGTCTGTGGTGCAGCGCTAACTAGCTCGTCATCCGGTTAGCTAGTTCAATGGTTCCCATTGCTCTTAATGACGTTTGGCCACGAAATCGTTTCAGATCTCACTACCTGCATCATTTTTAAATCACAGAACGTGACGGTAAAATATTAAACACCGCTGCAGCGATAGTGTCGTTATGCCGCCTCCAGATCGGCCATGTCAATCATCCCAGGATATGAGTGGACATTTGCGTCGCTCCAATGAGAAAATAGCAATTTAAAGCCAAATTTCAATTAGGCCCAAATTCCTACACACGATGATTGTGGCAAACTGTGAGCAAGTCTGCGTGTTTGAATGCAGAAGTGCCGGGAACACTTGAACTAGCTGAGCCACAGCTGTGCGGAAGATGGGGCAGGCTCTGCTTGTGTAGCTAGCACGTGTTTAGACTGTTCTTGGTTTGAATAGAAAAAGTCATCTTGTTGGGTCAGTATAAAATATAGATGTACTACGATCAGCCATTTTAGTAATCTAGGTTACATATGGGGAGGAGGGGGCAGGTGTAAGTAGGTTTCCACATTTCCGTGCATGATGCTTTTGTCCCAGACATTAGACTTGTCCTCCACAGTGAAATAGACTTACCGAAATTAGTTTATTCTAAGCCCTTTAATGCAGGATTAAAGTCCCTTTACTTTGCAGAGACTTGTTTTTCCAGCCCCAGCAAATACTGTTCCCACTGTTCATTTGGACCAGCTTAAAATTACCATCTGGTCATTAGTGCTGTTACAATTTATGAAATATGATTGTATTGTGTAAGTGTACATTTGAGGTGTTACCTCTTAATAATCTTTAATATTGTTGATTGTGGTCGACACAATGTAACTAATGAACGGGCTTTGTGGGCCAGAACCCCACTGCCAGTCCGACCTCTCTCACAAAAAGGAGCACCTCATTCTATATCTTTGTTCTATTTTCAAAGGGGATGCGGACAAAGACACGAATGCTGATCAGAAGAATAAGAAGGGTGTTAAGAGACGCCGGGAGGAACATGGAAGGGGCTACTTTGAATTTATTGAAGAGAACAAATACAGCTGGTAAGGATGGGACAGAGCAAAAATGGCCTTCAGCATCCCTGAAGCGCCATCCATAGCTTTGTTGAACTGTATTGGCTTTAAGTGCCAATGCACATTTAACTATCAATAGGAAAACCCTCATTTTTAACTATTATACTATTTATTAACAGCCCTATGTTCACACACATGTTTTGAGGGTCATTCCTGAGTACATAAAGAGCCTTACCATTTACCCACTCACATTGTGTCTATAATGGACTGCATTCTGTAGCAGAAGTGCATCTATCAAGTCTCTGTGAATTTTCACATCTGTTCCTTCTGCCACTTATTGTTTTGGAAAGCCCATTGTGTCCTCAAGGTGAATCAAGGCTGCTCAAAGAGAACCCTGAGGAAAGTAGCAGATGTGCACTTTTGAATGGAGGCTGGGCGGGGAGGGAGGAATAGCCGAGAGGTGTGGGAGGAGGGGTCCACTGCTGCAAGGTAGCACACAAGGATGTAGCAAAAATCCCCACGTTTGGAACTTCCAAGGAGGAGCTCGCTATCGACCGTCCATCGTTTTACCTCGCAATGGTCCTTTTTGTTTAGTTTTTTGTTTGTTTTTTTGTTTTTTCTCACTGGTTGTATGACTTCAAAATGCTATTTCTGTCTCATGTATCATGTTGTGTATGTTATCATGGTGGGATAGTATGGATGTGTGTATTTGAAAGGCTCTTTTCTACCCCTGCACAGGTGACATCATGCATGGTGTGCATGGGCGTTTGAGTGTACGTGTGTACATACATGTGCTAATTTATTGGTCAGTGTTTTGTTTCCATTGCGCTTTAGACTTAATGTAAGAAACGACGGGAAGAGAATGAAATCGCTTTTTGAGTATTTTTGGGGGAAATTCTAGGACACCACAGTATTGTTACTTTTTTCCTGTTTTCTCTCCGTATCAAATTTCTTTCCCCAAGACCCCAATAAAAATTGATTCAAAAATGTTAATTATGTGGACCCAGTTCCCCTGGCCATCCACATGGCCACAGCGTAGCAGCAAATGTACAGGCTGCACTGACCATGTTCTCCAAATCTGACGATATATTTTCCAGAGCTACTAAAACTCCCTGCACACCATTTATTCACCACTCATCAAAATGTTTCCTCTAAAGAAATACTCCACCTGATAATGTGAGAACATTGCTTGAGGTGGAACAGCTCTGATGTGTTGCTGAAATGTCCCTTTTGTAGTTTCTTAAACTTCCCCCAAGAGATTTGGGTAAATAACATCAAGCTACAAAGTTTCAGTGCACTGTTATTGCTCATTTCAAGTTTCTAAGCATGGTGAAAACTTGCACTGCACAGTTAAAGGGGTCAGTTTGAGCTAGTTGTGACAGTTTGATTTGGCTTACCACACATGGGAGGTTAAATATAGCCACAACCACTATTGCTGTGACTAACCCACTGCAATCCTGGAGACTATAAATACAAGCACAGTAAAAATCAAAGCAGACCTTTCCCCATTATCACTTTCACCATTCAGAAGTACGAAGGTGTTTTCTTTCTATGTATCTTTCATATTTTAGATTTCGCTGGATTCTGCAAGGTAAGTGTTGTCTGCCATGGCCCACATTACAGCTGACTATGTAAACAGTTTGGAGGCTCGCTTGCTCATTTTACTGTTTTCTACTTTATGTTGTTTCCCCCCTAGTCTCTCTCCATTTCTTTCCCCCAATATTTTTCAGGAAGTGATACCCAAGAAATCTCTTATGTTCCATGCAGTCACTCTGACATATGAATCCTCTAATTTACTGGTTGGTGTCTCTTTTCAGGGCCTCATTTAAGTCTCCTGTGCCGCCTCTGGAGGAGGAAGATGAGGAATTTGATGACACTAAAGTCTGTCTGGATACCTGTAAGTGAACTCTATTCCAAAATAGGTCCAAAATGGTATTTGCTGAAACTTAGATGACAGTCAAATGGTATGACAGCAGTAAATTGAATTTACTGTCACTGGATACATATGGTTGAATTCGTTGTTTTTCTTCTTCTTGTGCACCAGACAACTGCGACCTGCACTTTAAGGTGTCACGGGACCGTTACAGTGCCTCATCTCTCACAATGGAGAGTTTTGCTTACCTCTGGTCTGGAGGCAAGGCTAACTATGGTGTGAACAAGGGCAAAGCCTGCTTTGAGATGAAGGTACAGTAACAATGTTGACATATTCTACATTTGAAAGAATTCTTACCCTGAGTGTTTATACACATGGAACTTAGACTGTCAACAGATTGCACCTGAAATCTTGAAACAATTTGACGAGATGACCTGAACATTCTGATTATGTGTTTTACTTCATTTCAACAGATTACAGAGAAAATCCCAGTGAAGCACATTTCCAGCAAGAACATGGAGATCCATGATGTGCAGGTTGGCTGGTCCCTGGCTACTGGCACTCTGCTCCTGGGTCAGTTTCTTTACTTAAATTAGCTCTGAGCATTTACTATTAGATGTGTCTTCCAGGTATTCAGTATCAGTGGACTGAAGTGGCCAACATTCAACTTTCCATTCCCCCTTGTTGTAGGGTTTATTTCACAGCTTTAATGTTGTTGAATATCATTGGCATGTTACTATTGATACAACTAGTTGCTATGATTCATACAGTCTGATGATAGTAGGACTCAAGGTACTGTGCAGTATTTTTGATAGTTTGGATCAATGGTTTGCATCAATTGGATGTCTGTAAGAAATGTTTTATGAAAACATGGACTCTCTCTACACTGGGTGTATTTACATGAAGGTCAGCCAATTGTTGGCACTAAAAACTGCACCGCCATGATCCTCTGTAAGAAGCACTCTGCCCCAATAGGTCCCTCTAGTGGTCTATATGCATCATTACATGTTAATGTAAAATGGCTCCAGTCCTGGCCTATTGCCAGCACAGATGACACGAGCTCCAGTTACTGAGACATGGTGTCTTAATACAGAAATATCATGTCTGTAATTCAATCTATTCGTCAATGAATGTTTCTATATTAATGTTTAGGTGAGGAGCTGCATTCTTACGCCTACTCTGGGAAAGCCAAGAAGACCACCAATTGTGTGACTGAGGACTTTGGAGAAACTTATGAGGAGAATGATGTCATCTGCTGCCTTATTGTAAGTAAATCATATACTGATAATTTGTTGTCAGTTGTTACTCTAGTTTTTCCTAACCTGTTTTTATCAAACAACCTTCCATTTTGTTTTCCTTGTAGGACTTTGAAGGTGATGAGGTGGTGCTGTCCTTCTCCAAGAATGGTGGGGATCCCGTCATGGCTTTCCAGTTCAACAAGGACACACTGAATGGCCAGGCCCTTTTCCCCCACGTCATCTGCCACAACTGTGCCGTGGAGTTCAACTTTGGTCAGATGGAGACTCCGTACTTCCCTCAGCCCCAGGGCTTCACCTTCCTGCAACAGATCTCTGTCAGTGAGCGGGTCCGTGGACTCAAAGGTCCACAGACCAAGGCAGACTGCGAGGTGAGTGTAGATTCAGACATCACTGATGTTGGGTTTCTTAATCATGCAAAGACAATGTATCTTTCGTTATGAGTCTCAACATATCAGGCCACTTTCATCTAAATTCTTTCTTTTCTGTAGATCATCGTGATGGTGGGTCTGCCAGGCTCGGGGAAGACTACATGGGTGAAGAGTCATGTACAGGAGCACCCTGGAAAATACTACATCCTTGGCAGTGACACCATTGTGGACAAGATGATGGTCAGTACTAATAATGGCTCTGTGACAGACCTGCCTTATGGTGTGTCTTTGAGTGTCCGTCCAGCGAAACAGTGTTATTTACTCTCTTTCATTCAATACAGATTAACAGCCTGAAACGCCAGTCAAAGGACATTACAAAGCTGACAGCCATTTCCCAGCGAGCACCACTTTTCTTGGGAAAATTCATTGAGATTGCTGCCCGCAAGAAGAGAAACTATATCCTGGATCATGTAAGTGGTTTCTGAAGAAACAGAGCACTGCTTTTTCTATGGTACAGACATAAGTCACAGTATAATAATTAAGTGTCTTTTATCACTTTCCAGACCAACTTGTCTGCCCCAGGCCAGAAGAGGAAGATGTGTCTGTTTGCAGGCTTCCAGCGTAAAGCTGTAGTGGTCTGCCCCTCTGACGACGACTACAAGGAGAGAGTCCAGAAGAAGGTGGAGAGCGATGGCAAAGAAGTGCCTGAGCATGCTGTCCTCAAAATGAAAGGTAAAAACGAATACTTTGGGTATTGAACGGTACATATAATAATATTACGTCGTTCAAACCTTTATCATGTCACCTCTTGTTTTCCTTCTGTAACAGGCTTCTACTCACTGCCTGAGGAGGGGGAGAGCTTCAATGAGATTGTCTATGCTGAGATGCAGAAGGAGGAGGCCGCCAAGCTGCTGGAACAATACAAAGAGGAAAGCAAGACTGCCCTGCCTGCTGAGAAAAAACCCAACCAGGGAAGCACAACACCAAAGAGAGGTGGTGGCCTGCGTGGAGGTGGCAGAGGCGGCAAGAACCAGTTTGGCCGCGGCGGTGGACCTGGACAGAGAGGTGGTGGCCGTGGAGGCTTCCAGAACAGAGGCAACTTTAGAGGAGGTGGGATGGATATTTAGGCATCTAATTTGTTCACAATGCATGTTCTCTTTGAGAAGGCTTTGTTTTTGAAGAAGCATGGATCCTGACTTGTGCTACTCTTATCCGTCTTCAGCTCCTGGTCCTCGTGGCGGCTTCAACCGCCCACCTCGTGGCTTCCTGCCTCCACCAGCCTTTAGGGGAGGATTCCCTAACCGCGGAAACTTCAATCGTGGTGGTGGCCCCATTCCCAGCTTAGGTGGATCCCCCAGGGGGCCCCCAATGAGGGGTAACATGGGACCCAGAGGAGGACACATGAACAGAGGTGGCCCAATGCACAGAGGCAACATGAACAGAGGAGGTGGAGCCAGCATGAGTCGTGGTGGAAACAGGGGACATCCCAACCAGGTGGGATTGATTATGATACTTGTACATCATGTTATTCAGTTTGTAGCTTTCAGAATATCTATTGCATTGAGAACTGTGTGATTTAATCTGCCATTAAATTAAAGGTCTCAACGTAAACTGCGGAAATTGGCACATTTAAACTTGATGTATTTTCAGTGAAGTAATTTTTCCTCCTCGTCTCTATAGTTTCAGCCGAGAGGTGGTAACCGTGGCAACTTTGGCAACAAGAATGGCAACTTTGGAAACAACAGGAACAGTGGAAACTTTGGAAACAGGAATGGCATGGATAAGGCCCAAGCCTTCAACCAGAGCTGGCAGCAAGGGGTCAGTATTTCTGCATTTAGGAAATTGTCTCTTATCTCCCCCACTGTTCTTTATAGCATGGATGAAGAAGGTGAAATGTATTATTCAGACTCTGGGTTCATATAAAATACAACAGGAAGTAGATGAAAAGAGGAGAGAAACAATGTAATGTGGAACATGAATACATTTATACATTAGAGATTAGGTAAGAGTGAAAAGTTTCCAGCAGCCACAAACATTTCACTTGACAATCTCTGTTCTCTCAAAGCATCATTGTAGCAACTTCAGGTTTCCTTAAGCCTGCTTCTTGGTAGTTTGACCACAAGTGGGCCGAATAGAGAGGAGTGCGAAATGCTCAGAACAGAGACACCATGACTTATGGACACTCACTAAACCTGTGTGAAACAAAGTTTGCTTGTACGTCCATCTTGCGGCATTGCCTGCAAATACGATCATCATTTTTCATTTCATCTGTTTTGTCAGAAAATGTCCAGAACCTCTCCCTCTGAAATGTGATTGACTATCATCAATCTCAAGAAGATCTTTAAGGTTAAAAAATGAGTGGGCTGGAAGAGAGATGTGAAACACTCAGCCTTTACCCTGCTTTAGGTTCAGTACTAACGTTTGCACATGGTAAACCTTATGTCTTGTGTCCCTGTGCAGTTTTGGAACCAGAAGCCGTGGAGCCAGCAGTATCAGCCTGGATATTACTAAGACACTTCTAACGGTCTGGTGGCCGACACAGAGATCCACCTCTTGCCACGGAACATCCCTCCACCCCACTATCTGATTTTTTTTATTTTAATTAATCATTAATTTTCATTCTTGTCCTCAATCCCACTCTAATTAATCTAAAACCCACCCATTGACTGCCAAGACGTGAAGTGATATGGAGCAACAACATTCCACATCAGAGAGACCAGGCAGCCAGAGTGTTATCAGAGCTTTATATATATATATCATCTGTATACACATGTAGATCATGGGTTCATCTCTCGTTCAATTATCGGATTATTTCTTTTTCATTTATTTGTATATTTGATTCATCCTTTTGACCACTTTTAACTGACATGCTTTTAAAAGAGAAATCTGTAAGATCAGAAACATTTCCCTCCAGGCAGATGTTAAGCAAGTTATTATTTTTTTTCCAGGGTTGTGCATTTTATCTGTGCTGTGGTTTTTGTTTTTTTTTTGTTTTTTGCTTTTTTATTACAAATTGTAAATATTTGTTTTGGTTTTCCATAGTTTGTATGAGAAGTTTAAGAAAAGGTATTGGTTGAAAGGAGCCGTAGCTTCTCAACAAGAAGCATGGTAGCTGATTATATTGTTAGACTGTACATGTTAATAGAGTCCACTGTGAAGAATAATTACAGTGGCTTCTTTTTGTCTTTTGTTCCCCCTAGAAAACCTGTAACCTAAACTCCATAGACCTACAATAAACAACTCGTTGGCTTTTTAACATTCTTGCTGGCTTATGACTTTTGATTCAGTTCAAAGGTGTGTAAAAGACCTTTGAATGGGCGATGGCCTGGTTTGCTACTTCAAACAACACAGACATCAGCCCTGTTTTCACCTTATTAGTCAAGTACGCAGGGTGTCCTGTCTTTGATAAATCACTTTCAGTCTTGTAACTATTCTAATGCACACTGTCTATGAAAAAGTATTTTGGCTGCGCCATTTTAAGGATATAACTAAGCCATTTTTTAATGCAACATGTAATTTTTATTATTTGTATTTATATTAAGATCAGGGCACTGACTAGATTTGCTTATTAGAAGAAAATGGTTCCTTTTAGTGCGGTAGACTTCTGAAAAAATAAACAGCCTTTTTATGTTTGTTTTTTTTCACGTGTATAATTTAATGATTTATATCGACGAAACGATTTCAATTTCCTCAACCAATTCTACTGATGCCGGTTTAGCACAAAGTGGTTGGACATAGGTGAAGTTGCTCATTCTCACCAGCAAACCTAAAGGGCTACACAGTCTCACATCCACACAACCAACAGCTAACAAACATTTTCAGCTGGAAACAGAAGCAGAGAGAAACCTTTTTTATTTTTTTTTTCTTCCATCTGTTGCAATGTTTTCAAAGCTCTCTATAGAGTCTGTGGTGACTGTGGGTCCCAGCAATAACACTTCTCTATGTGTCCCTTTATGTTATCCAGGCGGAGGTTCCGTTTCTGTTTCAGCACTAGAGCAACATCAGAGCTTGGAAATGGACAATTATAGTAGATCAGATCAAATTTGTTGCAGTGACTCCATTGTTTTAATTTTTAAACTGCCCGTGTTATTTAATAACCATGTAAATACTTCACTGTTACAACCATGCACGAATGTTCATGAATTAATTGACTTTGAGTAATAAGTGTATTGTGATTAAGAAAGTGTTAGTTCGCCAGAGTTACTGCTGTGTGATGAATTGTCGATTCTACTTAAATATGTGGGCAGCTTGTGCCCGTCCTGTGTTATCGTACTTGACACATAAATCTAGAAGAATGCAAGCTTTTGATTTTACAGTATAATCTATAAAACAATGAACACTATATTTTTATCGCTTTATGTTGCAGGTTGTATATCAGGTCTTTTATTATTAAACAAAAGTTGCAAAAGCTTTGAGACTTTTTCGAGATATGTTGTCTTTTCTATCTGATGGTTTTTGATATTTGTGTTGGAAAAACAATTGGGATTGTACTTTCTTTTTTTATTTGTCTCAACTCGATTAAAAGTAAGACAAGCTGGTACACGGTGGCTTTGTGATTTGTTTTGTTCCTGATGTAATGTCAGGGAAAGAACTCAATTCCAGATATACAATACAAAATGCTTGTCCACAGGTAATATTCACAGTCTTTGTTGAATTGTTCAAACTGCAGCTCTTTGACCTGACCTGGCTTCACAGATAGGGCCTGGTGTGTTTATCAGCTGTGCTGTGGCTCAGATCGCCCAGACTAAATCATCTTCACCAGTTTTGAGTGGATTGTCAAATTGATACTAAATATTAAAAACATAAGATAATCCTTTAATAGTCCCACTTAAATAGAATACATCAGTGAAACTAATTAATAAGTCAACATACGCAACGGAATATCAAAATAGAAAATGCAGTGTAGTTGACAGGCTCCTTACTGTGATGAGTTTATGATTGGATCCATGAGTTCAGGGTGGATTTTGTGGCTTTTATTAATCCAGTAAACAGAAAATATTACAGTCCTACCACCGTCTTCATAACCCTGTCTACAACCCACCATGCTAATTAAAAAGAAAAGCAAAACCACACCTCCCCCCCTTATCTAGAAGTCATACAAACAAATATCTGCCATCTGATTAAACAAGTTCAAACAGGCTAAATGTTATATTTGCCTCCTCCATGTTTAACCTCCACATATAAGCCACATTGTCTTATGCACATGTAAGCCCTCATATTACTCTCCATTAAAGCCCATGCTGCTGTGTCTCCACAGTCTCTGTAGCGTCGTCCTCTGAAAGCTGTTTAAAGTCTCTTGGCGGCCTCCTCCAATTGTCCCCTTGCAGAGTTTCTGGAGGACAGTCTGCTCTAAATAACCAAAGGACATATTCATATATTCATCCTTTAATGAATCAGCGGTCTGACTTTGTTTGCAGAGCTGCTTTAAGTGCCGTGTCCTGTTTGTCTTTGGCTGACGCAGTAAAACTTGATGCTTCCAGATTTATTCCAGCTTTAACTACAATAGACTGAGAACACCATTGTACCAGTGATGAATGCATAGTGCATAGTAACAGGAGGTGGATGCTATCACTACTTCTCTGATTTAATGTGGTATAAGTATAAAACTGACATGGGGGTTGAATGTTTTCATGTGTAGTGAAAGTAACGGACCAGTATGCATGACCGTATTGACATTCACGTTTTCTTTACGGCACCACCTGTGTTTCCTCTGTCCTCATACCTCCTGGTGCTGTTGGAGGAGCATGTTGGGAATCCACTTCCCTCCCAGACAGACAGCTGCTTGTCTTTGGCAGGGCAACGCGTTTGCCCCCATCAGCAGCACATTAGTGAATGACAAGACCCCCCACTCAGAGGGCAAACAGTGCATTAGGTATGGGCCCTGATTACCAACGTCGGGCCCGGTCTAAGCCTGATGTAAACACAAATGAGGGGCCCACTCTGGCTTGATGTGAATTGACTCCATGTTTCTCTGTATGTGGTCGTGTAGCTCCTTCCCACTGTAAATAAACCACTGCGAGTAGCTTTGTTGGTGACCGTGTGCCCTCAGTGTAACAAGTGTTATAAGTCATTAGGCAAATTATTTGCTCTGCTCCACAATTTCCTATAAGTGTCAATACAGAGGTGAAAGATTAAGAGGAGGCGGCCAGCTGCATGCGACTGCCTGTGAATGTGATCATGAATGTGAATGGAGGCCAGACAGGCAGACGACAAACAGCAGGGAAGAGGAAGAGCGGAACCTTTTAGTGAAACTAAATATTTTATTTTCCAAACATAAACTCATTCATATTATGTACAGCTTGCAAATATAACACATCAGACAGAATTTGAATGGCCGCTGCAGATTCAGCACAACTCATCCAAATTCGAATTTTTTTTAAAAAAGATATCAAAATTTACAAAATATATAAAAGTGCTTGTGAGAGGGGACACGGAGGTTGGCGGCAGCAGAGCGGCCTGTTGTCTGTGAAACTCCCTGTTAATGTCCATTTAAATAGAAAGTACTAGCTGTGTTGCTTAAAACCATTAAATATATCAACACCCCAATGAAAACACACTATAATGTCCCATAATCCTTCAGTGGTCACAAGATCACTATAGCTGTTTTCCATGGCTTCATACTATGGACACGTTGTCCATTGTGCACGCACACCTCTCCACGATCATATTAGGAAACTCTGCAACCTCTATCTCAGTGTAGTCCCCTTTCTTCACCAGGTACATGATGGGCAGGGGGGCGCTCTCGGACACCGTGCACCTCCGTTCACCGTAGCCGTAGTTGCGCTTCGGCTGCTTGCAGCCCCCTGTGCACCTGAAGGCCTGGTAGCCCGCCGGCTCGATGATCCAGTACTGTGTCCAGGTCAGTTCGCGGAAGTTGACAAAGTACTGCTCTCTGCAGCAGGTGTCTTTGCTCTGGCTGACGTCGCAGTCGCCTCGAGAACTGAGGAGGGAAAAGAAGGAACGTTAGGTGACTGTTTTGTTTTTGTCGGGTGGCTTTTAAGTGGGGCCCAGAATCTCTTAGCTACACCCCTGCCTGCCTCACAACTATCAAATTATACCATCTCTTGCTTTTTATTGGCTAGATCCACATCATTTACACTGAAGCACATCAAATAGGACCAGGAGTAAATCATGTGTCAGTCACTAATGTGCTGCTGCTCCTCCAGACCACTGGAAAGAGCAAACTAACGCCCCTGTGCCACACTGCTGCAGCTCCACTAATGAATGCAGGATGCGGACCAATTGTCACGCAGATACAATATCCTGTATATCAAAAGCTGGCGCCCTTACCCGTATTCCTCGAGGTTGAGTGTGTAGAGGATGAGCTCAGGCTTCCCCAAGGTGTTGTCCGTCTGCTCCTGGGTGGTAAAGTGGACACTCTTGGCCATCTCTGCCGCGTAGCTGCCAGGTCTCTCGCCCTCGATCCACACCTCCAGGTGCATAGGTGTCTTCTGCTGGGTCTTGGACCAATAGTGCACCGCCTGGGTCACATCAAAGCTCTTCCAGCCCGTCTCGTGAATGGGGATCAGCCTGAGGACATGATAAGGACGATTAATTAAAAAAAAGCGAAGCAGATGTGGCTGATGTTTCCTGCAATTAGATTATGATAGCCGGTGTCGCCCCGGGGGGATCGATCCCTCACCTTGAATCTACCAGCGACGTCCGGTTGGATCCGTTGGACAGCACCTCCACCCAGTAGATGCTGACCCGGGCGTTGCTCACGGCCCGGTGGTTCTTCCTGTCCACCGTGAAGCGCTTGTGGTAGTTGGCCCGCTGGTAGAGCTTCAGCTCAGCCATGGTCACCTCGCTGTTGTCGGGGATCCTCGCCTCCATGTCGAACACCATGCGATACCGAGTGGTGTCAGAGTACAAATACTCCCCAGAAATATCTACAACAAAGACAGTTGGAACATTTAGGAAACTGTTTTGAAATTAAAATAACGACAGTTTGGTGCGTAAAGCAGTTTTTACGCACTGGCACAATTACGCACGGAAATAACTCTGCTTCAACTTGTCGCTGTCAGAGCGATTTACATATAATTCCTTACAAATTACACGTTTATGTAAAATGCTGGAGGTGCTTACCTGCATTGCCGGGGATCCCCCTCAGGATGCCCGCCAGGCTGGGCAGAGATCTGCGCCTCCTGCTGTGGTGCATCTTCAGCATGGACATGTACTTGTTTTTAATATGCGCCGGAATAACCAGGTTCTCCAAATCCCTCTTTTGGATTTTAGGAACTTCATCCAAGTCCAGTTTCTTCAGCAGCGCGTCCTTCATATCCTGATGCGTAAAAGCCTTGGCGATGCCGAGGAGAGCGGTGCACAGGACACAAGCGCGGAGGAAATCCATGAGTGAAAGGTTGAGTGCAAATAACAGCGGCACGGTAGCACAAGACTATCTGTGTGTGTCCCAGGACGCTCCTCTGGCCCCTTATATTGTCGCGGCCCTCCCAGTCGTTCGCACTTTGTCGATGGGGGCAGGGACCCTTATCAGAACAAAGGTGCGACAATACAGCCCCATCCTAAACAGGATATCTAAGTGGCCATACTTCAAACAGCAACAATTAGACTCGAGTGCCATCCGTATAGAGGAGGTGTAATTTCACCATAGTTTCACTAAAACTGAGCTTGATGTTGGTGGCCTCTGTTCCTTTTGATGCCAGAGCGAGGATCGGAAAATCTGCTGTTCACGGTGTAAATAGATCAAGTCATTTAGATTCATCTTGATCTGTTCAAAATCAGACATATGAGGTTTCTCTTTGTGCAAGTGTGTATTTGAAGTCTTGTGCAACACACACGTGAAGGCTAAATGTGTCATTCAGTTAAAAAGGGTATGTTGGGATTGTTGGAATCATCTTTCGGGAGTTTCTCAACTCAAAAAAAGGGAACAAATGTAGGAAAGATGTTAAATGTAGTGGAGAGGAACTGTCATGTTTTAAACAGCTCATATCAGCATTTCTGTACAACTCTGTGGTGTTTTCACTGGTGATATTACAATTTATTTCACCTATTTTTACTTTCTCTTCTCCAGATTTAGAACCCCCCCCCCCAGTCTGCCCGCACTGTGTATCCAGACAGACATCTCTTGACCCTGTGAACCTGAAGTGCCCTCTCTTCAGTAGCACTCTTGTCTGCACACACCCCACACTCTGATGTGTACATTCCACTGGACGATGTCAGTCTGGCAACGGTCTGTCACACGGGCGGATTTTATTTCTGCTCCTGAGGCCGGAGAGCAAATTTTGGATCAGGACTGGAATCAGCACTGTTCACTTTGGTACAAGTGTCTAACACAGGGTCGTGGAGGAAGTAGTGCAGAGCTTGAAGGGAGGAAGAGGGGGGGGGTCAGAGGATTAGATGTTTATTCCGAGCCCTGTCACCCATTCTTGGCCCTCTCCAGCAGATTAAAATTATTAGCCAAACAGACAGTTAATCCAGGGGCCGGGGGGGCCGGCATGGATGTGGATTGGGGCAGGCTCTTCACAGGTTGGTGATTATCTGATTCCATTGCGAGGATTTGCCTTGCCTTTTTTGTCACACAAACATTAGAAGAGGGCTGCTCTCGCTGGCTGCCCAGAAGGCCCTGCCTCTGGTTGTGTATTGGGCTGTGTTTGCTTAGAGATGTCAGACAGACTGAAGGGACACACAGGAAGAGCAAATGACAGATGACTGCCAGACCTGCTCACTCCAGCTCGAGTGGCTGCAGCTTAAAAACAAGACAGATTATTAATTACAGATGGAGACCTGATACCACACCAGGACAGAGTCTGTGCACGCTGCAGTGAAACAACTCTGAGTATGAAACAAAGAAAATATCCAGTTGCATGCGTGCAAGGCAGTAATGTAAACACATGTAAGGTAAGGCTACTGAGATCATTACAGGGTGATGACAACTATTATATTTTTCAGTGTATTGCAGCTGCTTTAGGCTTTAAACTTCATTAACTCTACAAATACAGAAAGTTTTTCAATGCAACTTTAGGAAAAGTGTGTGAAGTGTTGAATGCATGAATACACTTGTAATGACACAAGAAAATGTTGAGATTGTTCGGTGCACACACAGTCTTATTCATTTCATCGTGATTGAACAGCTTTGCCTTCACTATTTCTCTTCTGCTTCTATTTATTTCTAATCTATTCTATTTTTGCATTTTCCCTTTTCAAATATTTAATTTATTCTTAAAAAGCTGTTGTTATAAAATAAAATGTTCAGCAATATTGAGCTACATCACTAGAAACCTTTATTATTGTTCCTATTTTCATCACCGTTATTGGGATTGTTGTGAGCCGAGTATGGGAGAGGGAGGGTACTTCAATTTAACACTGACATAAACAGAGAAAATACAGGAAATGAGTTAGGGTTTGTCTAAAATGGCTATTTCTCCAACCAAGTGTAAAAGAAGGAGCTTAAAAATCTTGTAAAATGAATAAAAACAACATTAAATATGAACAAAATGGTAAAATGCTGCACGCAATGCTGCGCACAGGTTGATTTCAGTTTTTCAAGTTTGACACATGAAAACCAATTATATTATAAAACCATTCCATTTGGATGACACCAACATAGAACCCTGAGTATGATCATGCGTGTAAAAGTAAAACAGGTCTACTACAGTGTCTGATGGCGGCCGCATCAGTGCAGACATGTAAATTCAGAGCTCATCCATTGTCCAGTCCAGCCAGAGGCCACAGTCTATCAGGGCCTGTCCTCCAGAGGCCTGTGTGCTGCCCTCCTTCCCCTCACATTACAACCGCTAATTCGGGAAATTAAGATGGCCTCTGTGTGATATTTCTCAGTCTTTCTTCCTTCCCATCCCAATCAAAGCCAAGTTGCCCGTAGTTCAAAGCTGCATCTGATGCTCCGAGGTGCCATTTCTTTTCAATCAAAGGCCGACAAGCTCCCACAATCAACAACTCAGGTGTTAATTAACATCCACCCATTTGCATTCAAAAGCAGTCCAATTTATAGGTCATTCCCTTCCATTTGTGAAACATGAAATCCCCTTTGCCCGAGGGGAGAAGACAGAAAAGTGCATGTGTTTGCAGAGGAGCAACTGGAGATGTTGTCAAACACTCTTGAAAGTCTTGAGGTTTGCACATCACATTACAGCATCTCATTAAAGACGTCTCCCTGGGAACAAGGCGGAGCTGCTGCCTGCATGCTGCACTGAGTCAATATTGAACTTGTGTCGTTGGTGGCCGAATTCCTCATCATTCACATGGCAGCCACTTCCTGATCTGCGTTATCTGTACATCAAATATTTGTGAGAAGGCGCTACTTTGCACCTTAATGGCCCATACACACGAGCTGCTCTGCGCCAGGGCCTGTGCTGCACACGGATCCGATCCATCGAGGTGCCAATAATCATCGATCAGTCTGTGGGAAGTGGGGGGGGGGGGGGGGGGGGGGGGGGCGCCAGACCTGTGCAGGGACAACCCGATTATTGCCCAATGGCCTCCACATGTAGACAGAGTGCAGGACAGTCTAATTGCATTTCACGCAGACGAGCCAATCAGCGCAGAGGAGGAGGAGGGTTTAATCCCGGCTGTGCAGACTCACCCAAATGGGATCAGACATGATTAGATAGGACTAACAATAAATATTTTCGTGGACTTTTAATTAATCGACACACTTTGTTGAGGATGTCTCGAAACAGGAGGGGATGACTGATGTGCAAAAGTGATTTCTTTCATTTATTCGGCAGAGTGAATATATGAATATTCATGTGGTCTGTCTGTAAAAGGATAAATATATATTTAAATGTCGAAAAATGACTTGCATTCATTCTTATTTCTCCCTGATTTGTGTTTAGGTTTAGAGAGTTGCAGTGATTTGCACCGAAATCCGACATAGGTGTGGTAATAACTGTTGTCCAGCAGAGGGCGATATAGTAGTGTTATTCAAGCAACAGGAGGCTTTAAAGGGAACATCCGCTCAAAATACAAAGTTAACCCAGTTTAATTCAATAGACAGCTGTCCTGACCCGTCAAGACCAGATTTAATTAATTCATTAATGTTGATCGTTAAACATTTGCTGGCATAGTCTTTGACTGATTCATTAAAAAAATAAAATTTACCTGGTCTAATCTTGTTTCCCTGCTTTTATTCGATCTGCCTTTGTATTGTGTTTTTAAATTTAAATTTCTAATGCTTTTCTTTATCACATTTACAAGACTGCATTAAAATAAATGTAGTAGATATTTGTCTTTAATATCCCAGTAATAATGTCACTTCTGCAGGTAGAATAATCTGCCGCTGTATTTTATGTTATTTGTGTCATGTCACCTCTGTTATATAAGTGTGACACCTGCCCATTCATTTATTTAAATTGAAACGTTTCAACTATTGTCAGGTCAAACTGCTGAAAAATGGCTGCCACACCCATTTACATTATTTATCATTAAAATACTGTAGGTTACATATCAAAGACAACAGATGTGATTAACCATGTAACACACCCAGAGGGATAAACACCTTATAACAGCTGACTGAACAGAAATCCACTCAAATACATCAAGAATACCTCAGATGTATATTAAATATATCCATATTGTTACATGGAGAGACAAATAAAATAAATATAACACTATTAATACCAACATGGCAGATATACGTTTTCTCTTTGCTAATGTGACCTGGTTCTGCAGAGCCACACAGGAGAAAGTCATAAACGCTGTGAAATAAAGAGGAGGAGCAAAGACGTGTTCTCGTCTTCGCATGAGTTATCATGTTGTTATGTGCTGCTGTTGCTCATGGGCCTTTCACACAGATGATATTCCTAGACTGACATAATTAATCATCTTGTGGTGGTGACACACTGTAGAGCATTTCAACTATTGTTGGGCTGGATCTGATAAACAGTCCCGCTGAGACGGCATGTTTCAAATTACATCTTGGTCACCATCTAGACCGAGGTTATGGGACACATCTTGTGTGCTAAGTGTTTCTTTGGGCCTTTCTTCTCCCTGGTATGGAAAAAATTGACTTGAATGTGTTCTGAAATATAAAAAGATATCGTTTTTTATGTTGGTGTTACACTCACACACACTGAAAACACAAAGGCTTCCTGCTGCAACCCCCCCCTCTAAGATTTAGCTGCTGTGTGGGCTGTTAATCATTAATGGTTGTACTTTGAGCAGCGATATGCACCTCACTTCAAAAGGATGGGACATTTCCAAGCAAGAGAAGATAATGAGTTCAGAGTCACACACTGTGAAACTGCATGGAAGCTCACTCATTGTGTGTGGTCGTGTCTAATAGAGCTGGATTATACTGTCGCATATCACTTTTGACGTAATGCTTCTCTAATGAGTTGTGTGATGAGATTTAGGGCATGATAAGCAGTGTTTCCATACACTATAATGCAAGATAGCAAAGTGAGCTCCATGCTCAACAGGTTTCATAAAATCTGGTTCCTTTTGCTCACTAGATGGATTATCTATGTGATTGCATGGATCTCGTCTGAATTCATTTTCTTCTGAAGCATATTCCTGACTTTACTTGGAGTGACAGGTTGTTATTGTACTTTTATCTGTATCATTATTATAATTATTATCATTATTTATGTACTTCCCTCTGCTCCATTTGTTTTCTTGTTGTGCAGCACTCTCTACTTTGTGTTGAAATGTTCTCTAATGATAAAGTTATGATGGTTATTATCTATCTGATCCTCATATATTTCCTACACAACTCCACCTGCTTCCAAGACGCATGGGGAAGGACAAAAATATAAGAGGAGGTTTAAACTCAAGCAACGCTTGCAATATATCAAACAAACTCACCGTTAGACAAACTTGTGGCGTTCGTTAAAGTCTGATCTGGGTTGCCAGTTCTGATGGAGGCCCAAGCCGAAATGTGACAGTCTTAACAAGTTGCTCTCTATGCTGCAAGCGTGGGTGAAGTTCTGGCAGAACGTATAACTATGCTTCCATTCAATCAAGTTCAATAAAAACGTAATTCTTGAGTTGTCCCTGGAGGGCAATTCTAATGCACGTAGAGCATGTCAAGACAACAAGTAAAAACTACACGTATGAGAGTCAAACACAGACCCATACACACACTGGTGCCTCTGCTGTGACCTCTCTTGATCCTCATATTCGAAGTCTGACTCATTCTTACTCAGCAGGTTCAAGTTTCAAGTTTTATTTGTCATATGTAAATGAACACAGGATCAATGGTACAATGAAACGTGTTGGACGAGAGGAGCAGGTGAGCTCAGCGATGCAAGAAGAGCAATGTCATAGAGAATAAAAAGTAATAATTTATAAATAAAGTAAATTCAAATCAATTAAAAGAGCTAAATATTAAATTAAATACAATACCGTATACATAGAATATGTACATTTCAAACCAAAGTGACATGTGTACACTGTTTATGTATATGTGTATACTGTATATATGTATATGTGTATATGTGTATACTGTATATGTGTATATATGATATTGCTCATTTGCCAGAGGTGAGTGAACAAACAGACAGGAAGCAGACAACATGCAGAAGATAGTTCATTTAGGATTGAAAATCCTGCTGCAGCCTGCAGGGTGGTTTAATTTGCTTTTAGCTTCAAGTCCTCACGCTCGATGTTGCAGCCCTGCAAGGACATAGCAGTCAAAGTCCTGCAGGTGAGACACAGGTGAAAAGTAGCAGTGGTGCAGTGTGTGTGTGTGTGTGTGTGATGCAGCCGTCAGTGTGGTCATGTGGGCATGTTCCTATTGAAACAAACTAAATGAATGAGTCAGTTGTCGCCAGGGAACCATGACCCGCGATGTGCACGGTCATGGATGCAGCACACAGGCCGGCCCGGGCACGGTTGTGTGAATGAGGCCCACAGCAGCAGGTTATCACAGTGACGCACGGTGTTAAAGGGACAGCGGCCCTGGAGGAGCCGGGATCCTGTCCGCACCTCAACAGCAGCAGCTCACTGCCGGACAGTCTCCATTCACAGCCCTGACAGACCCCCCTCCCTCCCCATCCTCCCCTCCGCACAGCAGATGCTGTGACGGGCGCCATGATGATGATCTGGGATTTTGCCTGCAGCACCGACCCGGAGATGCTACAAGCGCTGGAAGACGGGCCGCGGGCCGGAGAGCGAATCGCCGCGTTCACGTTGAACCACAACAAAGATGGCGGATTGGAGAATTCCAAGGGCGAAAGTTTGGGAAATAAAAACGCTCACTTTAATTAAACGTGACAAATGACTTCTGAATAAATGGTGTTTAGCGCTAACCCAGCAGAGCTGACGCGTCCGTTTGTGGCTCGTTCCACATTCCACGGGGGGGAGGGCGAGCCCCGCTTCCCAGAATCCACCGCGGCGTTGCGCACAGAGCTGTCTAGCGGACCCTCTCCCCCCGCGGAGAGTCTCTGGCAGGGAGCCGCCGCTGCCCGGACCGAGCAGAGACTGTAAGAAGCGAGCGAGCGACCGGCGGCGGAGGAAGGCAACGACAAGGGGAGCCGAGGCTGTGTCCCGTATTTGGAACAAGCGAGTCCAGACTGCAGCTTTTCCTCCTGACGCGACACCAGCGCCCGTGTAACCTTCAGGGAAAGGACCCGGCTGGTTGTTTGACGGCTAACTTAGCGGGGCTGCGGGGACTCCCGAGCGAGCCGTCGTCTGGAACTGTGAAGAAACTAAAGAGACATTTCTGGACGAACACCGGGATTTAAACAACATATCTGCCAGCGCTGAGTTGAGAGAACAAGCGGATAAATTTTTTTTTTTCCTCCCCTTTTCCACTTGGATGAAAAAAAAATCCCAAACACCATCCGAACGGGTTGGATTCAGTTCAGCTTTGTTAGCACGGTGCGGTATCACATGTCAGCTCCTGGAAAAAAGGGGGCGACGATGGCATTTATGAGCGGAGAAAAGTAGCGTTAACGTTAGCTCGCTGGCTAGCTACCCGTGCTAACCTAGCAGGCTGCTAACTAAGCCTGTGTCGCCCTTCCATTCCTGGAGCAGAGGAGGGGCGCTGGGGCTTTGTAGCATTGCAGACCTGCCTTTGCAAAAAAAAAAAAAAATTGGGGTTTGCTGCAGGAATGGAGACCCCCAGAAATCTGCCACAACAACTGAGGGGGATCTGCTGAAACCAAACCCGCTCGATTGTTTCTCCACAAGGAGAAGGACCGGAAAGTTCAGGCTGAACGCTGGGATTTGATCAGAATTAGCCGCCCCGGGGCAGCCGGGGTCTCTGGATCACTTCTTTTCTTATGTACTCTGTGGGGTTAGGTCTAAAGAAATGGGGAAGAGCTGCATGTCTTATACGCCTCCTAGATGCTGGATCTCGGGAGGGAGATCATGAATAGGTCGGTGTTACCTCGGAATTAGCCCCGGCTTGCCCTCTACTCAAAACACTACTATTTTCAAGACGTATTCAAGGTGAGAAAACTTCTCTTAACGGGCCCCTCTGCGCTGACTCACAGGCCCGGGAGGTGTTTGTTAACCCCCTGACTCTCCCAGCTTCTCCACCATCATTACTTCAAACCCCAACAAGCCGGAATAATGTCGGGAGAGGTGCGTTTGAAGAAGCTGGAGAAGCTGATCCTGGACGGGCCAGCTCAGTCCAATGGCCAGTGTCTGAGTGTGGAGACGCTGCTGGACATCCTGGTGTGCCTCTACGATGAGTGCAACAACTCCCCACTCAGGAGAGAGAAAAACATCCTGGAGTTTCTGGACTGGGGTAAGCTCATTTCTTTCTTTTATTAATCCCTGTTGTTTGGCCTGTGCATCCAAGCCTCTCTGTCTTTTTGGTAAGATGATAGGCTCATAGTGTTGTGTGGTGCAGTGGCCCTCCCTTCCCCATCACATTCCTTTTATAGTAGTAGTGGAGCTGTGCTGGCCTGCTCTCTTCTCACTCCAAACCCTCCCTGAAACTATGAACAGGGCCACTTTTATCCCCCTGCAAGTAAATGTTTAATATGGACATATCACATGTCAGCATGCAGCACTTACAGCAGAACACAAGAGAAGTCATGTCGTGTTCTCCGTCTGAAATTAGGTGCAACCAAGTTGACAAGGAGAAAACAAGTATGGAGGACATTAAGTGTGGTGAGGAGGATGTAAAGCAGACACTTTTTAAAAACTGTTGATATGAATCCAGGAAAGATCTCATAAAGATGACCCATGCTGCAGGCCACCATTTGTTCCAATGAAAATACACCCTCACAGAAAGTAGATGCCTTTCTGTCATTGTATCAACCCTCTTCAGTTCTCTTTGGTTTTCATGACTACTTTTTACATTCACTTGTTTTCCCTTTTCATGGGTGTGTAGGTGAAAGCTTGTTGATAACCTACCTAGCTGTCAGTATCTGACATTGCTGTTGTAAATAAACAAACAACGTGGTTGTCTTTTGTTGCTGTCTGATGCATTAGAGATTAGTGGTAACAATGTTACTCAGTGTTTGATTTGTTAATAATTAGGAGCAGAGTTTGGATTAGTTTTCTAACTTTCCCACTTCTCTGGTTAAAGCAAGAATCGAAAAAACAACAAAAGAATCAGGAGGACCACACACACACACACAGCTCAATCATCTGTGCAAAAGGAGTGTGTGTGCGTGTCTGTGTGTGTGTGTGTGTGTGACACCGGGGGTTTGGTTTGTGCATGAACCAGGAATGTGAACAACTCACCTTTTTTATCTGGCGCAGAGGCCCAGCTCACTGCCAGAGCATGCCTTGCTGGCCCACTCGTGCTTTAAAACCCTGAAAGAAGGCTCACTTTTGAGGCAAGGCAGGAGCCAAACCATAGTCCTGGGGCAAGTTAAATCAATAATAAAACAGCCAATAAGAAAATATATTATGGAAAGAAAATTAGGTTTCGGATATTTACTTCTTTTTTCGTAATTTAATAGCTGAAATGGTTTAAACTAAAATGTTAAAGAGGCTGCAGTTTGGATGATTTTAGGATGGCTGTGTCAAATACGGGTAGGATGACAGTTAAGTCAGTCAAATGGTGGTATATTCTGACTGGTGGCTGCAATCCCCACCAGCCACCATCTGGACAACCAATTCTGTGCTAAAAATGGAGCTATCCTGGCTGGTAATGTACTGGAAGTGGCTGGATTTGTGTGGGGATAAAGTGATAGCTTTCCTCTACGTCCAAGGTCTTATCCAACCATGTTTGCTCATTACACATGTATTGTTTCCTTCAGAGCCCCACATTTTTACCAGAGTTCCTGGCTCAAGGCCTATGCGCTGCAGAAAACCTGCCCATGCAGCTGTCCGTGAAACAATGCCAGTGTGCCCTGGCCTTTAAGGAGAGGTGTCCTGGGCTTGGGTGCCAAGTGGTGACTTCATTCTGACATTTTTCCTGTGTTGACACTTGAAACTCCCCGACTGAGCTCGACCAGACACAACACACAAAGTGCAGATGTGTCATAGCTGTCGTTGAGTAGAGGTCCCATGTTGTTGCTTTGTTTTATTCCAGTCCAGAGAGGTTTGCATGATAATCCTTTAACCTCTACAATTGATATAAATATGTTTTGATATCGCAGAGTTTGTTGCAATAAAGCAAAGTTATGCGAACTAAGTTGGTTGATAATCTTCATCAGGCAGTTCTGATATGCGCTTCTTGCAGACATACACTGAACTCTAGATAATCTCCTGGAATTATCCAGAGGCAACACTATTACATTGGCGAATATGAGATATAATTTTCTTAAAAACAGATTTTTAAAATTTCATTTGGGCTAAGTGGGGTGAATTGAAGAGGGACCGATTATGTGAGTCACATTGGGATGCCAGGCCACAGACATGTGTTTTGGGAAAAGGTATTTATGTTTTTCATCAGGAGTCAGACACAAACACTGAGCCATAGACTGCTGGACGTGGTAGCCGTCCACACTGACGAGTAGATTTCCTTCTTTTGGGAGGGGATGAAATTGCTTGCTTTAGCATGATTTCCACATTGTGATAATGCACATCCACATAATGTTAGACCACACCTTTTGTGGTGTAACCATCTACAAAAATATTGTATAATAGAGGCCAAGTCTTATCTTGCCCTCTAAAGTTTTTGGAGTGTCACCACTCCCATATTTTCTTTTTCCTGGCAGAGCCGCCAGCCAGAGGGTCTAAGAGAAAAGCACACCTGTTACAGATGCAACACCTTCTGCAGTAGTTGGACAATTACAAGCTAAATATTAGCTGAAGAAGTCATATAAAAGCAGCTTCCATGGTTAGATTGCTTTGGACTTTTGCTCCATGTCACACCCCCTCTTTCCTGTCTGCCCGTTTGGACCAGACTCAAATAAAAGCACAAATAATATGCAATAATCTAAAAATTGCATTCTGTAAACACAGTTTAAAGGGGCACTGTTATGTTCATTTCCAGCTCTGCTCATTTTTTCTTATTGAACATCTGGAAACTTGCTGAGTGGCAGCTCACCCAGTGCTTATGAGCACCAGCTCATCCCTTCACCAGTGTGAAGGTTCAGAAAGAAAACTTCATCAGTAAGTAACAGAGCATAACTGATTGGAAATGACAACTTCTCAAATCCATCCGTACTAGTTTGATCCCAAATCTGATCCAGAATATGAGAGTGCACAACTCAAACATCTGCAGCAACAAAGATTATAGCAGGACATTTCTATTTGGTAAATATTACTCCTGTTATCTGCTTATTTTACATTGGGTTCAGTCTTGAATTCGCAATCCCCATACAGTTTCTTTAATTTATTCCCTTGCAAGTAGCTGTATGTGTAGAAAACCTCTTCTCTCAGGAAATACAAAAGGAATGCACTAAATGTAAATAATGCAAGTAGATTGGTATGGGCTGCGTTTGGTGTGAATGGCCATACAAAGAAATATGACCAATGGGCTTCTGCTTGATGCTCAAGTAAAGAAAAATCTTATCTTATGCATTACAGGGATTACCTTTACATACTTGTAGCTCATTATTTTAAACTTTGCCCTTGTTTAATATGGACATTGTACATTATGTATAATGACAGAAAATTGGAAAAAGTATAATAACTCCTTATTAATCCTACTTGCAGAAAAATAGCTCAAGATGGGCCTCAGGCAACCAAAGGACCTCTCTGCAGCTGCGGTATACTTTGAGTGAATGATACATCATCATATCTTAGTCACAAGGTCTGTGTACCTTTTTTAATCCTGTAGCCCGGACGTAACATAGCTGCAGCAGCCTTCCTTTTTCTTTCTGAGCATGTTTATGAGCCAGAGAGGAAGACAAACATTTGCAGTGGGTTTTGCTTCTCCTCTTGTTTGGTGACCTCATTTAAGCTGAAATGGAGACCCTTATATGACCTGCAGCCACAGGCGAAATGAACATGGGAAAGTACACTGTATTCTGACTCCTCACATATGCTGAACAAGTTGGGTCTACTGATTTCACCAGCTCAGATCTGCGCTTGTATCCAATTTCTAACAAGCTGGCTTGTGACATTTACCGTAAGCCAGCCAACATATGACAACATCTTACTTGTTTCTCATTTAATCAGGTGTTATCAATGAAATTTCGGTTTCCTCCATTTTCTGTGGAGATAAGTCTTTTTTTTTTCCGGTTTCCTAAGTTTCCCCTACATTTCCTTTGTTTTTTTGTCCTAATCTCCCTCCCTGTTTTGGGAAATGGATTGCAGGGCAGCTGAATGAAAACGCTCAGCCATGCCAGCCCACAGTTGGCAAACATGGGGGAGGCAGCCTGACCTCGTCTCAATCCAGATTCAGTGTTAGCCCGCAGTGGCCAGCTGTTCAGCTGCAGCTGATGTGTGCTCCACCCTGCAAGGCTTTCATTGGCAGCATGCCTCACACACTACTCACAGTGGAGAGACACACTCTTATTATTGTGGTTTTGCCTAACTAGGCTATCTCACAGACTGCAGTCCCTCCCTGTTCTTCCCGTTGAACAGACCAGAAAAGCTGCCATTATGCTTGTAAGAATTTGAGTTGTAATGCTTCCAGAGAAGAGTTTTTGTGTTACATGGATTTAAATTCTACTCAGAGGCCAATACCCAACCCTCAAACCTATTCAAACCTTTGGCCTCGACTCGTCCACTTTCAAACTGCAGTGATAAACATGTGCTTGAACCAGTTTAAGCTAACGGAGTGTTAGATGCTTTGCCCATTGTGTCGTAGCAGTAAGAAACACCAGTGATGCTGCACAGATGAGGCAGGAAATGTACTAGTGCATTTATTTTAGGCAGCTTGGGGTGGATGATAAAGACAGAGTAGACAGTTGATTGTGACTCAGTGTATTTATGGTGTCATGGCCATGGTGACGCTATTAGATTATAATAAATCCTTGAAGAAGATTTCAGAGTTATTGAAATAGTTGCTAATCATAGAACTGTGATGTTTTGATAAATGCCACAGTGATCACTGGTTGTCTTTATCAGTAACCTGTATCTTAATATCATGTATTAATATTGGATGTTAAAAACCGGTATGGCCAGGAGTCTCTCTGGACATCCTTGTTACCCCTCTGGTTGTTCTGCCATTTCCTGGCTGGCTTATCCGGTGCTTGTGGCAGGCACAGAGAGCAGGAAGGAACTACAAGGACTCAGTGAGCTAGTCTGGACCCAACGGGTACATGATGTCATACGAGGAAGTGGGACAGCTGTATCACATTGTGTCATTGTGTACTCTGTGGCTCACTCGTTTCCAACATTTGCTGTTGTTGAGAAGGCGCAAGGTCACCAATCGTGTTTATTTCCCTTAATTTCCCTCATCACACCAGCAAAAATAAAGCACAACTCACATCACACACACATAGCTTTTTCTATTGTCCTGAGTAGACTCACAAACAATTGGACATAGCAGAGGGGCCCATGCAGATCCTCTCCTTGTGCCTGCTGTTCCACACCAATTTATTATCCCAAATGAAGCAGTCCAGCTGAGACTTCCATTTTGTTATGCTTTGTTTGCCTTCCACATTTCATTTACCTTCAGCCTAAATTAACCCTGCAGCGCACAAAAAAACCTGCCAGATGATAAATATGAAGATAAATCATGCTGCATTTACATTTCGATTACCCAATTCATTACTCCATCTTAACAGGATTAGTGGGATTATTGCATGTAGCCATAAGAAATATGTTTGGAATATAATACAGTTTGAGCATGATTTTACAAAACTCACTATATGAATAGTGGACTTCATCTTTCAAGAGGAAGTTTAGTGATGTACCTCCTTAAGGTTGTGGCACAAGTGAGAGGTAATATGCAGTCCAGTACATCTTGCATTTTATTGCTCTCATCTCCTAATGCAAATTAAATCAATATTGTCTTTCAGGTCACCCCCTTTTTACTGGAGCTTCCCAATCAGCCTCCAAAACAGTTTAGGTAACCATATTACATCATCAGGGTTATCTTCTCACACTTTGGTAAACACCTTACATAGCCACAACAGACATTGTAGAACAGTTACCACAGGCTGAGCAGTATGGCTGAGGATGAATACACTGACCTTGGTGGAGTTCTCATTTAAAATATCTAACTGCTGTTCAATACCAACAGTTAACTCTGTTGGTCTGATGAAATTAGATCCCTCCATTGGGTTTTCCCTAATTGAAAAGAAACCAGTGATTATTTTTTCCAATATGTATAAATTAAGTTCTTGTGAGATGAATAGTGAGGTGTGTTTACTTGATGGCAGGACCAGTACTGCGAGTACCATCAGTGTGTTTTTAGTAGTTAGAGTCCATGCTGAGGATATACCTGGACCTTTGCCAGCGAAACATGTGAAATTGTGCATGGCATTTGCAGCACCTGGATATTCACAGGTGGCCTTTAAAACCACTGAGTCAATGTGTCTGGAAGCTTTTGCAGGCAAAGAGATGCCTGCTGCTAATTGTGATGTGTCATCAGAAAGTGACGGGAAGGTTTGGCATCCTTTCTCCGTCTCCCAGGGGGCACGCTGCTCATTAGCTAGCCCTTCAGTACCCTCGGGATCTGACTGCAAATGGCCTCTCCTCCCCCCTCCTCCCCTTTCTCTCTTTTCTTTACCTTTCCTCCTTGTCATCCTACCATTTCTCTCCTGCCCTCCTTCCTTTCTTTCTCTTTCTCATTTTCCCCTGCAGTGTCTGTTAACAGGGTTTTGCTGACCTCTCTGCTTAGCTGTCTGTCACTTCAAACAGTTGGCTATTCTTAGCTCATTATAATTTCTCTCTTCCCACTGCAGTTTTTTAAAATAAGTCAACCTCTGTTGGTTGGTACTATTTTAGCACATGCCAGTTTCTTGCATAAGCACAAGTTATGTCATTATTTCTGGCTTGTCAGAAGTCCGCTTGACTTACATGGATACAGACGGAAGTGTACAAAATCTAATATTAACAACCAATGCTCTTACTGAAGTAATCACTGCAGATATTAGGCTCTGAGCAGTGGCAGCCAAGATGACTTTGATTTCTGGGAAATTACAAGAGGGTTTAGTTCTGCTACAAGTTTGTAAGAATGTTTTTCTATATATGCTGTAGGAAAAATGTTGGTCTGCTCGCCTTGTAATACTCTTCAGCTCAGAAGAGCAATTGGTAAATCCTCCTTTTCGTCAGTCTCAAACACACAAACGGCACATACAGAGCAACATTGTGTTCTCACAAGGTTTTTTTTTCACGTTGTCAAAGGGTTTTCTTCCCCTCCTCCCCCACCCGGTCAGCTGAAACAGTCCCACAGCCAGCTGGCAAAGGCGCTTCCTTGCATAGTTTTGTCTCTTCCCATACTCACTGGACTGGGGAGTTTGTGTTAGTAAATCCAAACTTGTCCGACTGAGCAAAAATGTCAGCAGAAGCCAATACAAAACACCACCAGCAGAAAATGCATAGCACAAACATTCCTCCCTTTCTTCATTCATAAAACCGTTTGGAATCCATTACCATAGCAGATCCAAGGAATATTCCTGAAAGTTTGTCTTGTTGTACTTTGTGTTTGTTGTAGCAAAACGCCTTTTAATGATGAAACAATAACTGCTCAAAGCTAGGGTTGATAATCCTGGAAAAGCTAGCGAGAGCAGGCTTTACTGGGAAAAAAATGCAATCGGAACATCCCACCTTCTCCCATCGGCCCTCTCGTCAAAGCTACACTATGTGAACATGCGCTGCCTGAAAACTAGAGGCCAGGTTTTCCGTAACTAGCCCGCTAACTTCTTTTGTGGTTTGTGAAGACTCCGGACATGCATAGTGAGAGCATGGCCGCAGTGGCGCAGGCAGGCAGTCAATTTGTGGCAGAGAGATACGCCAACAAATAATTTACCTGGGTGCAAATTAAGATCTGACTAAGACTTTATTTATTGATGGTTATCAGGACATGTTTCAGAAACAAATGACCAACCCCACCTTCAATATCATACTAAAACTGCTTATGCCTATTTTAATTGTACTGCATGTTCCATGTACAACACATATTCACTGATAGTGTATTTCATGTTGTGTGTATTGTGATGCACATGATTGGGAAAGAAGCTTAATAAAATGTACATCTTAAAAGTTTAACCACAGTTAAATCTGGGGATCAGCAAAAGATGTTTTGGGCAGTAGCCACTGACACAATTTGGCTTCCATACAGTTTCTACTAGATGCTACTCAAACTATGTCTATACAGCTTTACATGATTTATGGAGCATTTGTAAATGAATAGATTTCCTTTGCTATACTAATCCTTCTGAGAGGAGAGTTAGACGTATTGATAAAAATGGAGGCCAATAACTTTAAATTCAAAACACAATGCAAATTCAGCCCATTGTGTCCCATGTAAATCCATCAGCAAGGGAGCGTGCCTTCTGGCCGACCCTCCACTGTCTTCAACCCCAGGATAAAACCCATTAGCTGCTCTTAAACCCAGAGCCCCCAGGAGCCCCGCCAGGGCACAAGTTCATAAATAACATGGAAGAAAACTGCAGCATGTGATCCTTTTTGGCCCTTTGCTTTCTCCTCCAGTTTCAATTCTTCCTCCCTTCACTCTTTTTCAATCACAGGATGTTTCTCACAGTGACACAGAGAAACAGCCGTACAGTTTGCCATGGCTGTGGTAGTATGGGGACATGCCAAAGAATGATTTTCACCTCTGCTTGTGTCTACTGACGACTTGTGCTCCCTGGATATGTTAGCAGGGGGATTCTATTTATTTTCGTAATTGAAAAGGTTTTTGTACTTTTTCATTGTCATCTGGTTTCTGTTACTACTTTTCACATTTTCTCTGTTGGTCACATAGTTTTGTCGTGTCTAAATGTTACTTCTCATTAGCTGTAGCATGGCAACAGTTAGCATTCATTTTAGATGCTCTTCCAAATGATGTAGTCAGCCATGTTTGGTGCTTCTGGCATGTTTTATTAATCAGGATGTTGTTCTGTTCTCACTGTGACAGCTCTGCCTCTGCATTTAAGCCTAGACTCTCTTTCACTGTTCTTTCACTGTAGATATATACTGTGAAACCATATCATGATGCATTATCACCTTTATTACACCATTTTCTGTGGCTTTTTAAATGTGGAAAATTTTTAATCTGGCATAAATTTGTTGTCATGCACTTTTTTTGCAACTAATCTTGCAGCAGAAATGTTTAACCAGAGTCCATGGTTTAAGTGCAGGAGTCTGAAAAGGGTAGGCAGAACTCCAAGCCTCTGGTTGTGAGTGCTTCATGTCCCATTGCATGTGCTATAGACAGCGCATCCCCTGGCTGCTTGGAGCACAAGGCTCAGCTGTGTGTGTGTGTGTGTGTGTGTGTGTGTGTGTGTGTGTGTGTGTGTGTGTGTGTGTGTGTGTGTGTGTGTGTGTGTGTGTGTGTGTGTGTGTGTGTGTGTGTGTGTGTGTGTGTGTGTGTGTGTGTGTGTGTGTGTGTGTGTGTGTGTGTGTGTGTAAAAAGCGCTGACTCAGGCCCCAGCCCCTCATAGCCGGGCTGCCTGTGGAATTTGGAGCCGAGGTGCAACGTTCGGGAGAGTAGCAGCTGTTTAGATGAGGCCAGGTCGATCTCTTTGTCCACCAGTGCCACCCGCTCCATTCATTCTCCCTGTCTGCCTGTCAGCCTCTGCGATCTCTTTTGCTCTCATTGTTTAGGTCAGTGTTGCTCTGACAATATAGTGTTTCCCCCCTTCACCCAGTTTTCACTTCTTTCATACATTGTAATGTCGCACACCTCTTTTTGATTATCTGGCCCTCTTTTCTCAGTATTACCTCATTTCCCTCTACTCTTTCTCTTTCCCTCTTTGACTTCCGCTGTTTCCTCTCTCTGCTCCTGTCCTCTCCCTCCCCTTCCTGTCTCTCCTCTGCCCCCTCCCCTGCTGTATGCAAACTGCTGGACCCCAGCTTTGCCTAGTGACAGAGAATGCAGGGTTGGTGTGTGTCTGTGTAGGGCATGTAGCTGTAGTATTATGTATTGTGTACATACTTGTCTCTTTTTGGGTATGTTTGCATGTGTTAGCGTGTGCAAAAGGGGACACATGTGCAGAGTTGATCTGACAGCACAGAGCTGAGCAGCATCCCTAATACAGCTCTGCTGCTGCTTCTCCACTCACACATACAGACTTTGATCTTCTATCCAATGCTGTCATACAAGGGCATGATGTGCCAAGTCTAGTTGGTATTTGCTCTTTGAATTGGTTTAGGCTAAATAAGGGCTGCACACTCCAGTGGGTAAATTAGCGTGCTAGCATGACTTTCAGAACTGTGCTGCAGCAGCCTACAAGTTACACAAGCAGGAGCTTTGAATCCCACATACACCTTTTTATAAGAATCTGGCTGCAGTGCATCACAAACTATGGTTTTAAATCTTTTGAGGAATCCAGTTTCAGTTTCTGTCTTGAAGTCATTTAAAATTTACTACTACATGGATGTATTGGTAGAGATCACTTTCAAATCCAGAGTGAGGCTGTTGTGGTGGTGTATACCTAGGCTAATGCCCTGTCTGGCCATGTGAAAGCAGTGTTTCCCATTAATTATCTAAACTGTGGCGACCAGCCATATTCTTATTTGTGCTGCCGCAGTTTCCTAATGAACCAAATTTTTACACTTCACATACTAACATAAGAGGTCTCTAACTTGGGGTTTTCCTCGATTGCTGCAATATATAGCTCTGTGCTGGCTCACAGTATTGTACGTTTTTTTATCCTCCATGCAAGACAGTCAGACCTCACAGTTTTAGCTACAGTCTCTTTCGCGCAAGAATTTCACTTGGAATCTGTTGCATGTGAGCGTGACACGTTTAAATTTCTCCTTAGCAAGGCAGTTCCCTTGAAGGCTACTCAATAAGAGAATGTCCTTGTTTCTCTGTGCAAAACTGGTCCAAAGAACATAATAATTGATTTTTAAGCAAGTTCAACTTAATTAAAAAAGCACGGACACTCAGACAGCCTTGTCTGGACACATATGCTTTCAAAGTTGTATTTTGTGGCATTTCTGCTCAGTCCTCTTAATTAGATAATGAGAGAGGAGATGTGAGAAATTAGGCAAAGAGCGTGTGAGAGATAAAGATTGGGATGAATTGAAATTGTTGAAATGAATTAGAGGATGCTGCAAAGTCGGCTTGGATGTGCCGAAGAAGAACTAAGTTAAAGTCATTTTGTCTAGATACTCTTTGTTCCCCTGCCATAGTGTTGCGTACATTTGCTGATAGTGATGGAGCACTGACCTTGGCTCGTGGTGTGGTTGCACATTTGACGGTGACCTGATCTATTCTTAGGCTTAGCTATACACTGTACCTACACTGCAGTGTGCGTGCCTGCCTCTTGTACTCACAATCCTGGACTCCCTGTGTTCACAGTGTAGACGCATGACCCGAATAATGTCAGATTGTCAACAGTTTGTCAGCACCATTCATCCATCTTCCACGTGAATGGCGGTTATTCACGCCAGTAGGTCTTGCATGCAACTGATCTGATTGTCCCTCATGCCTTCCGCTTGAGTCTGAATCACAGTGTTGTCTGGGTTGATTCTCTGTGATTAAATGAAGGCCCTGTGCAGCACCTGGCAATCTGTTTACACATTCACATGCAGGCATGTTTCCTCCTCAGCACTGCTGCATTCAGACAGAGATTTTGTGGTTTTGTGGTATCGGTTTTGAGAGGGGTTTTGTGGGTTGTGGGGAAGTGTGTGAGAGCAAGTTGGTGACTGATTATGTGCACAAGTGAGAGACTTGAGAGCTGGAGACCTGTTTGTGTGTGACTATAAATGGATGTTTTGTAAGTTCCTCTATATTTCGGTGAGTCTCATATGTGGTTTTACTAGCCTGTATCCTCTGCCATCCCTGACTTCTTCGCTGAGGAAATCCTGTGGTTGCTTTAATTGTCATCTCAATTGTCTTCCACTGTTCAACTCCTATATATAGAGAGCTGCCTCACACTGTTTCCTCTCTGTGCTGAAGGTCACGATACAGACACAACAATTTGACGTGGTGCTGATGAGTACATTTCATCTCCCCAAATCCAATCGCTTCCCCCTTTAGGCATTTAAAACAAGACTAATAAGTGCCCTGGATACCTAATTTATTTTTCATCCTTCCTGTTTGTTGATTGCACATATTTTATAGTCATCAATATAGAGTAATTTGTTGTGAGTCAGTTTAGCACCACCTAATTATGTTTAGAAAAAGGAAATGTTACACATTACACATATTGGTATCTACTGTCACTATCTTTATTTACCCTCTGTTAATTATTGACACACATACAGTGCACACACACTCATCCTCCCCTTTTCCTTGCTAGTAACCCTAATGTGGTCATGAACAAAGAGTAAAATTAACTAATTCATTATCAGTAATGCCTATGATTAAATATAATTAGCTCTTAATGCAGTTTTCTGTCCAAAGCACTATTCACTGATATGAGTTAATAATTACTTTACATATGCTCTAGATGCTTGAGCCCTTCCAGCCAGATGCTTAGCCTTAATTGCTTTGCTGGAATCCCATCTGCTTTCAAATTGCCTTATTTGTGCAAATCTGTTTCCTCCAGACTTAGGCCTCCTCAGATAAGGAAATGCTGTAAATGAGGCATTTCCATTTATTATTAGAACAATATTCCCATGGTAGGTAAATGCCTTAGCCAAGGCACTCATTAGCCTGAGTGGGGAACGTCCACTGAAGAAGAAGAAGACAACGTGCAGTTATCAGTGAACTGAGGGTTTTCTCATTTGGTGTTGTTGCAATTCTGAATTTTGTAGTGTACGACATTAAAGTGTGAACTTTATGGTTACTGGTGTTATAAAAAAGTGAAGCTAAAACTGTCCACATGTTTACTAAAGCAGCATTCAATGTATAATGTCTATTAATAATCTACTAATGAGAAAACAATATTGAAAGTGGAACTGCTACTTCTCTGCCCTGCTTACTGCTACTATGCCTAGCATTGTACATGTATGTACAATGCACTTTACAGTGATAATGGTTTAACATTTACCACTTATCATTGGAAGCAGACTTCACACAGCAGACTTATTGTCACTAGCATATTTTACTGTAGCAAGCTAGTTTGCTGATAGTTGCTAGCTCTATGAGGTTGGTTATAGCCTCCAACTCAGGTTGACATGTACTAAAGTGAGGACTTTGTAAAAGGCTCTTTTATATGCACTCAATGGCTAGCACACATGATATGCAAGAAGACTGAGGCTGAAGCTGTAAGCCCCCGGCAAAGGGTCAGTGACTCTCATATGAGTGTCTCTAACCACAGCCCCATGCCTACTGCTGAAACAATTCACAGTTTTATAGGTTGGTCATGCTTGGCTTTAGTTGCTCAGCAAATGACTGGACAATTGCTTTTCCGGAGCTGGGTTCAGCTACCGCTCAGTTTGCGATAAATGCTGATCCTCATCAGTCATTTAATCCTTGATGGCATGGCGAGAAGAGATGGTGAACAGGGGCGGGTAAATGTCGAACAGTGGCGATTAAAAGTGTGAATACAATCCAATGTAAATAGTTAGTCTGGAGCCCTGGATGGAGAAACTCAGGGTTTTTAATTCCTGTTTTGTCATCGATTTTTCTGCGACTCTGAAGTACCTATGTTAGTTTCATTGACACTAGAGTATTGATTTTAGTCAAGGGGGACAAACCAGCATTAGACTTAAGGTTAATCTGATTAATGTGCTCTCACTTTTTGTCAACAGGATCTTCAGGGTCAGTGGCTCTTTTTCTTCACCAGAACTTTACTCCTTGTGTCTTTACCATGTGAACAGTTAGCTTTGAATGGCCCACCTGGAATTAAGCTCTGTTAAAGTGTGTCTCTATAATGTTTTTCAGTTCTTAAAAAAGGAGAGATTGTATGTGTTTGCAGCTTCCCAGATTAAAAGCACTGTACCCAATGTTTTTTCTGTTCAAAGTGCTCAGTCTTCTTGGTGCGGTATGCAATGTCTGACCTTTTCACAAAGGTGCTGGTGTCATCAATGTAGCTCCTCTTCAGTCAACCAGTCAACGATACAAGATGAAACGATACTTCTCACTGAGGTAACAAAGATGAAGGAGACGCTTGTTATGGCTCTGTCTGTTGATCCAGGCTTGTATATGTAAAACATATGTGGTTGGACAACTCAACAACAACACGACCTGCTGCTTTATATGTGTCAGATTGAGTGGCCACAAGCTCATCCATTCAAAGTAGAAGGGCAAGCATCCTCTATGTCAAACATAAAGTTATGGCAAGAAACAGGGGCATCAGTGGTGATATGTTGTCAACATATTCCTGCCATAGAAACACTATGGACACACACCCTAATACTCCTTTACACTTTTTTCCAATGTTCTGGTCCGTCCAACAATATATTTGTTGTGAGAAGTTGTGTCGGCGGTATTACCCACATGAGGAAATCACAGGTGTTAACTCCAAGTGTCTATGGAGACAATACTGTAGCCACCGGTGCTGGGTGCTACTCTATAACATCTCCAACATGTTACTGTGGGAACAGACGAAGTGCAGTCTGCGGTTTATCAGCCTGCTGAGAGAGTCGGTGTCTACGATCACCTAGATGTCTCATGTCCTCGTCAAAACAAGGGCCCGTCTCCCTGTAGCCTCCCACGGCGACTCAATCTGCTTATCAGTGAGGTCATTAGTCTCGTAACAGTTATCTAGGTGTCTACTTGTAACTGCGTGGCCGCTGTTTGTTTTCGCAGCTTACACCATTGGGCCTGAGCTCTCGGATAAGTCCTAAATGGATAAGGTTGAAGTTTTCCCTGCCCAGTTTGCTCTTAAAAAGATTCTTTCATCAGACAACCAGTTAATTGAAGTAATACAAATCTATGGATCTTATGAATGAATGCCATTAGAAATCAGATTTGTTCTGAAAGTTGGTTTGGTGCCTTGTATGACTATTTTCTACTAGCGTTTGTGTGATTAGAGGATTTTTTAAGAAGAAGACTGAATCTGGTTATCTTTTATGTTAGTAATATAAACATGGATTGTTTTATAGCAAAATGGTGAAGAACCATTCTCTGCCCCAATCTGATCTCTCTAGCCCTACCTCTGTGTCCTTACTTTGAAACATAATTCATTTTTGGTAGTGGTCACGTCCAGCTTCCTCCTGCTCTGAGCAGGCAGCATGTCCTAACACGCCCAGCTGTTGCCAGATGCATATTTTCAGGATGTTTTTAGCTACAAGTCCCAGCACTGACACCTTTCTTCCGGAGGTTATAATTAGTAACCAAGCTAGTCCTTTATGTAGTGGGGGGGCCTCGTTGTGGCCTAGAAAGTGTCTGTTGTGCGTGGCTTTAGCGGATAGGGAAGTTTATATATAGCATAGATATTCAGTCCCCTCTATTTATTTTTGGGAGCCGAAAGTGTTTTTTTTCCTTCAGATTTTTGTGTCTGTGAGCTTCATAGCCTGTCCACAGTTCTTTTGTAACAGCAGAGCAAAACAACCTGCATTGGAAAAGTGGACTTTGTTGCACTGTTGTGGTATCAGATCAGTTACGTGTTTATTCTTTTTAGGTTACATAACTTGTCAATGATTTCCTCAGATGGTCAGTTTTCCTACCAACTAGTAATGTCTGGGAGGAGTTGGGAGCAGTAGCATCAGCTGCTAATGCTAGTGTTAATTGATCTTCTCTTTAAGTATTATACACAATAACATGACTTAAGGACTGCAAGTGTGATTGAGCTGTGTCTCAATTCAGGGGCTAAATCCGTTTCTCTGGCAAATTATTAATTTGTCTGTGGCATACAGTATTAAGGACCCTTCAAAATGGCCTGGTCGTTTCCAGTGATGCAATAGGTCTTCAAATGCAACCTCAGAAATGAGACACAGCTGATCTTTTAGGCAGTGTTGTGCATGGGGGATCTACATTTCCTTGATTGTGTGACTGTTGTGTGTAGCTTGAAACAGGTATGCAATTTAAAACTTTAAAGCAGACTTCACTGAGAACCAAAATCATTTTCTAAAATGGCAAACAATCTAAGCTACTAACTAAAGTAAAGTTTATAAAGTACCTCTAGCTACCTGTCTGTTTTGTTTATGGTCCCATCATTCATTCATTCCAGGGTTGTGATTAGTCACACACAATTGGTGTGCACCACAGGGCAATTTTAATTACAAAAACACATAATGACATCTACCCATCAGGTATTAATTAATAAGTGCTCATTTAAGCATCCACTGCGAAAATGTGTGCAACCATGGCCTGTGTTTTCTCCCCCCCATTGTATTCCTGTCGGCCTCAGCGTGAGCAAACCTTGCTGGGCAGGTTTCCAGAAAATGAAAAGGATCTTGGGTTACCTCCATCATGACACATATTGCCACAGGGTGCCCACAAGTGAAGACATCTTCATTTTGTATAGAAACGACATGGATCATCCATGGACTAAATGGACTGGAAGTTTTCTCCAGTGACCTGTCTCTCACAGACATCTCAGTGTTTTTTTATACATCCCTCTTTCCACTCCCAGATTTCTTTTATTTTCTCTCGTCCTACAACTCCTCTCCTTGCTTCTCCCCTTCACTTTCTCACCACCCTCCAGCCTATCTTGTCATCCTCTTCTTTCCCCCCTCATCCTCTGTCCACCTTTTACTCCAGTATAGATTTGTGTACCACCTCTCTCTACATTTTATCTGCCTCTCATCTCCTTTCCTTTAGACTGGAAATTCCCTCTCCATCCATGTTAGTTCCTTTCTTCTTATTGTCCCATTCACTACTTCTCCAAAACCTGCTTCAATGATGCTTTCATCCATTCTAGTGGATCCATTTATAGAATGGGTGGTCCCAATGGGAATCAAACCCTTAAATGGTGCAATGTCAGTGCTGGGCTGGACCAGTCGAGCCGCAGAGGGCCCGTGGCATGGTAACAACCCCCCTCATTTTCCACAAGCTGACGACATCCAGAGAGGGGAAAAAAATCAGTAAGAGGATGAGCCCAGAAAAGGCAGTAGGAAACTTGTGCTATAATATCTGTCAGGATGTTGTGACATGTAGGTGCTGGAACACCACCGGCAGTAAAGTCTTACTTTTGTTTAAGTGATTGGTGACTTTAATTTGACTGATCCCAAAATTTATATGGTGCTGTTAGAACTTGACAAGGTGCCATAGTACAGCCACATTCTTGTTGGTCCACCGTGCCAGCTTGGAACTTTATGCGTTCAGTATTGGAAAATGATGTCTGGGTTACTGAACATTCCCACAGCACATGCCCAGTATTTGTAGCTTTGGCTCTTGTAATGGACCTGTAGTGTTTTTCCTTTCAGGTTGATGTGGGAGCTATGGCCTGTGAAGGGGCTCACAGGCTGCCATAAAGTCATTTGTTCCTTGGGCTGAACAGCAAGTGTTTCTGCTGGCAGTAGAAGCGGAAGATTCATACAGCTGTCAGTGTCTGTTTCTCCGGTGGCCACCTCCAGGCTGCATTCACACTTATACGTTTTAGTTATAAACTGCATCAGTTGCTACATTTATGCCTGGCATTCACACTTCTCCACAGGTTTTTTCGAGCCCTGTGGAAATGATGCTGGCCTTGTTTTAGTTTGAAAACTCCAGGGATGTATTTAAATCAGGATGAATAGATACAGAGACATTAGGAAACAACGATGCAGACACCGACAGTCACTTCCTGATTGGCTCCTATCACATTGTATTCTTCCCTGATTTGTCAAGCTCCTGTCACAATATATTTGCCAATTGGTTTGTTCATCTGCACTGAAGGTATCTATATTAATGCTCTCTACAAAGCAGGGCTGCACAGTTAATGGTGAGTGATTACAGGTAGTGCTCCTAAAGATCCATGTAGCATATACACAAGCTTTATATTAATAACTAGATCATTTTACAAGTAAGTCAGTTGAAAAATAAGATATAATAATTTAACCAAACAATAATGTGTCATTTATTGTGGCTGTCGCTAATGACTGGTATGACAACTTTTATGTTGAGTTTTTAGCTGTATCAGCCAGCTCTGAAAATAATAATGTGATTTTATTTCCTAGAATATCATTATTTGTGATCCATATGTTGTAATAGACAGAATTTAATTGTGAGTTACTTCTTTTTCTTGACATCCCTCCGTCTTATTACCGCCATCGCTCTTTTACTATCAATCCCCAGCAGAGAAATAATGCAGCACCTGGTGCTTTCACCACCAGCACTGAGGAAAACCATCCTGGGTAACAGGGCCTGACAGGCTCCTTCCATATTCAGCCATTATCTCTATATGGTATCAGGCGGCTGTGTTGACTCAGAATTGTGTAAATCAGCTTGTTTGCGATATGGGTTCAACAGGTCAATGTGCGATCTCTGAGAAATCTTTGATGTATAGCGAACTCTCTCTTTACCAACAGCAGAAACTGGTGTTGGGTCTTTCAAAGACAGTTTTTGTCACGTTGGCCTGCCTGGTTGTACACTCACTGCAGCAGTGTTTGAACTGTAGCACAAACTAGATCTGATCTGTTGTTTTGTCAAGCCCTGCCTTACTGCTTTTCTTTGGTGTTTGTGGTTTCTTAATATTTTGGGAACATCCTGTTTGTGTGTTTCATGCTGCGAGGCACAGATTGTTATATTTAAGCCCACTGACAATTTTCTCTTACTGATGTGACAGGACAAAAAAAGAGGGGGAATCCAGACAGAATACATCATTGGGAATTCTGGTGTCACTGGTGTGCAGCAGAGCATTAAATGCAATTTAATGCTCTAAGGCATGTTTACATGCCATGTATGCAATTCCATGTTTGTGAATTTCCTGTGCTTATCAATGATTTAGTGGCACACCCTCACCTCTCTGATACATGCACCATATGTGTTGGGACACTGCCTGTGGGGATTGGACAGCTGTGCATGTGTGATCTTGGAGGGTAACACACACAAAACGTTTTATTGGGGTTGGTCGTGCCTCCCTCAACACAGCTGCTGGGAGAACCTCTGCCTGTGACATAAAGGGGCCTGGTTCTATTTCCGTCTGTAATTTCGGTAATTTACTGGATGTTTTTTAGGCTACTTGCAATTGAATTGCTCAAAGGGCCGTGTTTTTGAAGCGCCTCTGGCAATGAGTCACTTTCCCTTTTAAGGACTATGTTATTAGAATCACACAGCTTTAATTTGTCCTCTGAGGACCCCTGTGTGCTATTTTGTCCACAATAATTTTGTTGCAATTATTTGGCCTTTATTTAACCAGGAGGTACTTTTGTAATAATTTGTTATTGCAAGGAGATCAAAGTCTTGTATTTTTAAAAAGTAGGACATTTTGGATGTCTTAGATTTGTATTTCGAAAGAAAGCAAACCAATGCTTACCTCTGTGTGTGGCAGGTAAGTAATTTAAAGATACTATTATCTGACCCCAGCAGTCTAATGCACTTTATGTCAGGAGTGGTTCTGATGATTTCAGGGGCAGAAGTTGCTGTGGCAGGGAAATCATACAGGAGTTGGAAGGCTCTGTCTGATTTGGTTTCGTGGTTTGTGCTGACACAGTCGCAGTAAAATGTCACATATAAGGCCATTTTGAATCTGAGGGTAATGTAACAGACTGCCTGGCTGGCAGCCGTTCAGGAGAAGCCATGTGACCTCACAGGAAACTGCACACTAGTACATTTTTATCTATATGACTTACATTCACCAAAAGGAAAAGGAACAGATTTAGTGATTTTTAAATACCAGATTCTTAGAGACAGTGACTCGAAGTTTTTTCCCTGTCTATGTATTCACCGGCTATCATAATAAATCAGGGAAAAAAATCAGGCCTCCCTCATGACTGGCCATTTATGACCCTGGCATCGTCATAGGCCAGAGTTATCCAGGCCTATCATTTGCTTCTTTTTTATGATGCAGAGTATTTCCTCTGCAAAGGTTTACACAGTCTAGGAAAACTCCCAGCCAGCTCATGATGTGATAAGTTCGCCCCCTCCAGTGGTCCTACCACGGATGGAGGAAGGGCCCTCCCCGGTTCTCTTCCTCTCCTCTCTACCAGTATCCCTGTTCATGTCAGATCCAGGAAAACCACTCTTCCTCTCTCTCTCTCTCCATCCCTCCATCTCCCTCGTCTTTTTCGCAAGCGGCATTTTTGTGTCGTTACCTCACTGTGGTTGTAAATAATCCCCATTATGGCTTCCAGATGTCCCTCCATCCTACTCTGGATTTGAAGATGAGGTTGGAGCGCAGTGGGGGTGTAAGGGTTGGACACTTACTGTAACTGGCTCAGCTGCTGACTGGGCCTGAGTATGTGATGCTTTTTTTGTCTCCCAATCTTCTCTCTTACTTTCTTAGTCTTTCTCCTGTGAGATGAACTTGGTTGCCTTTTTTCCCCCTGCTCTGTCTCAGTTATGTTTTTGTCTTGAACTTTTTATTCCTATTGTTTTTAAAACACAGTTGTCTTCTGTTCCCCTGAATTTTGTTACTTTTCTCAATATCATAAGTTCATACCACAAGTGCTATGGAGTTGTCCATCCATTCAGCCTGACTCCTAGCTATCCCTACCTTTACAGCCATCAGTGGTCTCAGAATCTGCTGTCCTTTCAATATCACAGCTCCCTGTGTATAGCAACCAGCCAAACAGTATATTCAATGTGTTGTACAAAAAAAAACTAGCATGCACTATCTTGATCACTAAATAAACCAGAGTGCGCTGAGTTCACTGGTAGCCTTAATAAAATATATTAATTATTAATAAGCATAAAAAGCTAGAATTTGCATCATGTCATTTTAACTTAATTAATAGTCTAATCATCCTGAAAAATGCCAATTCTGATATTTTGTTAAAGACAAAGTTGAAAGAGTTCCCAAACCCAGAGGAGGTCGCTATTTTTAGATGATGTTCCATGTTGGTTTTAGAGCTGATACCAGACGGATGACTTCATTCACATGGTGTCAATAAGTCTGGAGCTGAATTGAAGTAAATATTTGGTAAACGTTCAATAAGTTAGACCTAGCTCTCTCTATTTTCCAAACAATGGCCTGCACTGCTGACCACTTGTTTTGTTTATCATTAGTCCCATTCAGATTCACTGTCATCTGTGACACCGAAAAAAAACATTAGCAGTATTTAGATACTTGGAGATTCTTGTAACACATTAGCTCCAAACCACACACAAACAATCCCTCTGCAATGTACATACACTATATAATATACACACAGGCGCAGTGTTGGTAAAGGGTGCTTTTGAACATGTGTTGTGGTTCTTTTCCATGATTGATTCTTCTGCAATTTGCTTCTTAAAAGAACACTGCCACTCAAAATAAAAAAAACAAAACAAGTAACAAGATCAGACTGGTTGTTCAAGGCCTCATCCTACAGCAAGGTTATGCCCAAAAACGAATTAGACAGTGTCTTCACACGATGAAGAGCTGCTCAGAAACCAGACTTAAACATCAGACATTTGTAAGAACTTCTGCAACAGTGTTTGGACAAACTTAACAAATCATCTTTTATGTCCTTTCTTGAAAGAATGATTTTTCAGCTGCTGGATGAGTCAAAATTTAGATTTAAGATTCCCCATTTCCTTTTCTTTCTTTCAGTATGCATTATTTATTGGTTCTAAGCTTTAATTTCAGAAACACCATGAACATTCTGTCACAACTGGAGGTTTTAAACATTTGACTGGTAGTGTATTTATAGAATACACTGATAGGAGACTGATGTTTCAGTCCATCACAGGCTGTCACATTTGTATTGGGGCTAAGTGAATGTATTAGACAGAGTGTATGTATTGTATTGAGGTGACTTTGAGATGTTTTCCTGAAATATTGAGTAAAGTAATGGGTGTGTGATTTTGCATTGAAGAGCAAAGCACATGTAACCCACCCACAGCAATCTCTGAACAGTCAGCACTGTGGCAATGTAGTGCAATGTTTCAAAATGGGCCTTTTGTATTTCCATTGTTAAAAAAATCAAATATAACAAGAGGAGATAGTAACGGCATTAGGTTTGTGAAAATAATTAAGTTCACAAAAGGTATAATAAGTAATAATTAAGTAGTATGATAAAAAAGTTCAACTACACCCAGCATTGAGTCATATATGTACAGACACTATTTGTGTGTGACTATGCACACACACACACAGTCCAACAAATTTCACATGAGCACGCCCTGGAGACATTGCATGGAAGAGGCTGAGGCCTGTTGTGAGCACAGAGCATATCATTTGCGGGTCGGCTGCTAAGTGAACACACTTGCCTGCAGTTTCCCAAGTTTCACACAAACACGGCAGACACTGTTCTTGCTGGTATGGAGCAGGACGGGCCTGATAAGTGCTCAGCATTTTGGGTTAAACCAGTCCGACTATGTGGATTAGCTGGCGTCACTCATGTTTTTCCAGTTTCGCTACATCCTAAAGCCTGCTACTGAACGTTTGTGTGTGTGTGTGTGTCTGTGTGTGTACTTTTACTTATATAATTGTGAGAACCATTTTGAGCGTAGATCTTACGTAGTGAGGGCATTTTTGGAAAGTAAGGGCATTATGGCCCGTCCTTACTTTTTCAAAGGCTCGTTATAGGGTTAAGACTTGATTTTAAGGTTATGCACATGATTTTAGACATGCATTATGTCCTCACTAAGACAGAGGTACAAGAATGTGTGTGTGTTGTGCAAAGGACAATCTGCAAATGTATGTGTGTCTGTTCCTGTCTGTGTTTGCGCTCTCGAAACGTGTTGGTGGATGTCTTTTGCACAAATCACGCACTACATGAATGTGACTAATATGTCATCTTGGCTCACACACCCGACAAATTGCAAAACCATCTGAAAACAAAGCACTCCACTCATGCTGGACAGCCACTTTTTCAAGCATTGCCAGGGGTTCCCACGACACCTTGTCTTAGCAACCGTTTCTATGTTTAGGCCTTCCTGTATATTTTGCTAGTGAGTAAAGATGTATTACAACACTGTCTGGCGTGTTTTCGCTGCGGTAAAATAAAAAAGGATGTAGGATGTTGGTATGAATCCATCTCAGCTACAGGAAAAGTACAGATGCATTAGTCCCTGGGTAAAAGTAGGTGAGCTTACAGGTTCCAGTCACTGTGTTTTATATGTTGACCCTGCATACTTTCATATGGGCCCAGTATTTCCATTACACTTTAACACACACACACCACATAATTGATCTCCATTAAAAAATCGCAGGCCAGAATACCAGGTTAAATGTTGCTGTGGGCTTATAAACCACCTGCTGTTGGACTGATGTTCATTTTTACTCTTCTGAAAAGCTGCTTATATTATCTGTCCGGCTGTGGTATTTCTGCCAAGGCCAGAGAAAGACACAGCCACCAATTATGTGTCAGATGTAGATGTGGGGAACTAGATCTACTAGTGTCTGTGTATGTGCAGAAAGTTGAATATGTCTATGTATGTACGTGTGCTTTGTTGTGGACAGGGCCTGTGGGCTCCTGGCTCAGAGATGAAAGACATTTCTCATGTGGCTTGTTTAGTGGAGCTCCTGAGTCAGCATGCAGCTACTAATCAGTGTTTTCTCCCTCTCAGCTAGCCTGACTCCAGCCCCCACCCCCTACTCCATAGCCTGACGTGTACGATTAAGAACGAAATCAAAAGTGAATTGGATATACTGTATGTATTTTAGCCTTGAGCCCTAGGGGTTAAAGCTGCTCAGCCTTGTCAGAGCAGTTCAGATGAAGAAGATGGGGTGAGGAAGAAAGGCATCTAAGATTACTGAGAGATGGCCTAGTTGTCTTCCCTACAGCACTGGCCTTTGTTGTTGAAGACTGTGAGTATAAACATGGTTGAGTTGGGATGACAACTGAATGGGAAGCACCTGCAGGGTCCAAGGTTTTGCCTCAAAAAAGTAGATTTGTCTACATCAGTTCTGAGCCACTTTTTCCACAGCCTGTTAGAGGCTGGAATGTTGCGCCTTTCTTCCGACTCGCTGTCCTGTCTAAAAGGCACGAACACAGAATGTGGACACACAGAATTGTTTCCAATTTATTTTCTCCATTTATATTTTGGAAAATTCTTATTAAAAGGGTTGTAAGCCTGGAACCAGGAGATTAATCGTGACCATAAAATAATTGATTTGGAGCAAAAAATTAAAAAAAGGCAGAGCAACAAAACTCTATACATATATAACCTCTTCCAGGGCACATGTTAGAAAGGGTAATCAAGATCACTCTCTTGTACATGTGATCTACGATAAACCAACCGATCTTAGTCGGCATGACTTGTTGGGGTTGTGGTAAATACATCCATGGTAACAATAAGCTCTAGCAATCAGAGGAATCTCAGTTACATCTGAGGATTGTGGATAGTGTAGTATTTCATCTCAAATAAAACAAATTTTTCTTAAAATGAAGTTGATATCACATGGACCTGCGGTTTCTACAGTAGCTTATGGTTATGTTTACCCTGGATGGTTACATTGTTCTCTATTTAAAAAAAATTAATGGGATTTTTACTTCCTGAACCACACTGTGAGCTCTACAAGCCAGCAGCAGATGTACTCACAGAGCTGTAACCCCTAACCCTAATCTTCGTTAAAGGGAAAGTCTGCATTGTTGAACAGATACAGATTCTGTCCAAACGATTACACTGGGGCAGCAATGTGCTGGCTTCATTTGGCTATAAACAAGTAATTTCTTTGTCTCGGTTTTAGCTTAGTAACTGTAATGTCTTCAGACAGATAATACCTTTTGTATTGATATTGAAGATGAGGACGTCAATGTTTGTATGCACTGCAGAATTAATGGATCCTGAGATAATAGCATTTATTGATATTGGCGTCATCAATCCAGGATGTCAATATAGGCTACAAAAGGGGTATAGAGTTATTATTACAGTTAGCTTAGCAAGGCTTAGTGATCATATATATGACATTTTTGCAATCAACAATCTTGTAGTTTATCATTTAAGAGACACTCAACACTCAAGACATGTATAAAGCAATTTAACACTTGTAAACATTACAAACTATTATGTTCCTCTATTTTCATTTACCTCAAACCAAAGCATGTGGTGTAGAGGACTATGACATTTCTTAGGAATATGAATTCATTTTACTGGCATGCATTGGATGAAATTCATAGATAAAGTTTTGTCCCTCAGCCTGTAGCTATGTAAAAGTAAACTGAAAATAAATGTCCCTCTGTGCTTAAACATTGAAAAACAGCAATGTTAAATAGATTTAATCTCTTGCATAATATTTTGCTACTCCAGCATATTTCTGTGGCTTTGATTCATGAATTAATATGAATCCAAAGGGATTTAGTTACCAGATGTTATCTTCACCATGGAAAACATGCCATGACTGGCTCAAGATGCTAGCCAAAATAAAACACTTTGGCAGAGATTGAAAAGAATTGGATGTGCTTTGGAAAGCAGAATGGGAAATTACCACAGGCCTCAAGCCAGATGGTTGTAGATTTGACTAGCTACTTATGAGTTTGTCTGCCAGTTGCTCTGGCAGTTAACCTGCAGTCAACCTGTTATGAATGAAAGACATAATTGTCACAGCTAACAATGCCACAGACATGTGGTTTTATGGAGGACAATCTTCCTTGGAAAGGACCTAATTTCACAATTTTTCAGATAACATTTTCCTAGATTGAGATTCGTTTGTGGGTGACATTGCAGTAAATTAAATTGTTGAGAAGGCCTTTAGCCAGCCAACCATCTGGACTGTAGACTTGACTGCTGTTTGGATGTGATTGTTGCTTCTAGCAGTGAATCTTGGGTCTTTCCAGTTCAGAATAGCATGTATCATTCTCTGGTCCAGACTTTGTATTTTTGTTGGAAGTTGTACTGCTCGATGGTTTGCATGAAGAGGGGGAAGCACTCTGAAAAAGTCCAATTCAAAATTGTGTTGCCACATTGTTTGTCATCATTTCTGTAGACTTGTAGGGGTGTTTTCACCAATCGCCTGAAGTTGGCTAACCAGTCCAGTTACATCAAGGTTGATCGACCACTAGACTTCAATGTTTCTTGTCTGTTTCCTCTGTAACTGGTCTGATATGACTAATAATTTTTTCCATGTCAGACTCAGTGAGTGTGATGGCTGAGTTGCCTGTGTGTTTCTGGTGTGTAGTAATGTGGCACACTGCACTGGCCCCTACTTTCCCTGTGCCCTGCGGTCATAGTAGGCCAGGTCAGCTGTTTGTGGAGTCAGTGCAAGAGAGACGAGAGGTTGTGGAGCCATGAGTGGCCTGTTTGTTTTATTTCAACAGGCATTTCCCTGTTTCACTGAATTTTTTCTCTTGAGGTTGTGTTAAGTCATGGCGACCAGATGAGTTTAGCATGATGTTTGGTCAGTGAGGGATTGCAGACGGACCAAGAGTGTCAGCTTGGCTGGTTGTCAGCACACACACACACACACACACACACACACACGCACACAGCAGCAGTTTCTGTAGTTGATGAAGATTGTGTCTTTTGTTAACCAAAGCAGCTACTGTATGTAAAAGTCAACCATCGAAGTGTATGTGAATGCTTGCTTGCTTGTTTGCATGCTACTAATGCTAAAGTGGGCTAATCCTCCTGTTAAAAAGCATTAAAACACGACCTAAATATAGGCATACAGTGAATCCTTATAAAAACTAGTTAAAGGTCCAGTGTGTAAGATTTAGGTGAAAGGGAACTATTGGCAGAAATTTAACATGATGTTTTCACCAGTTCGTTTCATATAAATTGTATGAATTGTAGTTTTCTTCACAGAAAAGGCCCCTTATATTTAAATACTTTATATTTTCATGGAGGGGACCCTCTCTACTGAGGCTGCCATGTTTCTTACATTAGTCCAGACTGGACAAACTAAACATCTTTTGAGTTTTTAGGACAATTTAAGGCTGCCACAGTATCTTTTTCATGTTTGGGAGGAGAGGGTGAGGTGAGGGGTGTTCAGCTGCAACACGAAATTTCAACACTAGATATCACACAATTCTACACACTGTACCTTTAAGTGATATTTCTCTGTCTTATCAGGACATCAGTCTAAACAATCTGCTGACCCTGCTGAACTTGCAGCCAATCCAGGTCATCCTTGGCATGCTGGAATCATGTAAACTAGGAAGTGGTTGAATAGCTCTCCACAAATGAGGGAAATGCTGACGTTGTCATTCATAGATGGAATCTGTCGAGCTTTGTGAGAGAATGCTGGTGTCCCTCGCTTATCCCTTCCAAGTCCCTTTCCCACCAGGAACCATAACTGCAGGGGTAACAATAGCCAGCTTTATCATTCAGCCCCTCTGTGTCCGGTGTCATTTGCTGTAAAGAGCTCCAGGTGGTCACTACCACCTTGATAACATTCATTTTAAGTAGCATATCAACCTTTATTGAGTTTTGGGGAAAATTGTGAGTTCCTGGTGGCTTACCACATAACTAGCACAGGTATGTTTCCATAAGCCTAGGTCAGAGGATAAAAGTAAATGTTCTCATTTTGGGGTGCCCACACAGGAAATTAACCCCTATGCTTTGCTATTACATGGTTTTACTCAGATCTTTCCCCAGGAGAATGGTGAACAGATACTCTCCTCCCCGCATGATCACAGGAATACATCTCCAGCCAGTGATTTTTAGAGCTAATGATTAACAATACAAATCATTCCTCATACATTTTCTTGACTAAATTGGGGTTCTGTCTTTGCAGATTGCCGTTTAAACAGCAACTTATCTCCTTCCATCTACATGATTATTTGCTAAATGATGGGCTGAGGACTAAAGCCCCTTGTAGCATATGAGTCTTTGTGGGGGTGGGGGGGTTGATGATGCTTCTAACATGCGACAGATGCAAAAAACCGAATATCTCCCAGTAAAGACACACACATAGAAGACACAGACAAAGATGATTTAAGAGTTTGTGGTCAGGGTGCTGTAAACATGATCACGTGATCTCCACAGCAGAGTTAATACGTCACTCCCTTCCTCTGCACCCCACTGCTCCACCTCCCACTAATGAGGAGGATTTGTTACCCGTGTGAACGCCTCTGTGTAGAGAACCTCCCGCTGCGTTGTGCATGTGTGAAGGGCGAAGTCCGGACCTAAATCTCCAGACTTTACCTACAGGTCATGTCTGAAAACAGCTGAAGTGCTACTCTGATAAACTAATTTGAAGGGAATATGCAATGTGATTAATCACAATCAAATCTCCATCTGATTTCAATCAAATTCTAATCCTGATTCATCCTAGCTCATCATCCGACATTAGCAGAGACACTGTAACGATCAGGCATTATTGTAAAATACTGTGAGTGGCTCTGATAGCAATGATATTTGAAGGAACCATTCATAATCTTGCCTAGGTGTACCTGCTGTTTTCCTGTGTTATCCAGATTATATTCTGTGGGTGATTTCATTCAGTAGATTCTGTTTATACTCTCCACCTCTGTCCAATGTTTCATAGGAGAATCATATGATTATAAACCCTAATGTTTGTGCCCTAAATATGAAGTTATAAATATATTTGCTTCTGCTCTCTTCCTCTCCACAGCCAAATCCTTCACATCCAAAGTGAAGCAGATGCGCCTCCACAAAGAAGACTTTGAGATCCTTAAGGTGATTGGACGAGGAGCCTTCGGAGAGGTAACTTACTCTTTTATTTCACGCTCAATCTAACCAAGAATAATCCATTACTGTACAAATTGAGAATCTGCTATGGTTTCCCCCCTTTTCTCTCTCTTTGTGCAAGAGTTGTAGTTAGCTTGTGCATTCTCTTATGGATGCATCATCCACAGTTTCTATTTTTTGTCTACTTGTCCATTTTGACAGGAGACATCTCTCAAAACCTGTAACTTCTTCCTTGAGGCAAAGTTTTTCCGCAGTTCCTGGGAAGATACATGTCAGTAAAAGGCTATTGTTCTTGTACCCTCACACCTTCATGCCTGAGTTATAAATGACTGTTGCTGCATTTAATAGTGGATTGCTTTCTGCTGCATTCCAGCAGCAGTGCGTAGTATTGCTCTGCCACATGAGCATGACTCTACTTGCAACTCGAACAAAACTTTTGAAATCTCCTTGCACATGTAACCCATGAAGAGAAAATGAATTGGTGTCAGTGAAACGAGCTCATGTGAGTTTAGGTATTTTGGTTTGTTCCGTGTCTCTTGAATATGTGCCTGTAGGGAGGGTGAAATACATTTGTCACTGGGTTTCAGGTGATGATGTCAAAGTTGGGGAATGTTGGAGTGACAGGTATTATAGTCCATCATCCAAGAGTCTTGCATAATGTCATTGTCCTGAAACTTTTTATCATTGCACAGATTCCCTTTGATGATACCTCCTTGACAGATTGTCACAGTTTCAACATTCTGTTAGTCTTGAGCCATGATACGCACTTCCAATCATTTAATCTGTGAAATTGTTATCAGGCATCTGTACAAACAAGTTAGTAAATTCCTTTGAAAATGCTGATAGGTGGAGGTAGACAGAAAGAAGTCAGGAAAGTGATAGATTTGTGGTTGTAGATAGATTGGACACACCTGCCAGCATGTAGCAACACAACGACAGCACGCTAATGTGCACAATTGAGCCACTGCGAGGACTGCTGGTATGAGTGTGTGTGTGTGTTTCAGGCTTGTTCTCAGCAATGTGTCTGCCCATGAATTGTGCTACCTTGTGGTAACATTCCAGCGCCCTTTTCTCTCAGCCAGCTGTGCTTGTACGAGTTTAACATGACAACAAAATTAAGTTAGCCTGTGAAACATCGTGATTTTCCCATGGCTCCACCTTTTAATCACCCGATGGAGACATACTTTTTACATTGTGTTGGAATTTGTTACTGTGATAGAGCAGTAAACTGAAAACTGCAGCAGAAAGAAAAATGGCTAGTTAGATATCACATTGGATTCAATGGTAAAAGTAGATGGAATTGTGTTTCTTCGATTGCTGGTTTCACACTCATTTTTGACTTCAAGTTTATTTCCTTTGTTTACATTTTTTTCTTCCCTTTGCTCATTTTAGCGATTAATCAGATCCAAAGAAGGTCTTGCTTAAACTGTTAAATGACTTTCATTATAATTGATAATCCAGACAGGGACAAGTTTATATTATATTAAGTCCAGAAGTATATGTGATGAAGACAAATGGAGAAGGCGGAGCATTTAGATAACACAGAGTAATGCCCCAAGCACTGTACTCACCAGCTGTATGACAACATAGTGTTCTGCAAGTTTCTGTCAAGCTCTGCTACTTTTAGGCACCTGAAAAGTGTTGCAAATTAACATTGTTATTGTCAGGGTGCAGGTAACACTGTTAAGTCAAGTAGTTGAACTTAAATTCCAGTCGGATGACAGTAATAATAGTTCATCTGGACTGAGGTTGGATCTAGCAAATGCAGAAAGCGTGTGTTTTGGTATTTGCTTTTATCTGGTCGATTTTGTACATTTTTAAGAAAATTGAGGCCGAGACATTGGAACATTGAGTCAGTGATTAAAAAAAGACAGAGGGAGACAGACCCAGATGGGCAGACACAGACGCAGGAAAACAAAGTAAAAAAATACTTGAGTCAGATATGGAGGCAAGAGAGGCAGAGTGCAGGATGTTTTGATTTCATCCTCCCATTGTCAGCAGCAGGCGGGTGCATGACGTTGTGGAGTTCGTCTGATGAATGGTCCAGTGTGTACTGGCCGGCTGCCTGTGAAAAAGCTTCCATTAGGACTCAGTTGCTTCTTCTCGACACAAACAGGCCAAACGGTGCTCAGTCTGGTGTAGCTCAGTCGACAGCATCTGACACAGACAATGACAATTTTCAGAGGCTGATTTTGCTTAAGATGGATGTCACTGTGTCAGCACAAGTTTCTCTGGAGTCACTGACCATCAGACAGTGTGACATGTCACTTTACAGCTTGTCACCTTAGGTCACTAGTCAGTTGCCACATTCTTGAAAATACAGCCCGACTGTTTTTCAGGTTTAAAGCCTGTTACCTAGCATAATACCTTTAAGGTTTCGTTCTCTCTCTTCCACTCTGACAAGTTAATGTTTTGTGGAATAACCAGTACAGCTGATATTGGCCTGCATTTGTTTTAGTTGAATATGATGTTGGGTATTATGTCACGATATTTTTGACAGAGGAAATATCATAGTTTCACTGTTTTCCTAATTATTGTTGCTATAGAAGGAAAAAGACAAACGACAAGCAATGTTTAGCTAATAATATAGCTAATGAACTAAAATATTTATAATTATCATCAACTATATCCAGTTAGTTTTTATAGTGTAACATTAGACTATTTAAAGATAATCAATACATTTTATTTAGATGCCTTATTGTGCAGGGTCAGTGAATTTGTGTTTCCTGTCATCATAAGCAGTGTATCTGTATGGGACTTTTATTGTGAAGGGTCACCAATGGAAGTTGTTCTGTTTTGAGAGCGTGAGAGTGTTGACTAGTACACACCAGGATACATTCTTCATGTCCTTATTATACTATTACCTCTCATTATAATGAGATTAAACTCTCGGCTACATTTATAATGGTTAATAGGAAGAGAGCCAGAGAGAGGGGGGTGTATGCGTCAGCTGCTCCTTCAGAGCTGGTCAGAAATCGAAAGTAAGCAATGATTTCTTCTCTTGCTGTGAACTCCTCCGATTCGGTTTTTTGTTCAGCGTTGGTGGAAATAGAAAAAGACCCAAATCATTTTCATTTGTAGTGCCCTTCTCAGGGAAAGGTGAAAGTAGAAAAATAAAATGTATCTTCTCCACCACAATTGGACCACAACCCTCCGATCTACAGTATATGTACAATACAGAATATCTGCTGATATTCAGTATTACACTTTTTTTACTCCCTGTAGTCAGCATTAGGGATGTCACGATTAGTAGTTGATAACATGAAACTTCCACCATTATCGATACCACGGCCAAAAACAAAACAATAAATCCTATTTACTTCAACACAGTCCTTCATATAAATATTTGAACATACTGTATGTAGCAAATAATAATTAAAAAGATAAGAAAATATAAATTATAAAACAGAACAGTTGCATGTAGGAAAGTAATAAGATTTCAGTTATCAGCAATAGCTCAATGACTGTGAGAAAAAAGCAGAACACACAATGTCCTAAAACACACGCACACACACACACACACACACACACACACACACACACACACACACACACACACACACACACACACACACACACACTACAGTAGTAGTTACTACAGTAGTAGTGACAGACAATTGTAAAATGAATTTAAAATGCTAACGTTATTAGCACCCCCCCCACTCACACGCAGAACTGATCTCCACAATAACCCACTAAACTCACATCTATGTTCCTGGATAAATGTAGTGTCACTTCCTCCGTAACAACGAAGTTAAAACCCCACTTTCGTCCCAATCTGTGGGAAGAACCTCTCTTCTGTCCGAGGAGCGTACGTGTGTGTCTGCTCGTCTCTGTCCCTCTGTTTAAATACGTGTCTCAAGAGTGAACCAAAGGAACACAAAGCATACCCCAAGCACTGCACGGGTCCCAAGAACCTCTGACCTGGTGTCCACCGTCAATGTGCAAAGTGAGCGCAGGTCATAATTAGATGAACTGTCATGATTTGTTGAATAAAACAAATTTTGAAGGCAAAGTTGATTCTCTATGCTCACAAATCAAGCTCACTGGCAGCACAAGGTTAAAAAAACACTTAGAATACACACTTTATCTATGAGTATAGACAGGAATTATGAATTAAACTCTACTTAGTCTTACATGGGTCCTGTATTTGACAGCATATCCAAGAGGGAGGACAAGATTAAGGAAGGAACAGTAGAGACAGAGAAGAAAGGAGACACAAGGACACAAACAGTCACGCTTTGCCAAGAACAGTGCGCTCCCCCCTTGTCCTCTCTTCCTCATCCATTCCCCCTCTCCTCTGGTGAGGGATCACTAGGGGAAATCCAAACACTGAAGGAATGTTATCATTGTATTGCATTAGCAGCATTCCCCAGCTCATTTAATAGACTACAGACCCCTCTGTTGCATAGGGCGCCTGTGTTTGTCTCACTACTCAGCTGTGTGTGACCGCGTGTGCACGCAATGCACTTACAAATTCCTGTCTGTCTGTTAACTTGTGTGCAATTTCTCTGTCTTGTTTATGCATATTTCTGTGTGCAATTAACCATTTAAAGGAGCAAATTAAAATGGATTCCAACAAAGTTGACGATTACAAACTATTAAAGAGGCTAAAGAAGATGAACCTAGACATATGTTTGCATGAACATGGCCGCTGGCTGGCAGCTCGCACTGGTTTGTCACAGCAGAGTGTGCAGCTCCTTTTTTGGCAAAAATGTGAAGCCAGAGCTGAGAAAGTTTATCGTTGTAATGGTCAGCAATTATCAGTGAAGGGAAAGTTGGCAGTTGTTAATATTGTACAAGAGGGTTTGAGAAACACAATAACAGAGTGTGAAAGAGTCTAAAAAGACTAAGAAGTGTGAAATGTGAAAAAATGAAATGGACAGGGTAGCTAGTAGCTGTTTAAATCTTTAATATCAACATAATTTTAAAGTTAATTGTGTTGCTCACTCATATTTTGGTTTGAATGGCAGATTCCTGCGAATGTAATTGTGGTGGTGTTTGAAAGTCAGTACTTCAATTTCCAATGTTGAAGTAAATCATTCCTCTATCTTCTTCTTTTTTCACTCCTTTTCATCCTTTCCTTATTCCAACCAAACCCATCATTTTTCCTTTTTTATTTGCTTCTCATGTCTCTTCCCTTACGTACAAATTTCTCTCTTCTTATATGCAGTTACATTCTTTCTTAATATTAGATTTCCTCCTCCCTGGTCTACTTCTGTTATATCATCTCAGATGGGATGTAGTCACACCATCATTTAGATCATCTATAGATAGATCGATAATGTAATGATTGTTAAAGCAGAGACATTTCCCACTTGTTCTGTTATTGAATATTCTACAAGAAGACTTTTTCAAAAAGGGAAAATGGTTTTTAAATTGAAATATTGTCAAAATTATAATTTTGTAACTGTTGCATGAACTGTGAGATTATTGTTAATGGAAGTATTAAAATGTCATCATACATGAATTATCACAGTGCAAGGATATGATATTAAATCTGTTTGGTATTTTCCCATTTGTCTGTGTTTTTAAACATGCTTCACATTCTTTGACTGTCTCTGCTGTCACAAATGATTAAAACGGTTTTTTTGACACTGCAACCTTTTTTGTCCTTGTTGCAGGTTGCAGTCGTAAAAGTGAAAAACACTGACAAGGTATTCGCGATGAAGATTCTCAACAAGTGGGAGATGCTGAAGCGAGCTGAGGTCAGTATCTTTCGCTGAGGTTTTCCAAACCTCTGTGGCGGACCTGCTTCTGGTTACAGATACTGGGCCAGTGCAGCAGTATAGGAAACATATGTAAAGTAAATATTCATATGGATTGATGGTTTATTAAAAAAGTGTCAAACAAAACTACAACCCTGGACTATCATCCTTCAAATCAGGCCTTGGTTGATAGATGTTTGCAGAACATGTCAGTGCCTGAGCTGCACAAGCTGTTGATGCATGTTTTTCACATCGACCTCTTCCTGACAGTCTGACATTCCTGTTGGTCCCCTGGGTCTTCAATCTTCATGCCTCACACGTCACGGGACAAAACTGGTCCCTGCTGTGCGTGTGCAAACGCCTGGCTATATGAACAGATGTAGAGACATACTGTAAATGTACTGTAGATGGTACATACAATGAGAATCTTACTATGCTTGTAGACTGTTAAATGCTTGTACATCAAAACCTTTGGTATTGACATTCTTTCTCTGCGGATATTAGATCAGGTGATATTTTGCATAGGGTGTTGATATTTGTTCTCAAGTGAGTATTTATTAGTAGGCAAATATTGCAAATTTTATTTACTCTGAAAACCTGACTTGACCTTGGTCAGCTGATCTGTAATCAGATGTCTTCTCTATCTAGTCCTGTGCTTTTTGAACTAGGGGGTTCAAAGATTGTTGCCTGAGGAGTTTTCTTTTCTATCATTTTTTTGTTTTGGTCAGCACCTTTGGACTGATGGAGCAATGAGAGGTCAGGATGCATTCTTAGACATCACATGTTTTTTTCTGTTCGTACATGTGATTGATTTTTTACAAAACAACCTTCTCAGCTGTGGAAATCAGCTTACCTTGAAAAACAATCAATTTAATGTGAATATAAGGATCCACCAGTGCTAGTAATGATCTCTCCTATTTTTCTAGGTGCATTGCAGTTGAAAATCACGTTTCATTATGTCGATGTCACTTTTGTTAAAGGCTTTTTTGAAACCAGTATACTTTATGCATGACAAAGAAATCAGGTTTTTGCAGTTAAGAGTTATGAAAGGTTTTTGCAGAATGCTGTAACACCTACACATCTTGCAAGATGATAACTGTCCTGTCAAAGAACACAAAGCTAAAAGGTTTGAAGGCATCCATGTTGAATTGTCCTTGAGCTAAGACACAGGATCCTTGTGAATTCCAAGCATGTAGTTCTGTAGAAGTTCCTGACCTTTGACCTCCTAATGGACGCGGCCAGATATGTCACATAGTCTATTACACTTGTGCACGCAGCACAGAACATTGGCTCCAGGATTGTGTGACATTGATGAGAAAATAATCCTGTTTTCATTTATTCTGTTGTAGTTAAATAATATACTGTATGTTACTCAAATAACAACATTAAAGCTGATTTAAATGAGAAAATTATATATATTACATCAAAACAAAATTATTATCTGACAGAAGTTAAATATGGATGTCTGGTACTTACTCTTGGATTATTCTGACACGTACAACTGAAGTTTGAACTGCCATTCTCTCAGGATGCCAGTGAATGTTTTCAGTAATGTTTTTATTGAGTGTAATTTTTTCTAAATCTTCCTTCAGACGGCATGTTTCCGGGAGGAGCGTGATGTGTTGGTAAACGGGGACTGCCAGTGGATCACCACCCTGCACTACGCCTTCCAGGATGACAATAATTTGGTAAAATGTGTTCTCTTTCTCACCTTTTTATCGATGCATTGAGAACATAAATATCAGATGTATCAGATTACTTTTGAGTATTACTCCACCATACTTCATACAGTTCAGCACATTCAAATTTTATTGCACAGCCTAAACACACTTACATAAAAGAGCAAAAGAATAAGCCAAGCTCTTCCTCTGACTTGGAGTCATGATTCGTCCTCTCCCTCTAAGTAGACCATGTGCCCTCTCTCTTTGACCCCCAGCCCAAATGCCAGGACTGCTTGTCATTCCATATCCCACATTCTCACAACAAATGCTTTACCATGGACACTCCCCAAGGCTTTAAAAATATACTTCAGTGCCCCACCAGTCTATTTTTAGGAAAACCCTCAAAAGTAAAGAACCCTTTAGGCGCTGGCTGCCTCTGTGCCCCTCTGTAATAATGATACTGTGAAAGAAAAAAGGGAATGGAGAGATTGCAGAGGGAGGGGAAGGAAGAGTGGCATATTTAGACCATTTTGAGTGTGTTTTGTTTCCTACATGAACCCATTAAGACTTAAGTCGCCGAACAAAAATGCACTCTAAAACCTGAGCAGCATTTGAAAAACTAAAGAACTGACAGAATTACTAACACTTTCAAAACTTGAATTTCTCTGCCTCTGAAGCAGATACAGGTTATAAACAAATAAACATTTAATGGCTCTAACATTTGGCTTTTATTGTAAATCATTGCCTTTTGTTCAAACTTCATACATTTTCTTTTAAATAACATTAATACTGGCAAACTCATCGAGATCCCCCCTTCCTCTTCCTACTTTAAAACATGTCTCTCACTGACTGATCCTTGTTCAGCAGGAACCTGGAATCCTCTTCATTTTTCATTGTTGTATTTGTTCATTAAACTCTGCTTCAATATCACTTGTCCTCGCTTAGATCATCAGCCATTGTCCTGAAAACTTTTTTTCGGATAATTTCTAATTCTAACATGACAATACTGTGCTGCTAAAGTATTTCTGTCTCACATGTCCTGTCTGTCCGTCTGTCTCTTTGTCTCTCTAGTATCTGGTCATGGACTACTATGTGGGTGGTGACCTGTTGACTCTGCTCAGTAAGTTTGAGGACCGACTGCCGGAGGAGATGGCCAAGTTCTACCTGGCGGAGATGGTGCTCGCCATTGACTCAGTTCACCAGCTTCACTACGTCCACAGGTGAGAAGCCGGAAGGGTTTGTGTGCATTTCTGAGGCTACAAATGTGCAAGAGAAGTTATTTTTAAGAGAAACAGATTAAGAAATAAGTCTTGCTGATAGATGATCAGTGTATTTACATTATTCCTGCTCTGTTGGCAAGTTTCCAGCTGGGGAGCCACTGCAGCTAAATGAAAACATGAAAAACAGTGGAGGGTGTGTGAGCACAGGTTTGTGCTCATTCATCACTGAAGGTTGTCAGTACCACTGACTAATTACAGTGTATATTAGCTGTGTGTTCCTGTGTGTGTTATTATTTCACTCTTTAAACTTGACATTTGAGGTTGTGGGAATGTGTGTTTGTGTGTGTGAAGCTGGTTTTCAGTGTTTTAGAAAATAACAGTTGTAATCTTGTGTAATGTATTTGTGCAGCTGTCATGTCTGCTGTTATTGCTCATTTCACCTACAAGACCTTGTTTCCAGTTAAAGACACATCAGTTTCTTTTTCTCATTTCTCTGAATTTCAAAACAAACTAACCACCAAAAGAGCCTCCGCAGGCCACAACTCTTCAAACCCATCAAAAGATTTTTCAGCCAATAGAAAATGCTCTTGGGAGCAGGAAACAAGGCTGTTCCAGACAGGAAGAGGGCATATCGGCCTGTTGACATAAATACAGTCTTACTTTTGCCAGAGGCTTATCGCAGAATTTTTGCACAAGAAGCAAGGGAAGAATGGCCAGACGAGGAAAGATGAGAGGTGACCAGAAAGTAAGGGAGGGTCAGACAAAGATAAAGGACAGACTGGAGTAGATTGGTGGGATAACATTGATGGGTGTGTCTATAGTGGGTCTGGTCTCTGGAAAGTCAGACAGAAAGAGAGGAGGACAGTGAAGGAGAGATGTATGTATAAATGTATAAGTAAAGAAAGGGAATGAATGAGAAGAGAGTGGGGAGCCACTAATTGCATGGTGTTATCTGGAGGCCGTGGGTGGGGGTTGGCAGCTGAGACGGAGAAGTGGATAGAAGGAAAAAAGGACAGGGAGGTGGGGACGGCACCATTTCTCTTAAAGTCCCCTCGTGAATGCTTTGGGACAGTAATGATGGGGTATGGTGCGTGGGTGGGGGTGTGGTGCTTCTACCTCCCCCCAATGTACCAACCCCCCAACTCCTCCTTTGCTCTCACTTACTTGTGGGAGATGTGTGCGCTCGCTTTGTAGAGGGTGGAGACGGCCAGGTCCCCTGAGGAGGGTGTGTCCTGCTGACTCGTCCTGTCTGATGAGTGTGTGTGTATTTGTGTCTGTTTGGGTGCATGTGAGTAAGGGTGTGTGTTTATCTTAGTGATGATGTGTTTGTGTGTGTGTGTGGTGTGTTTCCTAATCTTATGACTGAGTCAAAGGACAATGTGGTAACCCTATAATTCAAAGTCTTTAATGTCCATCAAACACAAAAAACATCCACCCCATCCGACCAGCCCACACTGATGGTTCACTTTCAAACACAAATAATTATAATTAAAATAATAATAAGACCCTATTTGTGAATATAAATTGTGGCTGTACTGCAGGACAATATTTGCCCAATTTTTCTCCCGGGACATTCTTTGGTGGCTAATGTTTACCAGTTTTTCCTGGGAAAAATATTTAAGATCCCACTCTCATGAGACTAAATCTCCAGATGGCAAAAAGTGATATTTGATTCAATTCCATAAAAAGCCACATTGACCCATATACAAGACAAAGGTTTTTATAAGACCACCATGCCTTTCCAACACCATTTTTAAAGCACATTAGGCAGATTTAAATAATAATAATAAATAATTAACTTTTGAAGGGGTTATGTCTGGAACGCCGTCAAGGAATCCTTAGCTTAATTTATTCATCATCATACTGATGCCCTCAATTAGCGAAGCATTTTTAGTTGTTTGCATTTTTCAGACATCATGTCTTTTTGAACTGTTCCTCATTCCTCTGTGATGCCTTAATTCCTGGCTGTTTGACAGATCATGTGCCCCTGGTGTGTTCCTTCTCTAGAAAAGACTGTGGACTTTTATTTAGTCATTATAAATGTATTTCTTTGTGGCAGCAAAGCAAGTTACAAAAGCTATGGGAAACTCCTGTGGTTAAACTGGGCTAGTTACACACTATTGGTGCTGACTAACCCTAACCCTAACTAACAGACTCGGCATGAGCAGACATGAAAAAACTCACTAGCATAGCAACAAATAAAAGCTGCCACCAACCTAAAATATTGATATACATATATACAGTCTCAGGTTCTAAGAAGTAACCGCCCCTAAAATAGTGCGAATAAAATTGATAACAAATATTTAAAATAATAAAAAAGAATGTTTTTTTTAATTTAACTTTCATGAAAACTACCATGGTATCAATCACCTCATCACTCATTTTGACATTCTCATGTTTGTACTCTGATCCTAATTACCCTGTGATCGGAATTATGGCATTGTAGGTGTGTGCTTTTCCTTTTTGAGTGGAGAAGATGACCTTGGCACATTGTCGGCTCAATTTAGAAACAGTATCTGCGGCTCTGTTGACGCTGATGAAGTTGAAAAGAGCCCAGATGAAAGAAATGATGAGCAAAGAGCACTGAGGTCAACCTTCTGTCATCTTCAGCTGAGTCCCATGAGAGACTAAGTGTGTTGGAGTCAGACGCACAGGGGAGACTCTGTGTGTGTGTATGGTTGAGTGTGTTCATTTATTCAGTGGTCAGTGATCTGCATGGCCTCCCAGGGGGGCCTGACAAATGTTTCAATAGGCCAACTCAGCATGGCTTTGTGCTGCCTAGCACCACATCTGTCTGCTGTGTGTGTGTGTGTGTGTGTGTGTGTGTGTGTGTGTGTGTGTGTGTGTGTGTGTGTGTGTGTGTGTGTGTGTGTGTGTGTGTGTGTGTGTGTGTGTGTGTGTGTGTGTGTGTGTGTGTGTGTGTGTTTGAGAGACACTGTTTGAGATTGGGGGAGGGAGGGGGCGTTAGGACAGAAGTGTGGTGATAGCAAGTGGAGATATGTTGTGACCATAAAGAGAGGAAGACGGATAAGAACACAAACGTACAAATAGAATATGATGTTATGTGAGGGTGTGGCAGTCAGCATCTCTTGTGAGTGAGGTCTTTCTGCTGTAGAGTAGATCGTAAATGTGTGTGTGTGCTTGTGCATGCAGTGATGTGTGCTCCTATTGACTGCAGCCTTTGTGTGTTTTATTGATCCGGACCATGTGTCTCTTCACAGCCCAGTGATCTAAGCTAGAATGAGACTCACACACATACGTATACAGCGATATATCACACACTCAACCATTATTCATCACAGAGCTTCATTCACATGTCTGACTTCTTGGATGGTAGAGGTATCCTTCAATTTGACTGCAATGGACACTTGAGGATGTCGGTGTGTGTCAGTTTTAAGTGATGCCATAAGTTGCACAGGCAGCAGTTCTTTGACCATTAGTTAGTGAACCCTGCTAGAGCCATGTGGACATGCCTTGTCTGTGCAGTTTCCAGTGTTGCTGCAGGCTAATGTGTGTGAGTGTGTGTGTATTGGGAGGTGGCGTCCAGATGGCCCTCACAGATGGATGCTATGGTCTTAAAAGAGATTACCTCCCTCTATTCTTGTCTCTGTGTTGCTCCTTAAGACCATAGGAGCCCTGTGACACAGTAGCCCAGTTAGCTACACTAACTAGCCTAGCATTAGGGTAGCCCTGCAACCTTTCTCTGTGTGTTGATGCATGGAAGGCTAAATGTCTAACTCTTAGTTTCCTGTGGTGTTGGCTGGCAGCTTTTGTGTGGCTGACCATCCGTAGTCTTGTCATTTTGACTTTTGGTATCTGAGAGAGAAGATGTTAGTATCAGAGGAGGGTGTTAGAGATGATAAGAAAAAAGAGGGGACTGGGCATGCAAGGGCTTTGCTGAGTATTAAAGGACTTACCATTAGCAGCAGCCCACTCCCTTACTCCATCATGCTGTTTGTCTGCCACTCATATGTATGTCAAGGCAAGGGTCAACTTACGTTGTCTGCTCTTTGGCAGACCAGACGTCTTCAGAGCAGATTAAGGCCTTCCAGCAACCGAGGCACTTGTGTGGGAACATGCACACACACATACAGCTCCAGATACACGTGCTGCCAAAAGTGTTACGGTTGTCATTCATGATTTGTGAGGTCAACACATTCTGTCAAGGTGATTCAGATTCTGTGTGCACAGGTCTAGTGCCTGTCAGAGTAATAGATTGCCACACTCATCACTCTGTGAGGTAGAGACAAATGTATTTAAGAAATTCGAAAATGTATACACAGCTGAAAAACTGACATTATTGCTGTGAAAGTAAAACTTATTATTAAACTAAAAATATATCTTATGAGATGGTTTATTATCAAGCACATGCTTTATTACTTGTTTAAAGCATGGTGTCCATGAAGTGATGCAAACATCAAGATTAGGCTGCAAGCTAGATCAAGGTATAAAAACAATTTTGGTACTAATGCACATATTAGGAAGTATAAATTAACACATACCAATTTATCAGCTTATATATGTAGGCCAATTTTCGTCTGCCAATCCATGAGCTAGTTCTAAATAAGTTCTGGCCATTACTCTTAAGACTTGCCATTTAAGCCGAATGCTGTTGAACAGAGCAAACATCTCCTCTAAAAAGATGAAAAGATTCCAGAGGGGCTATTAATAACATTTTACAGTTACAAGCCAAAAGCCACAAATTTTTCCCAGGCCAAGTTTTTGTCCTAATGCTCCAGCCTGACTTCATGTCTAGGTTTTGAGTTGTTGGTTAAGGTGGAGGTTCCAAACAGAGGGGTGTATGGTCCAAGGGAAATGTCCTTTTAGAGACATTAAAATTTTATCTGAGGAATCTCAATCCCCTCATCTCTGAGTTTTATGCTCTGACCTTGAGTCTACGTCATGTCAGTTGTTTATGTGTTCATGTCTGCCAAGTTCATGTAACATTGGTTGCTTGAATGTATGCACTTGGGTACAGTGTGCGGTTTTGATCTAGAAGGCTATATGCAGTTTGGAAAGTGATGTCTAATCTGGAACTATCAGTGAGCGGTCAGGCTCTTTACAAATACTTTTAAGTAACCCATGATGCAAACAGAGATTCAGTAAAAGTGAGTGTCAATTCATATAAAGTTGAAATAAAGTGACACTTTTTTGGAGCCTGACTTTTATGTGTCTGTACGAGTCACATATGTGCAGTTGTTACTTAAATCCATGGTTTTATAGGATGGTGATTTCGTGGTGTCTCTGAAGCACAGAGATAGTCAGCCCACCCTTGCTCAAGCCCCATGAGATAGGACTATTAACACTACTGCAAAATGACAGGGGCTTCACATCTGGCTTTGAACAAATCGCTGTTTGAAGACATCAAAAGCAGCTACAAACCCAATTGATGTCAGTTTACTCTAAATATTTCGGGCCTGGGAAGTAGTCTCATGTCTTTATTAAGTAGTTTAGTGCGGATTTAAGAAAAATATTATGAGGAATGTGGGAATTTCTTGAGCGTTACCCGAAAAACTTCAAAAATAAAGATTGTTTTGCCAGGCATCAATATTACCTTGTTTATTGTCTGTCAGGAGACTCTGGAATTTATTGAGGCCTCATTGTAACTTGAGTACTTCTTTTTAATGCGTTGTCCTTAGAAGGCCACGTTTCTGTTTTTATGTTCTTGTTGTGTGGTATTCTACAAACTTTTATAATGTCAACGAGAGATTTTCTGATACCCAAACTGACATCGGAAATGCCTCTGATATATCTGAGTTTGTCATCGGAGATTACCTGAATCTATGGACAGATCCAATACCACATATTTAAACTGTATTAGCTTCAACCACATAAAAGTTTCTTTTCCTGGAAGCCACTTTTTCTTTTCTGCTTCAAAACAGCAGTTGAAATACTCAAATACTGTTTTTAGAGCGGCAAAGAAGTAGAAGTGATTTCCACTAAATGGTATCCAAACAACCTCACAACTGAGTATTAGGTGGTTTGTTGGTGCATGAGTTAGGGTTAGGGAGCGAGGGGGTGTGTTTTTGTTTTGGACATCAGATTTATTATTTTAAGCAGAGCCGTGTTCATATCACTGGCCAGAAATAGCACCAGGTCAGTTCTGTAACCTGTTACATCAGCATCTGTTTAGCTGACTTATGATTTACACATCATCCCCTTAACTGGTGTGTGTGAGAGTTGCTGCATTAAGTTAGTGTGTCTCTTTGTGTGTGTGTGTTTTTAACACAACTACAAAGTCTATAGCATGTGTATTGAGGCATGTCGTGGTTCAATGTGTTGATACGAGGGCACAGACACAGGGCTCGACAGGGTCTGCCCTCAGGGGAAATCACTGGAATGGTCAGACAAGGACAAAGACTATATTTAGCCTGGATGATGGTGGGTTACAGTGATGTCTCTGTCATATTCAGGCCAACAATCACAATGGTTTTACAATTATTAATAATGTGGATTCCAACCAAATATACGACAGGAAAGGTCACAGATGAAACAAAGGGAAATTACTTAACTGTTACCGGAATTACTGCAGAAGAGGCTGGATCGGACCAGACCTGGCAGTAGGGCCCGGCCTGGGATCTACATAAGCACACTGCCATGTAAGACAATAGCCACAGCAGCCAAACATAAACCACCTGTCGGCAACCACCTGTTTGACGTGCTGAAAGATGTTCTCTACATTATCCTTACAGTTTGTAGAGACTAAAAAATTAAATCTGCATCATACAAGAATTAGGCAAATGTTTCACAAAGTTGAGAATGGTGCAGAACTCAATGTCTATACAAATGTATGTTCAAAAATATTCCAGATAGCTTCAACAATTAGTATGATTATTTACTATATGATTATTGAGCAGTGGTGCAGGAGGCAAGACATCACATATTAATTCTGCTGTGGAGATCAAATGTTTTTGTTTCCCCGCATCAACACCATTGTCGGCCCTTATCACCAAAAATCTAATGTCCCTGTTCCACTTTTAAAACCTTGTTAACTGGTTATGTAGTGAAAATAGCCGAATACTAGGATTTTCCAATGGCTTGTTGCTGTTAGAAGGCAAACTTCTGGTAACTGGAAACAAGCCCCAGTCTGTATCTAATATTACAAACATATCGTCAGCAGTAGTAATGCAGAACAGATTTAGGTGGACAAGAACGTCTACTGTGGCCACCGTGACCACATCTGTAAAGGAATGTGTTGTCAGTATCCCCCCCACCTCCCACCCGGACCGTCTCTGTTCACAAACACAAATATTGTAGGAAAAGGGAACAGGGGAGTGTGTCTGTTTAGGACAAGGTTTTTCTATTTTCCTTTTTTTGGGGAGTGGGAGTGTGTTTTTGCACTGCATATTTCCTCAAAGAGGGGGCATGTTTGTGTGAGCTTTGAATCTCACACACACACACACACACACACACACACACACACACACACACACACACACACACACACACACACACACACACACTAACACACACACATTCTGCATCGTTAATTCCCACAAAACAGCTCTCTAGCTATTTCCAGCATTCATTCTTTCTTTTGGTCAATTTAAAGTTGCTGCTGATAAAAGGGGTGGGGGACATTACATTTAATTGAAACACAAATATATCTCAGTTATTATTCATCATCTTCCACAGGTTACGTAATTCAGTTTGATGATTATTGATGGTGAATTGTATGGTAATATGAGATCAGGCTTGTTCGTGTGTGTTTTGGATGTCCTTAAAATGTTGTTATGTTTGGAAGAGTGTCTTGTTTTCTTCATTTTCCACGTTCTTTTCTGAGGAATCCCTTGCTCAATTTCTTTCTTTCTTTCGACTTTCAGGGACATTAAGCCAGACAACATTCTTCTGGATATGAATGGCCACATCCGCCTGGCAGACTTTGGCTCCTGCCTCAAACTCATGGAGGACGGGACGGTAAGTTTTTACCACACTGCTGCTGATGCCTCCTCCTCTGGTCCAAGGCAAACATACCAGAGCTTTACTGACCTCCTCGTCAACCCCCAGGGGTCTCTCAGGAGGAGTGTGTGTGGTTCAGCTGCTTGGCTGTAGCTGCAGTTTATGATTCAGACAATTCTCCAAAGAAAAAAAAAACCCTTTCCTCTCAGGGTTTATGTAAAAGATCAATTGAAAGGATGAAGTAGATTATCACAGAAGTTCCTGGTTTTCTTCCTCCAGTTCTGATACAGTGATGAGGTTATACAACCATTTAAAGAAATACATTAGTGGTTGTTGTCCTCCTTGGTTCTGTGTTAGAGACTGACATGTCTGGATTAAAGCTTTGTGTGCCGAGAAGAGTGAATCACATTTGTGTATCATCTGCAATGAAGCAACTTCCTGAATAATGGTGGAGTTATTTGTTAATAAAAGGACATATGATGGATCCAACTGTGACATCTGCTTTCTCTCTACCACTTTCGCACTTTTTGGAAAATTTATAACATTCATTGCATTTTGAAATGTTAAAATTTACTGCTTTGATATTTATTCAGGACTCTGCGGCAAATTTTCATTCTCATAATTAAAAAAACAAACAACTGAAGAATTAATTCATCCTGTAGTGGGGGTCTGAAAGTTCAATATGCTCTTTGTTTCCAAGACTTCAGCTTTTAACTCTTCATCACTGTAGCATGCAGACTAAACTTTAAATGTTTAGGTCTGTGCTTGCTTAGGTCTTTTTTCATTTGTGATATTCTTGGGAGCAGTCATTGACTTTAGTGTTGTTCCTCCGCTAGGTCCAGTCCTCTGTGGCGGTGGGGACTCCAGACTACATCTCCCCAGAAATCCTCCAGGCCATGGAGGATGGGAAAGGCAAGTACGGTCCTGAGTGCGACTGGTGGTCCTTGGGCGTCTGCATGTATGAAATGTTGTACGGCGAGACCCCTTTCTATGCAGAGTCCCTGGTGGAAACCTACGGGAAGATCATGAACCACAAGGTGAATGCTCGAGGAGAATACTACACTTGAGTGTATAAATATGTGAATAAGTGAAATGTCTCATCTTCAATTTGTTTATTTGTGCAGGAGCGATTTCAGTTCCCACAGCAGATATCAGATGTGTCAGAAGACGCAAAGGATCTGATTCGCAGGCTCATTTGCAGTCGAGAGCACCGATTGGGTCAGAATGGCATTGAGGACTTCAAGCAGCACCCCTTCTTCACTGGTACATCTTTAGAACACTTTTTCAATACTCTATCAGTTACAGGGGAGCTCAGCTGTAGAATAATATTGATCTTTCAAAAAACAATCTTGGTTTCTCACAAATTTATAATTTAAAGCCCCTACAAGGAGTTTTTAACTGGTTATGGAACATGACCTACTACACCAAATGAGACATCAGGCAGAAAATTGGCTTTTTCTATAAACTTTTCTCCATGTCTGTGGTCGGGGTCAGATTACCTCCAAAATCAGAGCAACGAATTATGACAGTCAGGCTGGAAAAGCCTATGTTTAGGTGGAAGGAGAGGAAATAGAAGCGAGGGACACAATCCAGGCTACTTAGTAAAGGCTAGGCTAAAGGCTAAGCCTTACAGACCAACGCTCCAGTGTCTTTTCCTCGACAGCTCCATGTCTCTTACTAACAAAATGGATGAGATCAGAATGAGAATTATAATCCATTACCTCATCACTCTGCATCCTGCAAACAGCTGTGTGTAATGGTGGTCTGATATTCCAGCTGACTTTAAGCCCCCATACATTGAGTGACTTGGTATTGCCCACATTTGCCCACAATAAGCGGAGGGGGTGGTCAAAAAGCATAATGAAATTAAATCTTAAAAATTAATACTTTGACTTCCCAGTATGAGTCTAAACAGGTGTTATGTAACTTCTAACCTCTCTTATGATCAGGCATCGACTGGGAAAACATCCGCACATGTGAGGCCCCATATATCCCAGAAGTCAGCAGTCCCACAGATACCTCTAATTTTGACGTGGATGACGACTGTCTAAAGAACTCGGTAAGGAGGTTGTTTAAGGACAGACAGAAACTCACATTGTTTGTCCATTCTGTCTGCCTACAACTGTATTTATATATATTTATAGTCACATATATCTGAAATGATGTTGAACTTTTTTTTAAATCGTGTTTTTTAATCATTTTTCAGGAGACCATGCCCCCTCCCTCTCACACTGCCTTCTCTGGCCACCACCTGCCCTTTGTGGGCTTCACTTACACAAGTAAATGGTGAGTGCTACCAAGGGGAATAGATATATAAATACATTTTATATATGAAAAGTCATTTTTAGCTATTGTCTAAATAATAAGACTTTGGTCATTAGAATGTTTCTGATTAGAAGTGGGTGTTGAGAAACTATTCTCCACCAGGGTTTTGTAGTTTCTAGCAAAAGTACAATTATTTAAAAAGTTCAAAATGAATAAGAATCCAGAGACATGAAAATACTGTGGCACCTTGTCATTACCTTGTTTCATGTGCAGTCATGTAAAACAGACAGACTTTCCCAGTCTTGTCACTGCATAGCAATCTCTTCCCTACATCCTAAGAAGTTAAATTGGCTTCCCTCCCTAATAAGCTGATGGTCATGACTCACTGTAGATCTTCACATTGAAATGGTACCCGTGAGAAAGCACCAAGTTACTTATCTCTTATCTCTTCATGGCTCAGTGATTATGGCCCTGCCCACTCTATCTTTCGGTCTTTCCCTTTCCCCCACTCTGTTTCCCTGTGTCTCTTTCTATATCTCACATCTTCCTTTATGTCCCCGTCATTCCTTCTCCACCCTCCCTCTACCCCCTTCTTCCATGACTCAACATCCTCCCATCTTTCAACTCATCACTCTGTCGTCCTCTTCTTTTTCCTGTTTCTCCTCCCCTGCTGTTACTCTGGCATTTCCTTCTTGGCACTTGTGCTCCCTTAACCAAACACTTTCATATTGGATTTTTGTCCAATGTTCGACACCATTATGGCCGTTGCTCAACTCCTCAAGTGTTTTTTCTTCCTCAATTATAACTCCTCTCTGCTATTTTTATCTATTATCATTCTCTTACTCCTGTCTCACTCTATAGTTACCTATCTGACCGGGGTTGCCTGCGGCAGCTGGCAGTGGAGCCGGGTAAAGCAGGTCAGGATCAGTTGGACATGGATGTCAAGCGCGGTCTGGAAGACAGCCTGGCCACCGAGGCCTATGAGAGGAGAATCCGTCGGCTGGAGCAGGAGAAAGTAGAGCTGAGCCGCAAACTGCAAGGTGAGGCTAAAGAGTAAACATAAAACAGCCACAATGCAATTAGACACCTAGAGAGAGATGGCATATGTTAAAAAATGTATTGTACACATGTTAAAAGGTATGCATAAAACGCATTCACATGTACACATGAATATTTTTAATATTTGGTTTACAAAGGAAAAACTTTGCTGATTTGTCTTGGCCTGTTACAGAGTCGACTCAGACGGTGCAGGCACTGCAGCATCCAACAGGCGAGGGTCCTCTTAGCGCCAACAAGGAGGTGGAGATCAGGAGTCTGAAGAGCGAGATCGACATCCTCAAGAAGCAGATCGCTGGTAAGGGATTCTTCTTCTGCCTTCAGAACCTAATCAGCCAAATGAGAGTTACAGATGGAGACCACTGAAGGGTTATATAGGATATCTGTCTGTGATACATATAACTCAAAATGTCATATATCTATTTGTTTGTCAGACTCGGGACAACTGGAGAAGCAGCTGGAGGATGTGTCGCTGGCTCGCAGAGACCTGGAGGACTCATCTAAATACATTAAAACCCTGGAGAAACAGATGAAGAGCATTACACAGGAGAGAGATGATATGCACAAGGTAGAACCAGTATTACCTTTGTGTGTATCACTGTGTAAGAACCAGTGTGTTGTTCATTCATAGTATTTATATGAACTGGCTCCTATAGCCATAACAATACCACAAAAATGACACAAAGTAACAAAATGCGGCTTTGAAGCTTTTGATCTTGAGGAATGTCGGTGTTGGAATCTTATCTACTCGGTCTCTGTTGTGGTCAGGACCTTATGGATGCCAGTGAGAAGATGAAGTGTCAGTCGAAGGACCTGAAGGAAGCTCACAGTCAGAGAAAACTGGCCATGCAGGAATTTTCAGAGCTCAATGAGAGACTAACAGACCTCAGGTAAAACCACTGCAGTTTACCATTGTCCCAAAATTTTAGTACATATTGATATTGACATATGAAAATCATACCCATACTTGATGTAATTCATGTTTAGACATATGTCATATATGCATTCCATTTTAGTTTGTATTTTTCTACAATTCTCTCAACATTTGTTCTCTGTTGTGACTGAACCCAGGTCGGCGAAGCAGCGCCTGGCTCGCCAATTGCGCGATAAGGAGGAGGAGATGGAGAGCCACAGTCAAAAGGTTGAGGCTCTCCGCCTTGAGGTGCGAAAGGCCGAGAGGGCCAAGAAGGAGGTAGAGTAGTCACCCTGTGGTTGCTAGCACACCCTGTTCTGTCTCCAGTCATTGGTTGGTGCACAATTCACCCTTCTGTGGCTGTCTTTGTGTTACATCTGCATCACCTCTAGTATTTTAATAGATCTCCATGTACATATGTACAGTAGATCTGAAACACTGTTGTAATAGATTTATTCTAATGTACAATATTATGTTTTTTTAATTTGTAAGGCGTTACAGATATTGTTTCCTCCTGTTGTGTATTGGTGCAGTTGTCACGTGTGTGTTGCAATGTTTAGCTTTTGCATGTTTTTGAGAATGTTTGTTGTGAGTATAAAAAGAGGGCTCCTGGTGTGTTGGGAACATGAAGAAAAAATTGTGTATGGCATTATTTCATCCAATCAACTGAGTTTGCTTGTGTCCATCATCAGATGGAGGCGCAGGCGGAGGAGCAGGCAGGAGAGGCTCAGAAAGAGAGGAAGCTGAGAGAGAGGAATGAGCAGTACAGCCGACAGCTGGAGGAGGAGCTGGAAGGGCTTAAGGTAAGTTTACACACACACACACACACACACACACACACACACACACACACACACACACACACACACACACACACACACACACACAGCTGAACATTAACCTGTCCTTCTACCGAGTCTCTGTGAGTCTTATCCTGGTACTTAATAGTTGACGCCATCTGATAAGATAACAATTCATAGTAATAATTAATAAACAGCACAACCTTGTATGAAGTTTTTGCAGTGATAAACACCTACATTTAAATGTGGGAGGTACGGAGGGAGGTTGAGCACCTACTTGCAATCCTCTGTCTTTATTTGGCTAAAGTTTAAATTGTTTAAAATTATTTTTCTGTGGAGTAAACAGCTTTGTGTTTCTGTGCCCACTGGAATCATGATGATGGTGATTGGCGCCTGCCTGGCTGACACTCGATCTCTTTCAGAAGATATTCGCCTTAAGTTGAACTTTTCTCAACTTTCTGCTGTAGTGAAGCTGGTAGCTTCTGTGTTTCTTCAGATACTCCTCATCTTTGTCAGTCATTCTCCCTAACATCTATATTCCATACACCCAGTTGAAGCAGGCCGGGCCGTCTGCCACTCCAGCTTCAGCTGACCAGACCCAGGAGGTTGGACGCCTGCGGGGAGACTTGGAGAAGAAGACGGTCCTATACGAGGAGGAGTTGGCCCGTAGGGAGGCGCAGCACAGCAGCGAGCTGAAGGCCCTGCGTAAGGAGCTAAGGGATGCTGAGAGCCAGCATCTCGCTCTGCAGAAAGAAATCCTGATGCTCAAAGACAAGCTGGATAAGACTCGTCGAGAGAGGTATTTCATCTCTCATTTTGTCTTTCTTATTTTGTAACCATTATTTCATATCACCAGCCTTGTCTGATTAGGACCACATTTTTTACTTCTCTTTTATTGTCTCGTTCTGGATCATTATTTCTGCCAGTACCCGATATCATACATGTCTAAATCGTTATTGTATTATTTTTCTTCATTGTCTTTTTTCAGTGGCGATTCCATGAGGTAATTACAGTTAAAAATAGCTCAGTTCCCTGTCTGGTATAAATATGTAGTAACTGTAAAGTGATAGTTGAATTTGAAGAAATACTTTTCCCCTAACTCAGCTAGAGTTAACTTCTGGTCTGTTTTGTGGTGGTTTGATTGTCCTTATGAAATGGTGGATGGGATGGTCGAGAAGTGGATGAGGTTGAGAGTTGAAATATGGATGATTTACTTTCTGGTGGCAAAAGAATGAAACTGACATTTAGAACATTAAAGAGCATTTCTTTTTCCACTCTTGTTCATAGTTTCCAAAAGGAAACCATAAAGACAGTCATACTGACTGTAGCTCTCCCCCCAACTAGTATGTAGTATAATGACTCAGCATTAGTCTCATGTTTACATGTTAGTCACACAATATTAAAGGCAGTCCACTTAACGTTAGTAATATGCACTAAATTGAGGGGTATATTTCTGAATTGGATAAATGCATTAAACTGATGCCTTTATATGTTAACAGTTGAATTAAGTCCATCATACTGAATTTCAGACAGTTAAAACGTGTCAACTGAGAAAAATAAAAATCAAGCCACGAAAAAGAAGTTAACTTATTTTTCTGCTGCAGACCCCCTGGTTGGTACTCCAGGGCATCTGATCCCACTTTGAGATCTACTGGTTCAATCAAATTTTAAAAGAATTTTGTTTTTGAGTAGGAAGCTTCAGAGCTTTGTTTTTGTAGCCACCATCCCAGCCTTCCTGTCTGGTGTTACAGACATATTATTCCATCTACTTTCTAATTCATTTCTAAACACAGAGCTGTATCAGATTCTAACTGCGTTAATGTGTTTGGGTTGAATAATGTGTATCAGGTCTTAGTAACAAGCCTTAGATTTAGATTTTGTATGAAATCTAGAAATAGAGCCTGAGGCCCACACAAGGAAGAAGGTAGGCGGATGGATGAGGCTTTCTGAGAGAGGTTGACTCTGAAAATTGTGAGTGTTTCATTGTATATATGATACGTTTTTACCTTTTGTTGTTATAAAACCACTGCACCAAGATTATTTGATGTTACTTTAATGTATTTTAGGGGGCAGAAAACCATTCCACAAAACCAAAATGTCTGAATAAAATCCTACTTCTGAAAGATTGAGGTAGCTACATGTAAAAATGAAAAGGGCACAAGTTAAGACTGGATTTCCAGTTGTAAATTATGGTCAGAATAAATGTTAAGTTTATACAATGTCACAAATTTAACAATCCGTGTGTTCATGTTTCCTGCAGCCAAAGCGAACGGGAAGAGTTTGAGACCGAGTACAAGCAGAAGTATGAGAGGGAAAGAATCCTGCTCTCTGAGGAAAACAAGAAGTTGTCCAGTGAATTGGACAAGGTATGATATCTGCTCATTTATACACATAATGAAAGGACACTCAACTGTAACACAAGTCAGGTTTCTCTTTCCTCTCCCTTTTTCTATCAATGTTTTTTCTGTCTTGCTTTCTCAGCTTTTTAGTGTAATGTCTATCCCTCTCTCTCACACACATTTGCTGAAAAACACATTTCCCCAACCCCAGGTAACCTTCTTGGCCAGCCCAAACTCTTTCATCACATTCCTTACTCCACCCCCTCTCACTCAGCAACGCCAAAGAAATCACTGTTCAATATCCTCCATAAAAACACCCTGTAGCCTCCTACACAGTCAGATGGAATAACTCTCTGGATTACGCTCTGTTGACTTTGGAAATGGCCTTTGGAAGTTCAAAAAATGCTCCCAATTTAAACAGTGTCTCCAAGGTGGAAGGCATTCTGACATATGGAATAAAATGTGAGAGTGTTATTTTTATAGTCTGAAACTGATAAAAAAAATGATTAGATGGAAAGAATATGGATGTGGTTGCCACTGGAGCGACAGCACGTATCACTGCAGTAATTTAATGTATTATTCTATCGTTACACTCACAGAAAAATTGTATGCTTAAAAGATAAAGCTCTGGATGGATTTGATCCGTCTGTGTGCGAGTCTTTGCACATTATAGTTCTTTAATACACATAGAGTGTCTGAAAATATTATTGTTTGACTTGTTTGTGTTTTAAAAGGAGCAAAAATTCAGCCGTGTTTGCTTAATAGTGAAACGAGGCCAATCCATCTTCAGCTCTAATGGGATTTCATGTGAGTTGTCAGTGAGGGAGAGTGATCGGGTAAAATTTCTAAAGTGAAAATAACCCTGCTGACGGGATCAAACTGGTGGTGAATGTGGAGGGAGGATGCAGAAAGACGAGATCTGTGAACAGTGGTTGAAGTAGATGTTTGAAACTTCTCCTCATTGTTCACTTAAACCATTTTACCAACTAAATACATGTAGGGAACTAAGAAGGACTTAAAAATGACATGTAGGGAAGGGGACTAAGAAGGACTTAAAAATACTGGGCCTCATGCAAATGTATACTCATTTTCTTATCTAACAACAGGAAGTTCAACCCGAAAAATGTAAAACCAAACAAGGCAGCTGACTAATAGGACACTGGCCAAATAAGAGAAATAGCAGTGAGTGACTAAAACAAATAAAAACGGAATGGAAATCCTGTATTTTTAGACTAAATTTAAAAGAAGCTGGAGAGGTTGTGTGTCTGAGTTCAGTGGGCTGAGAGATTCAAGAGTGGGGTCTCTAATAGCAAAAGCTCGATGTTCCTTTGTCACAAACTGCGACCTGGGAGTGACCAGCGCTGCTCCATCTGCAGATCTCAGCTATAGGGAGGGAACATACCAGCTCAATAATTCTGAAATGTACATATGTATTTGTGTGTGTGTGCATTTCCTCAGCTGACCAGCATGTTTGAGAAGGTGAGCAGCTCCAACCGACAGCTGGAGGATGAGATGAGGGAGCTGGCTGACAAAAAGGAGAGCGTCGCCCACTGGGAGGCTCAAATCACAGAAATCATCCAATGGTGAGACAGTCACATGAACACATGCACACCATCACTTTCTCAAATATGGTAAACACTATCTAAGTTACATGCTGTACTTTCTTATCTATGCTATAGCACAAACTGAAAGTCAGCTTGTAAATTGCACAAGCACGCTCACACACACACTCACACTGCTATATTGGCTAGTAGTGTATTGGGTTTCCTCCATACAGTATAACTGCAGCATGTCTAACATGCCTCTGAAGTTCTTAGAGATTATTGACCCTCCCTTTCTCTCAGATCACTTCCCTTTGCAGCTGACACCTCGCCAGCTGCTCGGCCTCCCTCTGTTGGAAGAGCCCGCAGTCCTCACATAGTTCACATACCAAGCACACACACACACACACACACACACACACACACACACACACACACACACACACACACTGCAAACATGTACATACAGATGTAGCCTGGAATAAACTTTTAAAAGTATTCAGTGAGTCATATTGCCCCCTGGTGGAGATACTGTGCTTCTACAGTACTAATATTATATGAAATCTTATCATAACCTTTTTTGAAAAGAGGTTTTAAATTCAAATTTGTCTACAACTTCAGTGTTCAGTTTATGTGCATGTGAAAATCACTATATGTTTGAACCAGTTGGGGATAAGTGAACTGCCCAGAGCTACTGGAAGACTGAACATGTGTCCATGTTTTTGTGTGGGTGTGTGTGAGCACTTAATTATGGAGAAGTGCTGGTACCTATAGAGCATACAGTAATGTCAGTAACTTTCCTAAAGGCAGTATTTACATAATATAGGCTGTCAGTTTATTTGTACTGAAGCATGTTTGTAGAAAGGCTTTAAAATAAGAGGACACACTTGAGATGTATCTGTGCATGTGATTACATGTGTGGCTTTTTGCTAAAGTTAACTTTTTAGGTCAGGTTGAGTTTTCATCAGGTTGAGTTTTCATCAGGTTGAGTTTTTTAGGCTCTTGATAAGTATGAAATTGGTCTTTGTGGGTGTGGTAATGCTTGTGTGTGTTTGCTGCAGGGTGAGCGATGAGAAGGATGCTCGGGGATACCTGCAGGCTCTGGCCACTAAGATGACAGAAGAGCTGGAGGGACTGAGAAACACCAGCCTGGGAGCCAGAGCCACGGTACAACACCAACACTGTTGTTAACTGCGGTAGATGCTGCTGAAATAAATAGTATACTTGTCACTCCATTAAAATGTTGATTTCTATAATGCTGAGGGTTCAGGACCACCATAAACAGCATGATAGTTCCTCCCATTTCATTTCTCCTTTGGACACCATCTTTCACAGTTTTTCATTTACTAACTTATCTTCCTCTTTGTTTCAGGACATGCCATGGAAGATGCGGCGTTTCGCCAAGCTGGACATGTCGGCCCGTCTGGAGCTGCAGTCGGCCTTGGATGCTGAGATCAGGGCCAAGCAGGGCATCCAGGATGAACTGAACAAGGTCAAGGCCAACAACATCTCCTCAGAATGGTATGACTAAGAAAAAAACATTTTCATAATTTAGTTCTCTCATTCAAAACGGTTTGATTTTATGCAAATGTTTTCAGTAATTTTAAATGGTTAACATTTGATGCATTTTTGTCTCCGGTCCTCCAGTAAACTGCAGGAGGTGGAGAGTAAAAACCAGGAACTCCTGGCTGAGATCGACCGGCTGAAAAAGGAGACAGAGGAGCTTCGGCTACGAAGGGGTAAATAATTCAAATTATTCACCAAAATGCAGTAAAATGACATTGCAATAGCTGGTTTGAGGAACATAATTGCTAACGTGTCTATTTTTAGCCCATGGAGAACGAATTAAAGACACTGCTGCTGTTGTTGCTGTTTTAATTAATGTCACTCACACTGCAGGCTTATTTGCAATCTTTAAAAACTATCTGCAATGAAACAGTTGTTTTGACGTAGTTTCTCTTTACATTGGAAACTAATGGTTAACTTTACACGGTGGAACATTTCGTGAGAGATTATCGCTGTAAAAGAGGGTTATACTACAATCAGGAACCCAAATTAGAAGGTTTTGCATCAGCCCCCATGTTTGAGAAATAACATCATGTGCTATGTACATGAAAATGTATTGTTACTGGGGTCATATGAACGAGCCCCCCCTTCTTAGAAACAGTCCTGTGACTGATTTTGTTTAAGTCAGCCTTTGATGTTTTAATATCATGTACTTAACTACGGTTGTGTTATTTTGCTCTGTGTCTTAAGGTGTCAAGCACCAGGATTCCCAGAATTCCTTCTTGGCTTTTCTCAATGCCCCCACCTCAGCACTTGACCAGTTTGATGTAAGTATTACATCAGCATTACTTACTGCACCTGGATTATTATATAGTTGATGTGAGAAACCATACATCTGTCTGGATCTACAGTATTTACATCCATGATCAACCTGGAAATCATAAATCTCATAATGCTGCAGTTCACGAAGTCACGTCTGATTTTCTGCATGCTTTTATCATTTTATGATCACATGAATTTCCCCAGATCTTTATTTTTGTTTTATCTTTTTTGGCTCTTTCTTTGCTTCACTCTCTGGTACATCAGGATTCTTATTCCTCATCCTCATCCTCTTTAATAGAGTTTTGGGAAGACGTAAGTTTGTTTGGTCAGGTGGAGCGCAATATGTGTGTGTATATACCTGTAACAGTAGCTGTAAGCTGTAGAACTGTGGGTGTATAGACCTAACACAGTGTAGATGTGATGTGTGAGAAAGTGCATCTGTGAGTTTATGCCTGTGCATCAGTGTAACTAGGAGGAAGCAGGGATCCACTGCAAAGAATGACAGTCCTGAGTCAACAGGGTTGAAATTCTTCTTATTAAAACATTAATCTCTTCCAGTGAATACAATGTGTTTCATCATTGTATCATAGTACTTACACTGAGGGGAGTGAACTGCTTGACCCTATTGAAGGTGCTTTGTTTTGTGCTTAAAGAAAAAATAAGGTAGTAATTTTGAGATAATCTTAAATACCATCAGTTGAAATGGTGGAAATGTTTTGCAGTGTGCTGCCCCTGTATTCAGACGCTTACTCATCCTTGTTACTTTAAATACTTTGCCTCCTAGACTTAGGTTGAACACAGAGAACATTATTTAAATCCCCTCTCTACCGTTTATCCCTTTTTTCCAGCCATAAAGAAAACTTGAGTAGTTACTGTGCTCCATGCATCCATGACTTTTCCCAAGCTGCTCCCTCCTCATGACTGTGTGCATTTTTTTCCATCAGCCTCCATCCACACTGTTGAGTCCTCAGTGAAACACTATGCAGCAGTGTTATACAGTGATTCTCAACCTGTTTTACCAGATAACTGGAAACCTCAGCTGAAACTGAATTATAGAATATATTTTATATTTATATATTATATTATATGATATGATATTATGAAGAAAGATTCCTTGATTTACCCGCATTAAGACACATTGTCATTAACATTGAAGACTAGTTAGAAAGCAGAGAAATTTAAATGTTTAGAAAAATAGCAGCTAAAGGTGTGGACATTTTAAAATAGTTATCTAAAAGTAATTGGTAAACTGTTTATATATATAGAAAATTATATAAAAGAATAAAAGGAAAATATCCAAATAGAGAAAAGTGATTTAAATAAATAAATATATATATAAATAAATAAATATATGTAAATACTTTGCTGAAAGTAAAAGGTGAATGGTTTTATGTGGGTTGTATTAAAATATTGGAAGATTACGTCCGACACGTCTGATTGTGGCTGATGAAGTTGTACTTGAGCTCCTCCGGTGGGCTGCAGTGGTAAAGCCACATCAGACCATAAAAGGTTGGGAACCACTGGTGTAGAGTAACAGGCTTTTATCCCTATATGTTCATGTTTCTCTTCTAAATGTCTGAACGTGTTTTCAGCCTCTGATAATTCACTCATCTCTGTGTCTCTGCCACTCTCTGCCTCTTCTCCTGCCACTGAAGCGCTCGCCATCCGTTGGCCCAGCTAGCAAAGGCAGACGTGTAAGCACCATCACTGCGCTCTGTGATTGCTGTCATTGAGCCTTTCTGAATGTACCGTGCTGTCCTTCACAGTGTTGTAATCTGTGTGTGCATTTCCTGTGTTGTTGTTTACTGTGGCTGTCTGGTTGTTGCATGGCGGGGGTTAAAACATGAACAACAGCTCTTTTTTTTACTTTTGTGTTGGCATTTATGAGGTAGATCTTTTTTTATACGCTGTTGCTGGGTGTCTGCTCTGGAGTCTGTTTATTCTGCAGTGTAGCTTTGTGAATGGCTGTGCATGGTGTATGATGTCTCGTGGTGCCTTACATTAGCGTGGTTGTTGGGTTGGAACCTTGTGTTATAGTACATGAGGTGCATTAGAGTTGTGGTCACAACAGATATGACACATATCTGGACCACAGCATTTCTTTATTCTGTTATTCATTTGTTTATTGTGGCGCTTGCACTCCTGTCTTAGCATGGATGCTGCATATTGTTCTCTGGTTTATTTAACTAACACTCCTTTCTTTTTTATCTCTCTGTCCATGTCCCTCATCACCACCTCTCTACTTCTCATTTGTCTTTCCTCCTGCCATCATCCTCCTCTTTTACACTTCCCATCTCCCACTTTTTGTCCTCCTCTTCGCACTGATACCTTCTTACTCATCCCTCTGTCCTCTCATTCTCCGCCCTCTCTACCCTCAGGTGGACTCTATGGATAACTTCACCCCCTCCAACACTCCATCCCGGGAAGATGACCCCAAGTCCCACCTCAAGTCCCGTTCACGTTCACCCTCAATGGCTAGTGATATGGAGCCTATAGAGGTCAGAAAACACCTTATATCTCTTTTACACCTAACGTCACTGGTATACTTTATATGTTGTTCCCAAGGTGTCTTTAAGTACACAAACATTTATGGCTATTTATGCAGCCAACACCCAAAGGTTCAATGTGCATCATAATGTTGCCCAGAAAAAGTGCAGCTTCAATGTCTAGACGTCCACCCCAGTGTCATGTTTCCATCACTGCTGATCCGTGCCTGAATCATTGACCTTGGAGTGAATGCTGAGTGCATCCATTTTCCATTGCAGACAAAAGCCAGATGATAGTGGGTTTTTTTACCACTGGAAAATGGGTTTTAATCTGGATAACAAACTGCTGCAACTCTAGTAATCTGATTTTTAATCTCATAATCTAGTGGATAACTTCTTCAGCCAGGTGTACTTTGCTGCACTGTTGTCCGCTGTTAAAAAGCAAATTTAGCTTCAGGAGCTCCTGTCCCTGCCATCTGTATGTCTGGCAAACAGGTGTAAATATTCCCTATAGCAAATCAGTTGACAATTCACAAGGTTCAGACCATGTGAATACATTTCAGCAGTGAGGTCACAGCTATACACTTTGTAAACATTTGCAAAGCAATTTTAAATACAAATGTAAATATCTGACTCAGTCATGTGTCATTTCAGCTGCAAGCCACGTGCAATACCCCTGTGTGACTTTCAACCCTTTTCTTTTCTGTTCAATAAACACTTTCAGGGCATCGTCAGTGCAATAAAACGCTTATGTAAATTATCCAGCTATATCGGTACACTGTCGGTATATAGTATTTATTCTGTACAGTTTGCCACTTTCCCACAGTGTCACAGAATTTATTTTCCTGAGCTTTGGTGTGTTCACCAAGTCACATTGATAAACGTGCTCAATGTTTCTGTGTCTTCACAGTTAATAGACCATCCTCCTCGTACAGTCCAGACCCCCACCATGCGGTCAGGAGGGTACGGCAGCATTGGGCGTTCCTCACCTAAGGTAACTGTTGTTTACTCTTGCCTCAGTCGACCTCATGATGACTTTTCTAACACGAAACAGAAAAGATAACAAATATCTTCCAGCGAATAGCGGTGACACACACACACAGAAAAAACTGACAAAGAACTCTAGAGAGTTTGTGGTGATGTGAGCTGATGACAGTGTCTGGGTGTTGTTAACATGATCAGGTGATCTCTGCAGCGGAATGAATACAGTACTTCCTGCCTCTGCTGCACCCGCCTGCTCCACTTGTCACCTGAATATTACTCCCCTAATACGGAGTAATCGTCGCTGTTTTAAACGCATGCAGAGAACCTCCCACTGTATTGTACATGTGTGAAAGGCAAACTCTGGGTAATCTCCAGACTTTACCTGCAGGTAGTGTCTAAAAATGTCTTTTGTCTCTCTCTTGTGCTCTCCACAGCCCAAAGCACATCAGTTTGTGGTGAAGTCATTCAGCACGCCCACTAAGTGTAACCAGTGCACTTCCCTCATGGTGGGGCTCATACGTCAGGGTTGTACCTGTGAAGGTAAGGACCGAAACGAAGGAAACTGATGAATGAGGGTGTTGACAGAAAATACGGTAGATGGATTCTAAACCTGTGAACTGTTTTTTTTTTTTATTTGAAGTACAGTACATTCTGACAAACTTCTAATTGTTCTCCTAATTGTCCCCTTGTGTCTTGGCTCAGTGTGTAACTTCTCCTGCCATGTAACGTGTGCGGACAAGGCTCCGGCTGTGTGTCCCGTGCCCCAGGACCAGACCAAGGGTCCGCTGGGTATTGACCCTCAGAGGGGCATCGGGACTGCGTACGAAGGGCATGTCAGGGTGAGTTAGACTCAGTTATCACCATGAACCCTGCAAACATTGAGCAATCAATAAAGAATGCAGATGTTTAAAAAACCTTGGGACAGACCTTGGTTTTTGGTTTTCAAATGCAAATGAACCTTGACTTTCTCCTGTTGTCCTTCATTCACACAAAGGTAAACATTTACTTCTGAAAAAGCACTTTTCAACTAACACTGTAAAAAGTACTTAAACTACATGTTCTGGTGCATGTGTGACACTGAGCTGTGTCTCTGTGTCTGCTCCAGGTGCCTAAACCCACCGGGGTGAAGAAGGGCTGGCAGAGGGCAATGGCCGTGGTGTGCGACTTCAAACTGTTTCTCTACGAACTGGGGGAAGGAAAAGCAACGCAACCAAGTGTTGTTGTCAGCCAAGTCATAGATATGAGGTAAAACAAGCACTACCAGCTCCTCATAGGTGCTGTAATGATCAGAGCTTAAGCGACTACACATGGGAGAAATTCCTGGTTTTCTTTGTCCTCTTAACTAAACTGAAGATCTTTGAGTTTTGCTCTGTTCTCCAGACAAAATAAGACATTTAAATGCCCCTCCCATTTTCTTCTTTTAAGTTTTTCCTCATCTCAGTTGAGGATTAAGGACAGAGGATGTCATACCTTGTACAGATTAAGTCCTATGAGACAAATTGTGAAATACAAATAAAATGGAATTGATTGATTGTTCATGAGAGGCTTTGGGAAATTAAGATTTTTCCCCTGATATTTTGTGCACCAAGGGATTAATCTAGAGAAATTAGTCAGTCTTATTGTTATATTCTTTCAGCTCAGCTCAGTTCAGTCCAGCATGGTTTTTTGTCCTGCATGTTTAACTTGATATCTCATGCTGTCATCCAGGGATGAAGAGTTTTCAGTCAGTTCTGTCCTGGCCTCTGACGTCATTCACGCCAGCCGCAAAGACATCCCCTGTATATTCAGAGTAAGTTCAATTCATAGTTCTTATTTGATTTATTGTTATGTTATTGATTATGTCATGGGCATTAATGATTAGTTATCATCAACATCTAATGTGTCCTCTCCCCCGGTGTTTGTCTTCTTTCTCCTCAGGTGACGGCGTCCCAACTCTCCCCCTCCAGCAGCCACAAGCCCTCCATCTTAATTTTGGCAGATAGCGACCAGGAGAGGAATAAATGGGTGGGTCTCCTCAACGAGCTCCACCGCATCCTCAAGAAGAACAAGCTCAAGGAGCGCTTCGTCTACATCCCCAAGGAGGCTTACGACAGCACGCTGCCGCTCATCAAGACAACACAATCTGCTGGTATCATAGGTGGGCTAGCAACACTTCACATCCCAGTTCAAAAAGCACAGCGCCTTGTCAGCAATGTTCACAGAACAAGCCAGAGGTATAACAGGAAGCAACTGAAATATGTCGCTGTCATTCGAGATCCCAGATGCACCTTCTCACTTTTTATTTTGTCTTTGTAATCAGATCTGTGTACTTCTCTCAAAAAGAAATGCCTTCATGTCTGTGTGTTTGAGACAACCAATCAGATATGAATAACCCTCTATGCTTGATGTTGTGAAAATAGAAACTAATAGATTGAAATGTCCCCTCAGCGGCACTAAAATAGAATTCTCCCTTCATCCCCCCTGCCCCTAGATCACGAGCGTGTCGCCCTGGGCAATGAGGAAGGCCTTTTTGTCATCCATGTCACCAAAGATGGTAAGATCCACATAAAAGTTCTGTTCTTCTTCATTTGTTTCCCACAGTAGTTGGACTGATGACCTGATTTTATGCCACTGTCTCGGGACCTCTCTTATCTTCATCACTTTTTTCCTCTTCTCCCACCACCTTCAGAAATAATCCGGGTGGGAGACAATAAGAAAGTGCACCATATCGACCTGATCCCCCAGGAGCAGCTGCTGGCCGTCATCTCCGGCAGGAACCGTCATGTGCGTCTCTTCCCCACGCAGGCCCTGGATGGCCGCGAGACCGACTCGTACAAGCTGGCAGAGACAAAAGGCTGCCAGACCATCGTCTCCGGCCCTGTCCGCAACAGCTCGCTCACCTGCCTCTGTGTGGCCATGAAGAGACAGATCATATGCTACGAGGTCAGGAAACACTGATCAACTCATGTTTGTCATTATCATCAGATAATATAATGAACAGTGTGCAAAGGCCCCTCAGCTTTAGATGTTCATTCTATTTATTTATCTAAATGTTTCAAGCGTCTCTACTCCTCCATCCTTTTTTATTCATCCTCCAGGTGAATAAGAGTAAAGCGCGTCACCGTCGGTTGCGAGAGGTGCAGGCCCCAGGCCCCGTTCAGTGGATGGGTCTTCTCAATGAGCGTCTCTATGTGGGCTATCAGTCTGGCTTCACACGCTACAGGTGCTCTTCCTCTTTATCAGCTGATCTGAGTTCAGAGCAGCTTTTCCGCTTATGGTTTAAATGTCCATTTAAGCTGTTATGATAACTTTTTGTTTGCAACATCCTCTGCAGTGTTCATGGTGACATGTCCCCGGTTAATCTTCTCCACCACGAGGACCACACCCTGGCCTTCATCCCCCAGCAGGGCCTGGATGCTCTCTGTGCAGTGGAGATCTCCAACAAAGAGCTGCTGCTGTGCTTCAGCGCCATTGGGGTCTATGTGGACTCCCAGGGCCGCAGGTCACGTCAGCAGGAGCTGATGTGGCCGGCTGTGCCAAACGCTGCCTGTGAGTCAATCAACTCATGTTTGTTTATTTGGTGATACATTTTCTAGCATTCTCTCTAATGATATATTAAAAATAATGTAAATCCTAACATACACATCAGTGAGAAGACTTTAACAACATTATTACGCTATTCCAGAGGACTGACCATAGTTAAAGTACTGTCACTTGAAACTTATAAGAAATCATGTTTCTTTCTGTCCAGGCTACAACGCCCCCTACCTGTCAGTGTACAGTGAGAACGCTGTCGATGTGTTTGACGTCAACACCATGGAGTGGATTCAGACCATCCCCCTCAAGAAGGTCAGTGCCATGATAAGAAGGAAAAGTCAAATCTAGAAGACAAGCTGAGATATCTCTGGCTCCACCTGCTGGCTCAAATGAATTTATTCCATTTGTCCCATCACCACAGTAACCACTATGCTTTTTTATTAAGATTAACAAAATCTCTTTCAAATGAATTTCTGTTTAAGAGTAGAAACATTAGATTGCATCTCTAGACTGAACAAATAAAAAGAACAGAATAAATTAAATTAGTTGAATGTTTAATGATGATACATTTCTGATTCTTCAGGTGAGACCTCTGAACATTGACGGCTCCCTGAACTTGCTGGGACTGGAGACAGTCCGGCTCATCTACTTTAGAAACAAGATGGCCGGTAAGACGTTATAATTGTACTCTGGTGTCAGTGTTTTTCCTTGTGATACTTAACAAAGTGTTGAGGGTTATTTCTGTTCTGGTGTAAATAGTAAAAGGTTCATATATTAAATTATTCTGTTGTCATTGCTGTGGATTGATGGGCTTTTAAACTATTTAGTTCTGTGCACAGTACTGTTCACTATACTATGTCCTATAATAGTGACATCAGTAAATGTGTAAAGTTTGACATGCTGCACTCAGCCACCAGAGTAAACCTGAAGTGCTTTGTAGTCACTCGTGTTAACGTATCTGACGCTTTGTTGTGATGTTCCAGAGGGTGATGAGCTGGTCGTTCCGGAGACATCAGACAACAGCAGGAAGCAGATGGTGCGCAGCATGAACAACAAGAGACGCTTCTCCTTCAGGGTGCCTGAGGAAGAGCGACTCCAGCAGAGGAGGTAGTTTGCCAGCGGCACTAGACTGCACGCAGAGCTTCAGACTCATCCTTAAATGTCTTTCTGTCCTGTATTTTTATGCTTTGATTTTGTGTGTGTGATTACAGGGAGATGCTGCGAGACCCCGAGATGAGAAACAAGCTGATCTCCAACCCCACCAACTTCAACCATGTGGCCCACATGGGACCAGGAGACGGGATCCAGATCCTTAAAGACCTGCCAATGGTACACACACAAACACACACAGACACACGCACACACACACACAGACACACACACACACACACACAGACACACACACACACACAGACACAGACACACATTTATAAAAAGTAGATACACGCTCGGACATACACGCATCCTGAAAAACTTGGCTGACACATTAATAACAAAGGTGCATAAATTAAACAATCAACACAGTATGATCTTAAAGGTACAGTGTGTAGAATTTTGTGATATCTAGTGTTGAAATTGCATGTTGCAGCTGAACACCCCTCACCTCACCCTCCCCTTCCAAACATGAAAAAGAACCTGTGGTAGCTTCAGTTGTCATAAAAACTCAAAAGGTGTTTAGTTTGTCCAGTCTGGACTAAGATGAAAAATATGGCGGCCTCCGTAGAGAGAGTCCCCTCGATGTAAATATAAAGTATTTAAATATAAAGGGCCTTTTCTTGGGTAAAGAAAACTACAATTTATACAATTTAGATTAAACGAATGAAAACATCATTAGTATTACTCTACATTAAATTTCTGCCAATAGTTTCCTTTCACCTAAATCTTACACACTGAACATTTAACACAAAATTAGTTTCTGTGTTTTCTGTCCTGACCGAATAGATGAGTCGAATCACATAATGAACCTCATCACAGTCTTATCATTATTAGAAGTAGTAGTATTGTTATTATTACCCACTTCCTCATCCCACCTGACCCATTGTGTGTTGATAAACAGCATGTTTGCATGTTTTTCTGCTTAAACCTTTCCAGTCAAACACACATGGGCCACGTTTGTGTTGAGTTGAGCTTGTAGTGTATCTCACTGTGCACCCTTCCTCACTCCTGTCCCCTGCACTGCTCTGTGGGTGTATATGTGTATTTGCTCTGTGCGTGTTTAAAACCAGAACGTTCGTGTTCAGGAGAACCGTGCAGGCTTCAGCGGATCCGTCAGCATCCCCTCCATCACCAAGAACCGAGCCGAGCCAGGCCGCTCCATGAGCGCCAGCAGTGGACTGGGCATCCGTGAGTAACAGGAGTTCATAAATCCTCTCAAAATCAAAAGTAGCTTTGTTAGACCTGCAGGATAAAGCGTTTTCATACTTATTCACATTTCTCAGGCTCATCCTCTCAGAACGGCAGTGCTCTGCGTAGAGAATTGTCCGGAGGAAGCTACGGCTCCAAACGTCAGACTATGACGTCTCCCTCTGAGAGCTCCCTGTCCTCTGGTGGAGGAATGGACTGTGGTGATGCTCCTCTCTCACAGTTTGACAGAGAGGTTAGTAAATACATTGACTCTGAACATACAGCTTCATGTGCGGTTGACTCGAACCATTTAAGCATTAGATGTAAAATATCATCTCTGTAGAGATGAGTGGGATTTTGAAAAACTGTAAACAGCTAATCAGGGCACGTCTGCAGCCACATTATGAATCTCAATGTGCAGTTAATGTCATCCCAACATCAGCTTTGTATGAACACGTCCGAATCAAGATCATGGTTGTTTCCTTGTCATGTGATTGTAGACATTAGACACAGAAGTTCTTGAATACTTGAAAAAAAAAACAACTCCTCCCTGTATCCCATCAGTCACAAACATCCCGGCGTGCAGGCCTCTCACCTCATCCCACTCCTACAGCCGATCGGTTAGATCTCTGTGATGTCAGTGCTTCATAGTAAACGGCTGTTAGAGTCTTCTGGCCTTGTCCTCTCTCCCAGTGTTGAGACGGTCGATTCCTCCCCATAAAAACCTGCTTTAGCTTTAGGTTGTTGTAGCTGACTAATGTTTGTCATGTCTCTTAAACAGTTGATAAATAAAACGTAACTTGTGTCAGGCAGTGGTGATAAAACTGTTCCTGAATTATTCTGATTTATAAGATTTTCCTCCAGTTAGCTTGATCATGAAGCTTCATCCGACAAATAAAATCAATGGCATCAAACATTAGCTTTTGCGTTGAAGCCCAACCCACAACCACTCACCTTCAACCTGCCCGCCATCCTTCCTGTGGCTCCTCATCCCCCATGGCCCACAAGCCTGGACACCGTCAACTCCATTAGCGCCTCATTTTTGCCCCATTCCTCGTCTCCCTCCACCCTCACCCCAGCTGTGCCCCCCAGCCCCCCTCTCCCTCCCCGCCTGCCCTCTCCCAACCCAGCATGTTGACTGTGGGCTGGGCGCTGAGTCTGAACTCTCCTCTGCAGTGGCAGGCGGTCTCACCGTCGGAGAAGACCCCCGATCTGAAAAGGGCTTTAAGGACCCTGCTTAGTAAGATGAAGGTAATGTCAACAGCTGCAACGACTTTGCACCAAACACACACCTGAGAGCACCGTGTCACCGAGTGCACACACGCAGGTTCTGCATCTGTAGGCAAACACGACACAGCAGCATGAGGAGCATTCAGAACACACACACACACACACACACACACACACACACACACACACACACACACACACACACACACAGGCTGTCATCATAACTCTGCCGCCCCACGGCCCCTCGCTGCACCATTTCCAGCCCCGTCATGTCAGCAGCACCTGGCGGCTTCGCACATATTTCACCGGAGCATCAGCTGCACCAGCGCTGTGCCCCCCCCACCCCACCTGAGTTGATATTTTTATATCTGATGGAACGAGGACAACGCTGCTGCTGCTGCTGCTGTTCGGCCATTCTGCATACGCCTTTCCCGCCGCTGCCCAACCAGCCAATCACAGAGCATGTCGGCTTCCTTACAGCTCCATGGCAACGCCGTAACCATGAGCTGTCCAGTTCAGAGCACAACTAGGCCAGAGCGACTTATAATAAGTTCACTGTGTTGTCTGCTCTCATGGTCCCACCAATGATCTTCCTGTAATGATCCAGTGATACTTGATACATGAAGGACTACATCACAACAGCTGCATGGTTTGGAGTGAATCCTCAGTCACATCTCTCGCTCATATGACTGATGAGTTCATGTGTTAATAGATTCTTTTAGACACAACCTCACATAGACAAAGATGTGTCTCAGACAATCTTAGACAATGTAGCTGGGCAGCGATTCTCAAACATAAGCTCTGTAGAATGTGTTCTGTAAGACGACCAGAGGGATTATGACTGACAAAAAAAGCTGCCCATCTACATTGACTAAAGTGTGTGTGTGTGTGTGTGTAGCTGTTATCAGACATGAACTCTGGAAAATGTCAACATGTTGGAGTCCAGAGTTTCTCCAGAGCCTTCAGGCGAGGGGTGGTGGTGCAGGAGGTCGGATGTAACTTCCACGGCGGAGCTCACATGTTTTTGTTTCCAGCATCGGTTCGGTTTTTCCCAGTTGACATCATCCTCAGTGTCTTCTACGTTTACGGCTCCTCTTGAGATATTTGTATTCTTTTTGTTTTATTCAGTTTTGCGTCTGTTGCATTAGATAATATCATCAACTGTCTCGCTGCGAATCTCCCGGAGAATCTCTTGCCGTGTTCTCACTTGGTCATTGTCTATAGTTTTTACAAGAGGGCTGACGGATCCTCCAGAGTTCAGTGCATGTCTGAAGCAGCTTATTTGCGTGAGAGAGAAATGTGATGTCTAGTTTTTTCTCACAACAACAGTGTTGAGTCTTGCTACAGTACGAAGTGGTTTCTAGTCCCACTGTGTTTTGCTGTAGCCATAGATGGTAGAAAAGAGTCAGAGGGATGACTGGGCTCTCTGGTATTTTCAGGCCAAATCTGTTTGTGTGAGTTTGGATTTGGATCCAAACAAGAGACTGTTGTTCATGAAGGAAAATCAAGTGGAGTCACTGAAGTGGAAACACAATGATTCCAGAGATTCTAATTCCCCACAACCTGAGGACATGATCACTGAAGTGGAAACATCACACACACTCAGATACAGCGTCTGCTGAATGATTCCACATTCACTCATGCACAGTGCTCTGATGTAGTTTATTTAAGTTCTTCATATTATTACATGTTTACTCATACTAGAGCTGTGTAAAGTCATACTCTGTCGTACAGTATGAGTTTAACACACACACTCTCCCTCATCTGCCTTCGCCTGCATGTTTGTTTTCCCTGAGCTGATCATTTCTGCTCAATTGAGCTGTTGATGTGCTGATGGTGTGGAATGTAGTGGAAGCTGGGGGGGGTGAGGGGGGCGTGTGCGATGTGCTGCACTTCACATCTGCGCTCCGTCCCAAAACAGCAAATTAACGAAACCCTAGAAGGCTCGGAGTAAACGCAGGCCTGCAGTGATCTCTACCTCACTGAGGCTATATCCACATAGCTACGTTTTCTTTTGACCCATCATTAGCTCTGTCACAGATGCTCCTGGCCTCCACGCCACTTTTACTTTTCTAGTTTTAGTCCCCCCCCCGCTTGCTGATTGGATCTTTTCAGTTAAGATTTAGTCTTCGCTGATTCGTCCAGCTTCCGTCACATGACCCGTTTCCAGAAGAAAGCAACCGGCATCAGCCTCGACTACCAGTGTAGAACTCAACATGGACAATCAGTTACAAGGGTTGACCCTGTTGTCTTTGCTAACAGCTGCCGCAACGACACAACTGATCACATGTGTAAAACACGAGCTATTATTCAAACAATTCCTATTCACACCGGCGACTCATGTCCACTGAAGATGAGTTGTCATGTGATGGATGTTTTCTGATACGGAGACAAAACCTTTGTGTGGACTGAGACTGATTTAATTGTAAAACGAAGTCGTATGGATGTAGCCTGACAGCTGCTGGTTTGTTCTCAGGGGTCATAAACAGGGGGGGGGTCACATCATTATTTATTTTAGTACAGACAGAGGCACAGACAGAGGCACAGTCTCTAGTTTGGTGAATTGAATCACTTCAGTCTCTGGAAAGATTCAAGATGAACTTAATGAAATTCTGCATCATCTAACCAGTGTTTTATTTTGCTCTTCCCTGTTTTTCCTCCCTCTCCTCTCTTCATTCTGTCCCCTCCTCCAGGACTCGGACTCCCCCCGTCACTCCACAGCCTCCAACAGCTCCACCTTCAGCAGCCCCCCCAGCCCGGCCTCCCCACACAAGACCAAGTCCCTGTCCCTGGAGAGCACAGACCGGATGGGCTGGGACACATGAGCCCCCCCCCCCCCCGTCGCCCGCTCAATCCCACCCACCATCCAACTGACCGACCCACAGCACAGGACTCCAGACCCTCCTCTTCTTCTTCTTCCTTCTCTTCTTCTTCCTCCACCGCAGCCTCTCACCTCCTCTCAGAATACCCCCCCTCACTGCCCAGAGAACTGCAGCTCCCAACCCCCCCCCCCCCCCCTCCTCATGAACATTTGTCCCACTTTACAACCTCAGTTTGTCTCTCACCCCGACGCCGAGCAGAAACACTGAGACTGACGGAGGATTCATCTGAAAACAGCGGTAGAGTACATGTGGGTGCTGATGTTTGAAGGTGCGAGCGTGTGTGTGCGCGTGTGTGTGTGTGTGTGTGTGTGTTTGAGAGAAGCTGTATTGCGTTTGCCTGCGTGTGCATGTGTTGATTCAGAAAGGGCACATGATATAGGAAAGAAAAACTCTGCTCACAGCCCCTGTTCACAGTCAGACTCCAACACGTCACGATGCAACAAAAACAAAACAACCAGAGGAGGATTATTGTCGAGAGAAAATGATTTGTACTTGTACATAGGACCCTTTGGGTTTTAGGGGACGATATTTTAATTTATTTATCAATCTTAGACAAGGAAAGGGAGGTTTGCTTCTTTCTGGCCTGAAGCAGACGGGTGGAGTTTAAACCCCTCCTCACCTCCCTCAGTCGCTTTCTCTTTGGGTGCTGCAAAAATCAAAAAGGTTTAAAAAAGAAAAAAAAAAAAAGAGAGAGAGAAATTAAGGATATCAATGACTTTTCTTTTTTTATTTTGCTCATGAATACTAAGTGCAGTGACTTTATAATATTTTTTTATTTTGACCATCAGTAAAAAGCTACAAGCAGCGTTAATAACGGCGGCTCGCGTGACGTCACCACGCCTCCCACTGTGCTCCTCTTCCTCCGCATCGGTCCAACGCGACATCACCCAGCAGCCCCTGGACGAGTCCTCGCCATCGTAGCGTAGATGTTCCACTTTGCTGTAAAACCAAACTGACCAACTCACAGGCTCCATCACAATAATGTACATAGGTTTCAAAGTAGAGAGTAATATATGATAATGTAGAAAACTACACGGGAAAGGAAAAAAAATCCCCTTTGACTTTTCTTTTTTTCCCTCTTTGAGTGATTTGAGGTTGTATTCACACACAAAAGCCATTTTAAACAACTTTCCAGTTTTCTTTTTTTAACTTTTGATTTTAGATTTGTTTTGTTTTTTTATCGTATGTATGACACGCGTTGTGTGTGTGTGTGTGTGTGTTTTCCCCACTCGGTTTGCATTTGAGTGAACAAAAGTGATGTATGGATCGACACTACTGCCCGTACTGTAGAGTGAACGCGAGCATTTATCACACGTTATCTTTACACACACTGAGGTGGTGTTTTTACGCAGCAGATGCCTTGACCTGCTCCTCCTCTGACTGTCGGAGGTGAAGCGGCTCTGATCAGTTAATCGACAGTGTGCAACGAGTGTGTGTTTCTAAAATTCACTGTGGTACCTGGAAGGAAACGGTCAGTGCTTCTGTTTAGATTTCAGCTCCGTTTGACCAAAAAAACACAAAAAAAGGACGAAAAGAAGGGAGAGACTTGGTGACAGGATTTTTCTCACAGCTTCTTCTGAAGAATGTTTTCATGATCTAAAAGCTACATGTTGATTTAAAAATAAAAAAGCTAAAATAAGAATGTAAACAGTTAAAATGCTGCGGGACACTCCGTCTGCACTTGGATTTCTGTTAGTCCAGATAAAATAACCTTAGTGCTACCTGTTGTTGTGTAGAATGAACAGGGCTGCATCTGTAGACCTCCCTCCAGGCAGGTTTTTCTCTGGCAGAATGAAAAAGGCCTTTGAAAGAGCATTTTGAACGGTGTGGCGGCTCCTGGCTGCAGAGCGGAGCGTCCGCCGCCAAAAACCTGTTACCTCTGCTCCTCCCCTTCACTTCGCAGACACTGAAAAAAAAAAAGCATCTCACTGGAGGAAACGCTCGCAGGGCCGAATGTGAAAACTGTCCACCAACTGCGATGTGGTTTTAATGTGGTATAATGTGTAAAAGAAGAAAGCGCTCACTGTGTTGTGACAGTGCCGAGGCCCCTTTTGTCTCAGATACTCTCTTCAGGAGCCACTGAATGCTTTTACAGTGAAGCGTCCTGGGTCGGAATCCTCCGGTTTTATTACGCTTGTCTCGTTTGTCAGAAAGGGAAACAAAACCTCTAAGTACTTCGGTGCACATTCCTGCCGATCCTGCCCGGTTGAAACACGACAAAGTAGTTCCAAACGACCCATTCCAAGTGTTTTATTAAGCGAGGGACATGTGGAGCGCCAGAGTGCGACTAAGCTGGTTTTCATTCCGAACAAACCACCTCCTTCGAGACTTTTTTTAAGCTAGTGACTCTCCTCAGTTCCTGCTGGAGTTTGTGTGTAGAATGTATTCGCTGGGCGAGAGGAAACAGTTTTATTATTGGCCAATATTGTACAGAGAAGCTGATCCCAGATTTCCCAGTGCAGAGAGAGGGGGAAGAGAAACTCAGGAAATGTCAGAACCAATGAATTATTTTCATTTAGATGAGAGAATGAGCGTGTTAGAGGTTTGACAGATGGATGGATGAAGGAGTGCGTGAGGGGAATCTGGCTGTAATGTACAGTAGATATGACCCAGGTGGAGACAGCAGGAAGAGAGAGAGATGAAAAGTTTCAGGGGTGAAGGGCGACGGGCGGTTTGGTGGCGGAGGTGCCACAGTCGTAACGTTTAAGAGGAAGAAAATCTTAAAATAAAATAAAAAAATCAAACGCCTTTGCATTTCAGTGAGGTCTTATCCACAGTACCTTCTATATTATTTTGCTCTTTCATATCATATTACACTTTGTTTTTTTTTCTAGGATTGCTTTGTAATAATTTGTACAGTTTTGCATGTTATAGATGTAATCATTTTTGTTTTTCGGTTTGTTGTTTTACTTGGACTTGCTCCTTTTTGAACAGTTTGGGCGTTTTACTGAGGATAACCCACTACAGGTGATGTAGATTCTTTTTTGCACAAAAAAAATATTTAAGGTGTAAGGTCAAAACAAAAAATAATGTATGGAACTGGCTGCCACACTTATGTGGACAACTCATTATATTAACCTGACTCCGATGTATTTCAATAAAGCGGAGGGCTGTTACAAATACAACAGGAAATGTGTTTCTGTGTCGTCATTTGTTCTGATTATAAAAAACATCCTTTTTGTCCTTTCTTTAAAAAAACAACTTTATTTAAAATGAACAACAAAATGTTTTTACATCTATGCACAGGTTTTGCCACTAGAGGAAATGTTGCTCTAGCATTAACAGTAGCTAAACAGTAAGGACACATGTAGCAGGAGAGACTATTCAGCGTTTGACTAATTTAAGGGCGTTCTATCTGTTCAAAGTGTAAACGTGTGTTCGGACAGAAACTGAAGCGAAATGGAGACAGGCCTGTTTTTGTTGTTTGGAGTTTTCTATCGGTGCAACGTTGTTTCCATTTAGCTGTTTTTCTCTGTATGTTTACGACAAAGGATCCGGATATGTGTCAAGTCAAAACAATTTCCCCTTGTAAAGATCGCTCCGTCTCTAAGCTTCGCTTGTGTTTCTGTCTGAACACATGGTTATAATAAGGCAGGAGTTTGGATTCAGCTCTTGTCCCTGTATTTCAGCCCTTTGATTCAAACTGGTGAACTACAGATCCAGACTTTTCCCCTCTCGTCATCATTTACGACGTACCTCAATATTAAAAACACTTATTTAAAATGAGACAAGGCTTTTTAAAAAGGTCAGGAGACACATACAGTGTAGAGAGCAGATGCCATCAGGACATCGCCATGGAGACCAGAAGATCCACTGTAACCTCGACTGACGTCAGTCTGAACCTCGGTTTTTGGGATTAGCTCGTGGGTCGAGTAAAGCTGACATGAGGACGTTTTAAGGCAAAAATCCACACTCAGTTGTTGGTACTTTAAAGTTGCAGCTGATGTAATCGGTGCTTTTTATAAATAACAGTTTCAGCAGGTTAATTTACCAGAACTTAAGACGAATGAAGCTGAAAAATAATTGTGACATCAAAACCAGTAAAAAATGAAATCTTAAAAAAAAAAGGTGAGTTTAAAAAAATAACAGCTGCTTCCTGTGTTTGCTTCTAAGTGTTTTAAGACGGTGACTGGAGTCGTGTGTCCAGAAGTGAAACGTCTTAAAGAAACTCAAGTCCAGTGTCCTTCATAAAGCAATTAGAAGTAAACTGAAGAGGATGAGTGAGCGTCTCCGACCGTCGGTGACGTTCACAGTTCTTTGTACACACAGTAAACAGTAAAACCCAGTCCATTGCAGTGTGTCAGCGTTGGTCACAGTTTCAGCTCAGTCGTGTTGGTCTGACGGTGAAGCCTTCACCCTTCACCATCAGGACTTTCTTGTAGTTTTGTAAACTGGATTTTGAACTTCAGTGTTTTGGGATCAGCTCCTGGATCAGGTAAAGGTGAGAGAACGTTTTAAGGCATCGATCCACACTCGGTCCTCTCCACTTGGACGGAGGGAGCCGCCGTCGAGCTAAGTCAACCATCAAGTGCTGCAGCTCTGAGAGCAACAGCGGGTCCCACAGTGATCACTACATCTGCGTTCTGTCCAGCTCAACACTGGATCCTCACACATTCTTCATCGTTCTAGAAAAAGACAGATAATCAGTTTTTCCTCCTCAGTTCAAACCTTTCAGTCACATGTTCTTCACAGATAAAATCCCAGGTCAGGCCGTGGCACCGTCCTCCTCCAGGACTCTGTGGATCCCGTTTCCTGGGACACCGAGAACAGCCTGAGTGGCGCTGCTCAGGTCCCTGATGCTGCTGTGCCGCGACTGGCTCTCCAGCAGCTGCGTGGAGCCGTGCCGTGATAGGCTGTCCAGACGATTGTTGCTGCAGTGCCTGGGCTGTGATTGGTCGTTGAGGCGAGGCATGCTACCGTAGGGCAGTCGGTCGTCTATGGCCCGGAAACTGGAGGCTGTGTACCTGAGATCAGAGCAGAGACGAACTTCAGAGGTGAAATGTTCTGGAGAGTTCACTAAAAAGTGTGAAGTGGAAATGTGAACCCACCTGCCGTCCCTGGAGCGGTGCAGGCTGCCGTGGTAACTGCTCACTTTGGAGCGTGCGCTGCGGACCGAGCCGGCCCGGCTGGTGCTGGCACTGGGCGGCTCGTCCAGCATGGCCAGGTGGGTGGAGGAGGCGTGGGTGGAGGTCCCCTGGGTGGACGTTCCCCTCGACTTCCTCACGATGGGCGTGTTGGGGTCCCTGAGCAGCAGATGGGTGAAGTCGGGCTCCTGCAGCACCTGGCGGCTCTCGTTGACCATCGCACTGCAACGCGGGATGGAGGAGGGCGTGGAGGAGGAGGAGAGGGGCAGTGTGGGCAGGGAGAGACGCAGGAGGGTGGGGAGGGAGAGGGGGAAGGTGGCGGGGTGGTGGGTGAGGTAGAGGAGGATGGAGGAGTGTGTGGAGCAGGCGGTGGGAGAGGGGGTTAATGCTCTGAGTTTGGAGGGGTGGGGAGTGAGCGCAGAGAGGGGCCTGTGTTCACCGACAAGCCACACGTCTACACACACATTAGAGCAGCACTTCACTCACGGAAGCTGACTGACTGAGAACACACTGAGCTCAAAATCTCCAGGATGAGGTTTGAGTCACAGCAGAAATTTACAATCTCAAGCTCCAATGTTGAATCAGTATTTAGCAACAGAACAGAAGATTTAAAAGATGTTTTACAGAGAGTTGGTCCCTGAAAGATTTAGCACCATATTGTTGTGTGTGTATGTGTGTATGTGTGTGTGTGTGTGTGTGTGTGTGTGTGTGTGTGTGTGTACATACTCTTTGCGTCTCTTGCCGTGGAAGAAGCTGGCCCACTCGAAGCAGGTCTTCTTGCTGCCCACCCAGAACACAGAGGGGATTCCCACGATCAACATCATCAGGTACTTGATGAGGAACAGGACCAGGTCAGGACGACTGGTGCTCTCCACCTGCACCCCCACAGAGAGAGAGAATATTGCATCAGTTTCTGTAGGTTTGGATGAGGGAGGAAGAGCTGGAGGTTGAGACAGAATAAGAGAAACTATGCAGCTAATACACCCACATATGGCCTGAAGGCAGGTGTGTGTGTGGGGGGGGGTAGTTGTTGCAGACACTGACTTCCTATTGCAAATCTCATATTTAAATCTTTGTAACAACCATACTATCTGCAGCTTTATCATCCAGAACAAATACACAACACAGACACAACGTCTCTTCAGTTATTTTCACTGTAAACAACCAAGACCTGTCAGAAACACACGAGCTGAACATTAGACCATCACTGACACCAGATCAGGTTGGAGGCGTAAACACAACAGCAGCCGACACAGTAATTCATTCAAGATAATGTTTGTTGTGATTTAGCACAAATAAAACTGAATCTTTTTTTTATGGTTTTTCTGTTTTAAAATATCTTCTTTCTCTGTCCTGCTCTGTAGCTACATCTCTGCATTTGTAACTTTCTCCTCTTAACTTCAAACCTTCCAGTTAAATGTTTTTCACAGACAAAAAGATTAAATACATGTACATAGAAAATTAACCACTGCAACTGAACACCTATCCCTAATCTTACCCGACCCCTAACTTAGGCCTAATTCCAAACCTAAAATCAGCCCTTTGAGTTCTCAGCTCCACAAAGAAATCTGTACATGAACACACAAACTTATTTGTTCAGCTGATCGACCTGGAAAATATCATTCAAAGAGAAAAGCCTTCATTCATGTTAGGAATATTGTTTCAAAACCATAACTATGAAACTAAAATGACTTTTTCAGTCACAGTAAAAATAAGGTCATATTTCCAGCCCAAGTTTTAGACACTGCAGATTTACCACACTGCTGCTTTCTGCCATAGCAACAATATTTCAGCTGCGAACCACATCTCCTTCTCTCTCTCTCTCTCTCTCTCTCTCTCTCTCACACACACACACACACTCACACACACACACACACACACACACACACACACACACACACACACACACACACACACACACACACACACACACACACACACACACACACACACACACACACACACACACACACAGATGTAGTCATGACGGCCTCATTATGAGAGGGCCAGGCAGAGAGCCCCAAGGCTCAGCCAGCCACAGATACACCCTTTACAGCAGAGAGATAAGAGAGCGAACGACAAAACCAACATCCTCATGATGTCAACGAGCGGCTTAAAGCTTCTGTGTCACACACACACACACACAAACTGTTACATGTGCTTAATATAACTATGCCTGAAATTATCTATTAGTCAAAAGAAACACAGTATTTGGGTTTGTGTGTGTGTGTGCGTGCGTGCGTGCGTGCGTGCGTGCGTGCGTGCGTGCGTGCGTGCGTGCGTGCGTGCGTGTGTGCGTGTGTGCGTGTGTGTTGAGGATGGGTCCTCAGTTTGAGCCTCGGGGAAGGCTTTTAAGTTAAATATAGTCTGGCACTTTAAGTCTGAGCTACCTATTGGTGCATGTTATGGACTTTGTGTATGTTTGTGTGTGAATACAAACGTGTGTTCTTTCATGTGGTGTGGGGGGGGGGGGGGGATGCTATGTGGAGTCTTTGTGGTGTTCCACCTAAGAGCATCTCCACAGTACAGTGTGGTACGGTGTGTACGAGCACAGCGCTGTGGAGAACGTGCAGCGTGTGTTCAGATCTGCTGTAACTATGATGTGGAGCAGCTCAACCTCAACGACCCCCGTCCTCTCCCTGCAGGAACACACACTGGATTACTGCACCGCTCTCTCACACAATGCAGTGTTTATGGGACAGATTAAGAGCAGGACTCTGCAGCAGAATGCATCTGATCTTAGTTCTGCTCAATGCTCCAGCATCTCTCTGCACAGCTGCACCTCTGGATCATTAATATTTTAAAGGTATATCAGCTGTTTAGCAGCTACGAAGATATAAAGCTACATCACCAGTTTTGTGGCTGAGGAGGTAGAGCGGGTTTTCCACTCAATCCCAGTCTCCATGCACCACTCTGCATTCAGTAGTGTACTTGGGCAAGATACTGAACCCCAAACCACCAGCAGTGTGTCTGTGATAGAGGAAGTGCTGCAACTAGAGGCACTGTATGAATGTGTGTGTGGATGAGAGGTCTTCAAGGGCTAACAAGGGCTATATAAATACAGACCAGTTACTTCTGCCACAGAATACAGAGTTCCTGATGAAGTATAAACAACAAACGAGGAAAAACATCCCACTGCACACCTTCAACACTGTAATACTCTCTGCTCGACCAAAATCCACTGTGAACCTGCAGCGGTGCGAGCGGATGTGCAGAGGCAGCTGCTCACGTGGGAGCTCATACCTGGCTGAGAGGAACGGAGGAGCGCTGTCTGAATTATTCACCGCTCTGTCAAATGAGCTGCAGCGTGTGTTCTGATGCTGGAGGCCAACGCAGCTCCGTGAGTCAGTGTGTGAGCATCTTGGTCTATGTTGGACGGCGACTGTGTATTTGGGACGCACTATCTCACTGAGTAGCTGCTCTTCAACATCTCTGTGACAGTGAGCAGCGCTCTCCAGCTGTTACCTCCTGCTCCGTCTTCTCGCCTCTTTGCCCCAGTGGTGAATTTAATGTGCGGGAACATCTGTGCTGACGGTGACGACAGTATCTCAGCTACTATTAGCGCCGGTGATGGTGTTTGGTTTCCTGAGGTTGTGAGTAAGTGTTCATGTTTTTTCTGGATCGTTGGGTATAAGGCTTAAATGCAGCACCCCCCATATATAATGTTGCAATAATTACAAGCACACTAATATCATATTTAAAAGTGTAAATCATGTGTGATGTTGCAAAAATGTGTCATCATATCCTTACACTGTGCATTTGTTTTAATGAAGAGCATAAGAAATGATGACACCAGCAGATGAAAGCAAATATTAATGAAGACAAGCTCAGCTATTATTATCCTGCAACAAAGAAACCATCTGTGTATTTTTAGCTTAAAAGTAAAAATATTTTGTGTTTGTGCCCAAAGCAGATTTCAGGTAGGACCAGTTCTGGCTGCAGATGATGAATGATTCATGTAAAACTATATTTCGCTGCTTCTTTAATAAACCAGAGTCGAGGGTATCACCTGGTAGGGGCAGGGGATGTGGTAGTCTCTGCAGCGCTCCTGCACCCAGGTCGTCTCCCATATTGCTCTGTAGCTGTTCTCATACAGGTAGCAGGCCAGCACAGTCAGCAGAGGGACCAGGTAGAGCACGGAGAACACGCCGATACGGATCATGAACTTGACCAGTTTCTCCTGGTTCTCCTTCTCCAGCGGGATCTCCATTCGGACTCGGTTCAGTGCTGCTATGCCTGCCAGAAGCAACGCCACGCCGACCTGAGATGATGTGAGAGAGGGACACGGTTAAACTACAGAAATGTACCTGTGGTATTCAAAAAAGATCCTCTCCATATTAAAAAGACAGGTCCTGATGAAGCCCTGATGTATTAAAGTTCAGTCAGACAACTAACATAGTTTCAGTTTGGCTTCACGGCTCGGATATCATCACTCCATCAGATATTTATTACATTGCTATGATGTTGACGGATAAGCAAATATGTGTATGATAGGTGTATGAGGATTGTGGAGAGGGAAGCACGTCTGATGATTAGAGCAGAGCGGCTCGAGTTAAAATGTAAAGACGTATCTGTAGTGTAACTCCTCACCACTACGTCCAGTCCCAGCGGGGCCAGCAGGAACCAACGCAGTGCCGTCAAGTTGTAGAGTCCCACGAAGCAGACACCGCTGACACTGTCTCCCTCAATCTTGTTCATGGCGAGCAGTGTGACAGTGAGGACACCGGGGATGCCCCACGCACCGGCATGGAAGAGGAGAGCCTTCTTCTCGATAGCCTCACTGCCCCACTTGGGAACAGCAGCCAGGAACCAGGTGATGGTCAGAATGACCCACCAGACGCTGCCGGCCATGGTGAAGAAATACAGCACCATGAAGAGCAGAGTGCAGGCCTGTCACACAGGAAAGAAAATCAGTATCAGAGGAGCAGAATCAGCAGAAGAGCAGAAAAGAACTCAGAGGGCTGATTTCTGACCTTGTTATGGGAGCCTTGAGTCACCGTCGAAGCCCTAAACCTCCCAGGACTCGCAGCATTACAGGAAACTCTGTCCTCCAACAGAAACCCCAGGAAGAACACCAAGGACACCATCATGTAGCACACGGCGTAAAATATGATCGGGCGCTCTGGGTAGCGGAATCGTGACACGTCGATGAGAAAAGTCAAGAAGGTGAAGAGAGTGGCAGACAGGCAGACGATGGACACCACCCCGATGAAGTAGCGGGCGAATGCCAGCTCCTCCCGCGTGAAGTACATGTTGGGACAGGGCGGCGAGCAGTCCCGGACCCCCATGAAAGAGTAGCCGAGTTCAGGGTCGATCTTGAGTTCACGGGGACACCAGAAGCCGTAGTCTCTCTGGACGGAGATGGGGGACTCTGTTGTGTCTGAGCTGGACAGGAGGTCAACAGGACGGGGGTAGGGCTCGTCACAGTCTGGGAACCTGGCGGCAGAAGACACATGATGACCTCAGGGGGTGATTTCAGCTGTTCAGTATTTAGCAACAGATTTCACACAGAGCCAGTTTCATAATACTACTTTAATGCAAGACTATTGTACAGTTAAATATAAATAATAACTTTGTTATATGTTATTCAGTTGGCTGGCGTTGGCATTTTGTTAAATATTTACCTATTATGTTTCTTACTGATCTTTGTTAGATTAAAAAAATAATTTACAGCTAGAAAAGCACTAAGTACAGCACATTCCTCTGTCAAGGCCAATGGTTGCCTTTAATTTATCAGGTTTCTTAGATATCACTCCCTGAAATGTGCCAGACGTTTATCTGATATGTGAATTCTTGGTGTTGTTCTTGGTTCCTGTTGCTGCTGATGTTTCTAATGTGATATGCGGACGAAGCTGGTTTTATTCTCTGGGACAGGAAACGTTTCCATTCATTTGATTGTTCAGCAGCCAGTTCTCTTAATATCAGCTCCACAACAAATACAACACACATCCCTCCTCAATTTCATTTTAACGGTGTCATAAAAACCTGGTTCCATGTTTTACATCTACAAACAGAGTTTTATTAAGGCCATGCAGTATTTATTAGTGTAACCTATTCATTCATTTTACATGCCGGTTGCTGTTCTACTGCTGTGTTATTACTCCTCTTACAAAAGCACCATCTGCTCAAATTACTTATGCAGCAGGGTTGTTAGTGCCAAAATAAATCCAGGGGAAAAGAATTATTACTGTTGTGACAACCTGTTGCAGTCCATCTCCTCCGGCCAGCTGACACCAAACATGTCCATCAGTTTGTAGCAGTCGCTCTTGGCCTGCAGACAGAGGCGGCGACAGGGCAGTGTCTTTCGGCCATACTCTGTACACACCGGAGCGTAGAGCGCGCAGAGAAACATCCTGAGGTCCGGAGAGCACTGCAGGTTCACCATGGGATGGAAGGGCTGTGGTCAGAGACAGAGAGAGAGACAGACTGTGAGTTTATGACTACATCAAACACCAGGGCAAAATAATGCTTTTCTTTTATTTGGACGTTCTGGAAGATAACGCCACACTCCCAAGCCAAGCTCCTGAGTTTGTTTCTCCAACTTCACACAATGTGAGCCACAGAAAAGCACAAAGAGATCAGTGGAGCATGTCGTCTGACAGTTTCTGGAGATGAGACCATAAAAACAACTCTGGCCCCTTTCCTAATAATCCCCTCCACCCCAATCATTTCAGATCCCCCATCCTCCATCTCCTCTCCATTCCTTCCCTCCAACCTCCACAGAGGAGGAACACTGCAAGCTGGGCAACCCCCACCAATACACACACACACACAGGGCTTCTTCTGCAGCTGACAGGGTCTTTGTGTTAGAGGGAGGACCACGCTGTGACTGACTGACACACTGTAGTAACGTGCATGCACTCACACATAAGCCACAGTACCAACGGAAGTATATTATTTACAAGCTAACACACCCACGTAGCAGCACAATAATGATCTCACACATACAAACCGAGCCAAGAGGCGGCATGAGTGCAGGAAGCATCTATGGGGCATGTTGTTAATATGCAAATGTCTAGAGGAGAGTATGTGTGTGTGTATGAATGGTAAGTACATATACAAATCCATATACCCAGGAGTGCATGAGTACACGTCTCTGTGTGCTTGAATTTGCATTTACCTCTGTGGTGTGCGTGAGTTTCTGTGTTTGTGTCTGTGTGTATTACAGCGAGGCCTCCTGCCACACCCAAGTCAGTCAGACAAACGCTACCCGCCCTCCCCCAAAATTTAAAGACAGAGGCCTGTATGACAGACAGGGATGAGGTGGGGGAAGGGCAGGGAGGGGAGGGGTGAGGAGAGGACAGGAGGGCAGTTTGTCTCTGTGTTTGTTAGAGGGGTGGATATTCCAGAGGACAAGTCAGTGCGGTTTAAAGTATGTTAAACACTCAGTTTTCTTTCTTCAGTGGAAATGCAGAGACAATCGTGCACACTGTAAACTGATGAACTAATTGAGTTATAACTAAAGGATGGTCGAACAGAACAACGTTTAGCTCTTTGTATTTTTTAAAGACACTTTAAGAGAGATATCGTTGAGCTCATGAGGTTCTGCAACACTGAAACGCTGCTTCACTGGCAGAGCAGCTGGGCCACACACTGTGGTTTGTACATAAACATATAAAGGCTGAGGCTACATCCATATGAATACGTTTTCATTTAAATACACGTCAACTGCTGCAGGTTCACCCGGTGTCCACACTACTCTGGTGTTTCTGGAGCTTCTCCTCTTAAATGGAGACCGAGCACGTGACTATGAAAAATACAACAAATCTCAGTCGCATACCAGGAAATCTTAAAATTTGATTTTCTTTTCAGGATAAAATCGTTTTTATTGATAGGACAGCAGGATGAAAGGGGGAGGGGGAGAGCAGGGAAGACACACAGCAAAGGGCCGGGTCACAAACCGAGACTGTGGCTGCTGCAGGAATATCTAAAAACATTGGTCACAACCTAGTATTTGGTTAAAAGCCGATGAAACACAGTTCATTTTTTAAACCCTACATTTAATACACTGTCTTAGAAATGAAACATCTCTAAATCCTCTTTTCATCCACTGAATATTTTCTAGCTGTGGTGATTATTCTGTGTGTTGATAGATCTTCTCAGTTGTAATTGCGATTTGTGTGCACCATATGTCCACAACACCGATACACATCCTCCTCCTGACAGCATGTTTGCCTGCCACCCACATGTGATGTCTTCATGTATAAAGGATTATAATGGGCATTAGGCCTGGTCCTGAAAAGCACAAAGCGGCCACATCCACCCATGTCATCGCCTCATTCTCATCACTTTTCTGATCAGAGGACATTCAGCTGCTGTGGAAGGAAAGCCAGTGATCCTGAGACACACAGGGCGCACTCAGACTGGGAAGTCACTTCCACTGTGAGGGATCAGGGACGGGTGGGTGATGACAAGGAATTATGATTGTAACGAGAGTCTTAATTCAGCGGCGTATTCATATCCTCGCTAAAACGCACATGATCAATTTAGGTGACTTACACTCCTGTCATAACTGAGATTAATCAACTGTTCGATCGTGTAATTCCCGAACAAATGGAGACATCACGTCTCACCGGGCACCACTGTACGATGACACAATGACACAGGCAGCCGTAGCATGAGCTGGAATTATCTATGAAGCATAAAAACCATGAGAATGATCTATAAACCTTGAAATGGGTCTATCACTGCAGATGGACACCATAGATCACTAACTGTACTGATTAGTGCCTATCAACAGTACAGGCAGCCTGTTCTGCATCAGACTGTCACCGCTGCAGGCACACATTTTCTCTGGTGCTCAGATTCATTCCAAAAGTCCAAGATGAAAAATGTGTTTTGTATTTCGATATTTGTCACAAAAATATTTTCCGTTGTAGCCGACATTACTGACTTCCACGCTTTTCTAGGGCTGCAACTGATACATTCAATATAAATTAATTAGCAAGTTATTTTCATTTGTAGATTTGTGGTTGATAAAATGATGATTCTGTTCCAGCCCATCGCTGCCTCTCTTCCCCACTCTCCCCTGTTTTCACATACTTAATTCTGTCCTTTCCAATAAAGGCTAAATGCCCAAAAAGTATCTTTAATAATAAAACTAGTTGATAAATAATAAAATAGCAAGATGGCATATGAAAATGTCTTGTTATAGTGAGAGTCTATAACCCAATGATGTTCAGTGTTATATTATAAAAAACTAACCCAACTGGCAAATAATAATAATTGTACAAATACTAGAAGAAGATAGCTACTATAGCTTCACGGACCAGCAACACACTTGAACTCCCACAGTTACCCACACTTCATCAGAGGAGTTGTGCTTGCTATCATAAAGACAGTAAAAGGGATTAACACAACTATTATAAAGACAAAATCTACAATATCGACTCCTTGTTGTACTTGTAGACTATTAAATGTCAGCTAGAGGCAGAACGAGGTCAAAGAGACAGAGAGAGAGGAAACTGGAGTATGGTGTTTCACAGTCTCTGGAGAAGTAACAAACAACAGCACTAAATCCTGAAGTTCACTCCACCCTGACAGTGAAGGAGGTGTTAACTGTACTCAGCATCCTCCCTGTCACTCCCTTCGCTTCTTGCTTTTAGTGTAAACTCCTGTGACATGTATGACTTCATCAGTAGTGCCCCGTCAGCGTGGGTTCAACCACTCAAACATGATCTAATGGAGCTAAAGCGAACATGCATCTTTGCTCTTCCGCTCTGTTTTGGAGGCTGCAGGCGACTGAGATGCTTCATAGAACACAATGTACTCCACTGTGGTGGACTACAAACTGAGATGGCATGGGAAACGCTTGAATAAATATATAGGTTACGAGAAGTGATTCTCTACCGGGGGAAAAAAACGCTCAGCTTCTCTTCTTATTCATCCTGACTCCAATTCATCGTGCTTCCCATTTTTCTATTTTTATACTCCTCCATCATCCATCCTACTCCTCCTCTTACCCCTCCTCCATCTCTTCAGTATCACCATTCAGCCATTTTATGACAGTCAACCCATCATGTGAGCCAGTGTGGTTAGGACTGAACTGCTGGTGGATGGGACATATGGCCGGTTGCTTCTCCACCAACACAGACAGCAGCCCAAACAATACCAACCAACACCAACAACTTGAGGCCCTGCGGAGGCTCCGCACTCTCCACAGCGACTCCCTGTTAATGGCCTCACTGGTAACAGCCGGTGAACCACCGGTCCGGTGAATGGCCAGGGGTTTATCAAGGCGCTGTAGACCCCAGAGCCAGCTGTGTAAGGAGAATCAAGCGTGTAATACACCACTCTGTCGAATGGTGCGGGCCTGGAGGGCGGTATGCTAATGTAATTTCAGCTTCAATCCCACTGCTACAGTCATTACGTATTCATGGGAGTTTGTTCAGGGATTTTTGATCTCTGAAAATGTGGAATAATATGCCACTCTGGAAGCAGCAGCCGCACACACAGTCAGACATGGCGGTTAGAGAAGTGGTGGATTCTGGGACTGCAAACAAAGGCAATCAAATATTTTACTTAGGGGGTAAATTTAATATGTGCAGGGTTTTTGTTTTTTTACAGTTTTTACAAATATACCGACACATTCACTCAGGAGAAAATAATTTTTAAACTTAAAAGAAATATTAAAGTTATATGTATTGTCAATGATATCGACTGATGATAAAACATTGTGGCCATATATCAGTCCCAGTAAAGGCAGACCTCAGACTGCCCTAAATAAGAGACCACAATGTTGGTCATTTGTTCATTGTGTTAAATATTTAATCAGAAATATGAAAAAAAAACACATCTGATCTGAATATTTCTATTATAACCTCAAGCAGGTATTTTTCTCAGCCGACACTTTACCTCGTCATAGTAAGAAAAGCCAAGGTAATACAACATTACATGAACAATGGTTCCATTCTATTCAAATGTCCCAGTAAGTCATGACAGTGTGGCTGTGAGCCAACATGTTCAATACAAGGACCCTGAAACTGAAGCAGCTAAACAGAACTGAGCCGTTAACATCATTATTGAGACTTGTACCTTCTGCTGAGATACATCAGAGGAACAGGCCTTAATGATGTTTTACCCATCTGTTGTAAAAGATAGAACTGTACAGTACTAGCCTGCTATGCCCAGGTTTGTTCGTTGCAGTAGTGCAATTCAGTTGTTGATGTAAATCATCTGTGACTAATAAGAAAACACCAGAGGTTCTGAGAGACTGAAAACCACTGGTCTGAATTTAATGACATTTAAAAAAAGAAGAAATATAATTTTTAATGATTATTAACATGCAGTTCAATGTGGTGAGCGTACATTGTTTACGTATCATGTGATTTTGCATAATCAGGCATTTTTTAATCGGTCTAATCTTTGAAGAACTAGGTCACAGCCTTGACCTCAGATTCACCTCACTTTTGGGATTAACCAGCATGTTTTGAATCATATTGAGATTGTTGTGGTGTTAATTATTAATAAGGCCTAGTCCAAAGAAGTGCATTTAAAGGTTCAGTGTAGAATTTAGTGGTGAATTTGCATGTTACAGCTGAATATCCCTCACCTTACCCTCCCCTTCAATTTTTATGACAACTCAAAAGGTGTTTAGTTTGTCCAGTCTGGAAGACTGTAAAAAGCATGGCAGCCTCTGTAGAGAGCACCCACTCCTGATGTAAATATCATATCATCAATATAGTGAGAACGTTGCTAGGATTATTTTATATTCAATTTCTGCCATTAGATCCCTTTACCTAAATCTTTCACACTGGCCCTTACATGTAGCTGTATGAATCGTCCTAATGCTCAAGTAATTACTTTTTAATAAAGGCTCTGAGTCAGCTGCTAAGATGCTGTGACGGATGTATCTGTGACAAAGAAGCCCACCACGGTCAACTGGTCTGTGTCCGTGTGTTCTCTTCTAAAAAGTTACCTCAGCTCACATCATCCCCCTTCGTCCTTCAGCCCCTCTTCTACAACTTCTCTCCCTCTCTCCCCCCATTACTCTCCTTTCTCCTATACTGCCATTCCAATTCTCCAAATTTCCAAGCTCAGCGCCATGGTGACGAGTGATGCATCACCAGTGAAAAGGAGGAGGAGGAAGAAGGAGGAGAGCAGGGTTCGAGGAGGTCAGGGTGGCGGGGCGGAGGGGACCACCTCCCGGGAGGCAAGAAAGCCTCAGCTCCCTTTGTTAGCAGCACAATTGGGACCGTTTCCTGGGCAACGGGTGAGCCCTGCGTAGGGGGAGGGTGAGGACAAAAGAGATGGGTGAGGGGGGAGTCGAGAGGGATACCGAGAGAGAGAGAGCGCGAGAGGAGGGATGGGTCGACCGATTCAGCCGTGTCATTCACCGCTGAGAAAGTGTTTAAAAACCTCTTGCTCTGACAGTGTGTTAATGACACACAGAGAGACACACACACACACACACAGACACACACACACACACACACACACACACAGAAAGGTTGTTGTGGACCAGCAGCTTGCTCTCTGGATGTGCTTCTCTTTCACTCCACAGCCAATAAACACGGTGTTGGACATTAAATAAAACAAGAGGCTCTTTTATAGCCTGGGTCACGCTGGGTAGGATTTATCAGACCATGTTGTGTCTGCATGTGTCTCAGTGCATGTGTGTGTTTGTGTGAGTGTGAGTGCTTAGCAGGGATACATCTTTACTAGCCGACACAATAAGCATGTTTAATGGTGCACTTTTTAGTTCACCGCAGCACGTTTTAACAGACTTGCAGCTTCAGCAGCATTTAACGCACGCCCACCTCACCTCTCCGTTACGGATCCTTTCACACAGCATGGGTGGAGTATCTAGGTTATTCCAAACAGCAGCTGTAACATGACACAGTTTATCTGGGCGAGTTGTAAACCTGAGACAAGAGGCTGATTTAACGACCTGAAAGGAGGAGGAAATGAGCAGAAGTGGGACTGAGCAGATTAGAAAGAGACAATTGATTAGTGTTTGTGTCAATGCACACCCTCCAAACAAAACAAAACGTGACATGTACCACGAAGAGACGAGATCGAGATCATCTTTTAATGTCCGCAGTTGTGACAAAAGGAAGAGCTCTCACTGAACTTCCCCCAGGACGACATTCATGTGACTTTCTGTTTTGTATCTTTGTACCTCGCAGCCATTAAAAATGATTTGCAGGCCTGGCTTTGACTTCATGTAAACGAACGCTCTTATCAATCTAATTGATTTAACATCTTCAGTTAGCCCTGACTCACGCTTCTCTCATCTGTCCTTGGAGAAGCAATCCACATATGCAAGGGTTTGGCTGTTGTCAGATATTTGGCCAAAATTAACTGCTCAAAAAGGCACAATACTAAATTTCCACATGGCAATAATTATTATTAACAATTATTCAAGCTATTTTCAGCATCATTTAGTTATCAATCTCGTAAATTTATATTGATAGGATGGTTAGAACATTTCTCATACAATTAGAAAGTAGTAAGAATTATTTCTTAAAAGACAAATCCAACAACTGAGCAGAGCTGATAAACTGTATATCATCACTGTCTCCTGGTGCCATCTCTCTTGGACGCCAGGGACAGTTCATAGCAGCTGAATTGATTCACTATGAGGAACCCACGCTGCTTTACAGTCTTCCGGTAGCTACACCATGCATCCATCTGTAAAGGGGATTTCAGCCCTTTTCTTTTTTCTTTTTGTAATGCCAGTAAAATCCGCCACGCTCCCACTTATCTTATGAGTGGAATAGTATCATTGTGGCCCAGAATTAGCAGATTCCCAGCCCCGAGGGCCGTTGCCCCACTTCAGCTGTGAGGTCATCTGTCGGTCAGCGATGACTGCCTGACTATGATGAACGCCAGAACAGAAAATCCTGTATTTAGAAATAAACTTGCTTCTGGTGTTTCATGTTCAAACAGCCATAGAAAATATATTATTGCAACTGAATAAAAAACATTTCTATTTCTGATTCACCACACAATCGTCTGTTCCTGCTTTAAAAGCCAACCTTAGAAAAACAACAAGAGTCTACAATTATTGTAACATGTATGACAATATAATGATATAGACTATGAACACTTTCCCAAAAAACCTTGAAAAGACCTTGAAAAGCAAAATAAGAATAAAAAAAAGAAATCCAGAAAGAAAGCACTTCAGGGGTTTTTGGACAAAAACTGTAAGAACAGCAGGCGCTGGTTCTCGTCCAAGTCCCAGTTTCTCCATGGTGCGAGGCATTCTTCATCATTACCATGGCTATTCAGTGGAGCTGATTCCCTTTAAAATCAACTGTCAATTCTCATTTGGCTGCCCTCAACATCTTATAGGCTTTGAATTCTCCCATGAACTGGATCTAGGGCGAGTTATCTTGAAAACAAGAGCCAAACAGTCTCCGTTATTTGGAATCTATTTGGTGTTCGTGTGTTTTCCAACAAGCATTTCTGAGCACTAAAAGAGACTTAATTGTGAATCCATGACCAATCAAAGTGAACACCGTCTCAACCAGGAGTCTTTTCGCTGCGACCCACACAATGAGATGAGGTGTAAAAAGTTCACCGGGACCAAAAACAACGTGGTGCCGAGTTAATAACGTCTCAGCAGAGTGAAAGTGATCGTACCAACACGCATCTATCTGATCTGCACATCAAAATTCAACTTTTCCTGAAGGTCTCTATCACAAACTACAGAGCGGAGATCTTAAACAGACATGGCAGAGTGAGTAAACCCAGCAGATGAGACAGAATATTTCAGCAATGACAAGAAAGGACACAGCGGGAGTATGTTTGCATCTTTTCCAAGTATAGCTGTGGTGCGGAGCAATTTTCATGTGATGCTGCACGCTCCCTCAGCCGGGCAGGGCACGCTCGGAGGTTACATAACCCTGGATTTTCATGCCACGCAGCTCCTCCCATCCTCCATCTCTCTCAATGTGTACTCAACACAGCACTGCAAAGTGGACAAGGCACAGATGGTCAGCGGGGCTCCGCACATCAACATCAGCGCTGTGCTAGGCAGGGGCGGGGCGTGGTCAAAGGGGAAAAGTGATAGAGGAGCTTGGATGATTGGATAAACTGAGTATATATATATATGGATGGATGGATACACACACTCACAGTTGGGCAGATAATGCAGCCAACGGAGCATCCGATCTAGTTTTGGAGCAGTCTGGCCAGTAATTGCTCGATAGATTCTGCTACCAGAAAGATCAGCCTACATAAAAGATGGGATTAACTTAACGAGGTGATGCATCTGCTCCATGATTGTGTTTGAATTCCCAACTCGACATTTCAAAGAGGATAACACGGCTACCGCAGTCAGATGTTGTGGCTGGTAATCTATAGATTATCTGAGAGGTTGAAACAATAAAACATGGACTAAATCCTGATATACGGGCATTAATCCAACAGACAAACCAAACTGAATCAAAGTTTGCCATCTTCACTCTAAAAGCCTGTCGTGTAAAATGGGTTTCATTCAGTGTCTGTGATCAGAGTGGATACAATCGGCATTAACTCCCGTGTCAAACAGGTTTTCTATCAGCTCCGGCTACGATCAGCAGTAATGGACACATGACACCTGGGTGAATCCGACATTTTGAAGTTAATGATTCTACCTGTTCTCCTGAACCTCTCTTTTACATCTTGGAAACAACGTGCAAGAGCAATTTTTTTCTTCAAGATGTATCACTGGCCAGGTGAGAGAGCTACTCAGTTACTGGCAAGTTCATGACATCAATTATGACTCACCAGGGGACAAAATGCAAACTCCTCTACTGCAATGGGAAAGGAGCCATCGCTTTTTTAACAGGTTTACCCAAATTTAAAAAAACAACATAGACAAAGAGCTATGTAAGTTGAGGTAAATGGATCTGACATGTGGCCCAAATTTCTTTGAGGACAGCTAGTTGAATAATGCACTGTTCTCGTGGCCTTCAGGGAGAAATATTAAAACTTAATTTTCTGCCTAATGTTGTGGTAATACACCCCCACTGCCTGGAGCTAGCGGAAAAAATTTAAGTCGGCTTGCATTTTGATATAACCCACTCTCAGCACACACCCAGTATCTGTGGTAATAGCTCTCTATGCTACTGATTTTCACTGGTCAAAAAACCCACTAACACCTGCTGACATCAGGCTCTTGTCTGCAGTGGGAATGGATACAGTCTGCACTCGCTCCTGGGTCAAATGACTACACAGTCACCACAGGTTTTTATCTGCTCAGGCTCCGATCTGCAGTGATGGAAATGAGACCATCAGGTGATCCTGGGTGAAAGAGTGCCTCATGATTTACAGGAGGGGGGGGGGGGGGGCAGAAAGGCAATTTCCTCTATTAGCAATGGAAAATGGCTCAATCGTTTTTTTAGTAGGTTTACCAGCGTTTGAAAAACCCTGTATTTACCTGCTAATTTTGGTGTAAGAGAGGTACACCAGGCAGGCAATGCTGCAGACACTCAGATGTTTAATCAACAACACGCTTTATATGATCCAAAGATAAGATTATGACTTATTGGAGTAAGATTTTTGCAGGTGCAGGCAGAGTGGATTTATTTCCCAAGTGTGTTCTTCATCCACAGGTTTAACACAATTCCATCAGTTTGAGCAGAAGCAGGCTAAAAATCAATATACAGCCGATATTTGTACTGTATCAGATATCTGTCAGTCATATTGAATTCAACATTCAGAATTTTTGCTTTGAAAATTACTGAAACTATGTATGGATGATCAAAACAGCAGCCAATTAATTTTCTGTCAATTAACAAATCGACTGATCGATCAAAGTGTCCCAGGTCTTGAAAAATATTGTACAAAAGGCGAGTAACAGCAAGAACAATATACAATATTTCACATAAAAATCCAATTGGTAAACAAAATTAGTTGTGATTGAAACAATTACTTTGGCCATTTAATCATCCTAATCATCCTATTATCTATTGATGGAAGCAATTTACAAAATAGATATAGGCTGGAACAAGGAATGATTACAAATATTTGACTGATGTATTCATTTTCTTGCTATTTTCCGACATTTTAGATAAGGGCGTGACATGATGTGTCTTGAACTCGTGTGGTGGATAACAAAGCCGCACCTAAAACAATTTCCTCCGCCCGTCCCCAGATCATGTTTGAAAGGGTTTTCCCACACTAACAGGAGACAAAATATTTTTTTGTTCCTAATGTTAATATTCAGATATGATCATCAGCACAACATATCAGTGGATAAACATATCACCCCTCAGAATCTAAGTGAAGCCTGATTAAAGCTTTTACTGTACCTCCATGGCGAGCGCGGCGGTTTGCTGGTCGTAATGGTTCAGTATGTTGGGCATGAAGGTGGAGTTGTAGGACAGCCCCTGACACATCCGCAGGGTGATGGGCTCACAGGTGAACAGACTGTGGCTCCCTGCCGCCCCGTCCATGGGGATGGCGACGCACACCGTCAGCATGGACACTGACAGCACCCACAGGAGATCCATGACTGGTCCGTTACAGGAGGGGAAAAGAAAGGACCCAGGTGACGGCTGGTTAGGACAAGGGGTTGAGCGCTGCTAGCATCTGGTTCATTCACGGGGAAGGTGGAATTGCGAGGCTAAAGGCCCGTCTGGTAGTCTCTTCCTCCTCCTCAGGTTCACAGGGAAACAGCCTGGGTTGGGCAGCACCATCCAACGCGGCGGCCATGGTTGAAGCTGGCTGCATCCATCACTGTGTGTCAGAGGACCTCCATCACCTGAGAGACGCTGTGGTCCTTTAAGATGCTGAGCGAATGGCTCACACACTCCTCCCTCTGTGACGTCTCTTAGAGATATCAATGACAAAGATGATGAACAGTCTCCAATCTGAAAAATAAAACCAGCACACATGTAAATTCATATGTTGTGCATATTTGTTCACATCCTCAGCAGGTTATATCTGGAGTGAACTTATTTTTCTAAAGCCAGAAATGAGCTTGTTTTTACAGAAAATGTGACTAAATTCAGAAGACATGGGAAAAACACACAGGAGGCATTTTTTAAGAGGGATGGTAATTGTTTTGTAGGTCACTGTGGTGGTGGATGAATGATAACATTAGCTGAGCTAATTAACAGCAATACATCATGGACCGATAAAGAAAAGTCAAATCATTATTCAATTAAATCTATAGCTTCTGTGCTGGTTTGTTTAAGTGGATTATTATATGTAAGCATGTTATTATTTTCTTGTATTGGTGTAGTAATTTAGAGATGAATCACAGTTAATAAACTGCTTTTTGCTCTTTTTCACAACAGCCACATGAACAAGCCAGTTCACACCCACAACAAGCCAACACCTTCTCATCCACTGACCACAGAACATCAACACAGGATCGTGTCTGACTCACAATCCTTCACACTCACGTTACTAAACACGCGCAGTTGTATTCCCCGTGTTGTTTAAACGCGACATTAGTGTGATCTTCACCTCCTTCTACCTGAGTCACTGCTCCCAGGCTGCTCCTGCAGGAGCTCCTGGAGCTCCTGGGTTTACAGCTGCTCCTGAATGAGAATCGAACGAACGCAAGCGGAGGAGTCGTCGCGGTTTGTCTCCGGAACAGGAAGAAGAAGCGGTGGTTGAATTAAACCGATTTAAACGTGAAGCAGCGCAGACAAAAGATGACTTCATCCAAACTGATGGAGCATGTGTAGCGTGGAGGGGCTCAGCGAGCAGCCGAGCCCGGTGAGGCGCACACCGGCTACAAATGTTAGCTAAGCCGGGAAATTAGCAGCAACTTTACCTGACTGCTGTGCCGGGAATTCACGTGGAGCTCCGGGATCTCCGCTGCTCCTCAGCCCGCTAACAATGAGTGAGTGCTCCGTTCGGCCAGCACCTCCCTCCCCCTCCTCCTCCCCCTCCTCCCTCTTTCTCCCTCCTCTCCCCAGAGGGATCAAGATGGTGACATTTTAAAAATGGCTTCCAATCGAAACCTTCGAAATAAAAGCCTCCCTTTGACTCCGTCGTTCCAATATGCAGCCAATCAACATCAACATGTATATTACTTTACATTAAGTATAGGGTTGTGTAACAGTGTTATGTTTCTTCATATATTTACATGCTTTTCACAGAAATTGAATCTGGGTATATTGAACTGTTTTATTTTAATTATCATCTGATAAGTGTAAAAGCACCCAAGACTAATATTACTGTCATACTGTCATGTTAATAAAATGCAGTGAGGTGTAGCAGTGTTATTTTTTATATTCGCCCTCACCCTTCTCATAGAAAGTGAGTTTTATTTATTTGAACATTTTTTTAAAACAATTATTATCTCGAAAAAAGATTAAACAAGAACCAGCACTGAACTATTACCTTTACAGTAGCTGCTTTCAGATTTATTTACTGTCACAATAAGACGAAGTGAGGTGTAGCAATGTATTTGGATATATATATATTTGTCTCACCTGCCTTATTTCAAGTTTACTTTGAAGGACAAATCTCAACGTTTCCGGTTTTGATCTCTCTGTGCATGTTTAACTTGACAAAGCTTCTCCCCCCCCCCAGCAGGTTTTCTGTCTTTAATGCGCGCGATCGACCATCCGAGCACGAGCAGGAGTGCACTCTGACATTTCAGTCTTCAACTGAAATATTACGAGACAAAACTAAATGAATTTATTTAGTTAGATCCATTCATTCATTTATATTGGACAAACTACGGCACCTCTACTACAACTATGACTACTACCACTACTACTACTACTACTGCCTCTGCTACTACTAATGATAATAATAGCCATATCAATAATAATATTAATAATTACACACACAAATATAACATGTTTTAAAATAGATATATGTATATATTTGCAAGACTGACCCACTGTATTTGTGCATATGATATTTCTTACAACCGACCTTCAGGATGATTTGTGATATCAATAAGCAGTGCATAAGAACATTATGTTTTTCCAATGTCCATCAATCCATTCTAGGGCTCGTCCACAGAGAATTTTTTGCAGCATCAGAGTATCTGAGGCAGCTGGTCTCTATATGCAGTGTCAGGCCTCCTGAGATATACATTTGTCGTCATTAGAGCTGCTGAAGCCTGCACACTCCACACTCCACCATGGTTTGCTTTGCAGCAATCTAACCCCCCACCCCCTGTGTTTGACAGGCCGGGACAGAGTACACTTACTGTTACTATGGATACAAGTAAACTGTGCACAGAGAAGAGGGAAGCCGAAGAGAAGAGGGGAGTCGGGTGCAGGGACACAAAGGAGGCCGTCAGGAGAATAACATGAACACAAAGTGTGTTTAGGAGTTGGATTAATTTCTTTCAGTCGGCTGAGGAGAATAGATGGTGAGTCAAACACCTCAGGAGTGGGTTTTACTGTCTTATTCACATGTATAACACTGCCATTTTAAATGTGTGTGAGTGTGTGTGTCTGTGAGAGCGTGTCAAGTAGTTTTTTCCCTAATTCTTATTTTAACAAGATGCAGAAATAAAGATTGAGCTGCTTTGTTTATTAGGTAACAGCAGAGGGCATTTAAACAAAAGCATCTGACAGAGATCCAAAATAAACATCTGGCATTATTTATAAGACCATTTAAAGAGTGATAAAAGCTAGTGTGTTACGTAACTTCATATTTGCAGCAGGATAAACATAAGCCTTTAAGTATTGGGGCAGATGCTGTAAAGTGGCATGTAGCTGTTTGATAAACAATGGTGGAAAATATTAGACATATGCTGCACACACTCTAAAATGTGAAAAAAAAAGCATCTAACATAAGACTGAAGTTGGTTTTCTGTGTAATTTAGCCCACCACTAATCCCTGGCTATCACCCAGAGATGCCACATGCATCAAGGTCACCGACAAACTGTGCCGGGATGCAGACGAAACTGAGCGCCTGGACTCCTCTGAACCACCCTCTGACTAACAGCAAGGTTGGGTCAACTCATCACCCCTGGAACATTTCCTAGTGTGTTAGCATGTTATTTGCAATAACAATGACTTTTCAGTATATACAACAGATTCTTTAAGATTATACTAAAAAGCTTTGTAATTCAGTTTTTAGTCAAGTCAACTATTTAGTCAAGATAAGCTCTCTGGCCCTTTTCTTCTCTTCTCTCATCCATTTTTTTACACTCTATCTTACTATGTAAAGTGCCTTGACATATGTGGTGGTATGGCTCTATACAAATCCAATTGAATTGAATTAAACTGAAAAAATGAATTTTACACATATAGTTCAGTCCAAAGGTCTGGAAACCGTTTATTTTAGATAAATCCACCTTATTGCATGTAATTATCATGTATTATTCCTAACAGTCAAGTTTGTTGCCATTTTAAACAGTTGTATCCTGTATCCTCTTCTCCATTAGGTGTTTGAAGAGAGACGGACCCTGCTGAAAAAGTGGGTACGTTTACATCACACGAGCAGATATTTAAGAACCGCACTGATGTTGTGTCTCATAATCACAGTTTGGAGTCTGTTGTGAGTCCAACTCAAACTGAGGCAGCACACGTGGAAGAGTGGGATCATGTTTTTTCTCGTCTCGGTCAGTTTGACAGGTGGTCTGACAGTCAGAGGAGAGCAGTGCTGCAGGACTTTGTACTGAGCTGTTCTCAGGAGCAGCTGAAGTTCCTGAGTCTCAGTGTGAGCAGACAGCTCCCCCTGCAGGCTGCAGACTTCACCTGCCAGCTGCCCAGAGCTCTCTGCCTCTACATCTTCTCCTTCCTGGACCCCCGCAGCCTCTGTCGATGTGCACAGGTACACAGACTGAACATGATACTGACCTGTAGGATTGTTGACATGGTTGATCAATTTGTTCACATTCTGGCCCTGTTTTCCATCTGTGGGCAGGTGAGCTGGCACTGGAAGAGCATCGTGGAGCTGGACCAGCTGTGGACGCCTAAGTGTCTGAGGCTCGGCTGGTGGATCAATTTCTCCCTCACGCCTCTCGAGCAGGGCGCGTGGAAGAGACACTACATCCAGACCGTGCAGGAGCTGCGACTCACCCGGCTGCAGGTCAGGAGATCGCACATGTCAACAATACTGTGGCTCAAAATGATAATAATGCAGAGCAAAGGGATGTTACAGAGTAACCATGTAAAAATACAGTGATCAAATGTTTATACAGAGTATTGTGCCCCCTCCAGACTGCCCCATCCCCACAGCAGTTTGTGATTCCAGATGCAACAGCGAATAACAGCAGACATGAAGATCTGGCAGAAGCGGCCCTCCTCACAGAGGAGCGTCCAGTCTCCACTATCCAGCGAGCTGGAAGCAGCCTCAGGTTTGGGTTGATTAAAGATAAGCAGCCGACTACACTTCCCCCATGGAGAGATTCTGACAGACGTCCCAAAGACACACTGCGCTTTAACTACCTGGACAACCTGGAGCCTGTGAAACAAGCCCTGAGAGGGTAAGACTGTCTGCAGCAGATAAACTTACTACCTACACACTCGTAATGACTTGATGAAGCACATTACAGCCACATTCATGTTATAGAATTTAGAGATCAGGATCAGTAATATGAAATAGAAATATACATTGATCCTGAAGGAAACAATTTGTAATGAATGTGAAAACCTCTGTAGTGTCAGTTATGTCCATCATTCTTGCACACAGATGTAACGTCTAACAGCAACAAATATATATATATAAAAAAACACTGGATGGAAGAAACCTTTTTCCACTTGTTCTCAGGTATTCAGATTCAGAGCATGAAATACAATCCAGAGCTGACATTCACTTTCGGTCAAATAAGGAAAGATGTTGAGCAGAATTTTGATTGTATGCATTTCTATAATGTAACCCCAAATAAAACAGTTACATATAGTGGGGTGCACTTTCACATTCACCTGAATAGAAAAATGATTTTCAGAGAGACATTTAAAGTGCTGCTCATAAATGTACAAGTCTTCTGAAGCAGTGGTTCCCATACTAGCGGTCGGGGGGAACGCAAGACAAGAAAATAAAACACATTAGTCAAATCTAAAGTAACACCAAATAATCATCAGCCTTTCTGATGTATCCAGTCTTCAAGGTGGTTATGAAAGCATCAGTTGGTCAAGGAACACTGCAAAATGTGCATGTAGGGGTATTTTTTTGTGAACTCAAATATCTCCCATATCCTTTGGGATGATCAAGTCTCTGACATGATCATTTTGGAGGTCGTGGGATGGAAAGTTTGGGCACTTTTGTTCTATAGTCCCAAAATCTTTACGTATCACTGTGCTGATGTTTTCACCATCCTCAGGTCACAGAAATTATAACTTTATAAAAATGAAGATTTTATTGATGGAAATAAATCACTGATAGGCCATATTCTTTTCAAAAGACATAGTGCACAATCCTGTTGTCTTCTCTCTGCAGGCAAATGAACATCACAGCTACCACCTGCCGAGGTAACACATCAGAGTCAGCTGACGGGAATAGGAAATCACTGTCTGAGGCCACTTACAAGCTCCGCAAAGCCAAATCTCTGGTAAACCACGTTCCATTCATCATCGCCACCATAGCCCCACTGTGACTGTGACCTCCTTGTCTGATTCAAAAGGAGGCGATTAAATGTTGGCGATTCTCTGGAGACGGTGGAACCAGCAGGCATCATGTATTATGGAGCAGAGTTTATACAGATATGCATGTTAATGAGGGGGGGTGGGGGGGGGGTAAAGGGTGAGATAGAGGACACCACAGAATTTAATATTCAGGCTTTGGTGAAATCATCTTACATTTTTGTTAAAGCCCACAGCAACTATTATATGAACAAATATACCAACACATTTAGATATTTAATTTAGAACATTTGAATTTTTTTAAACTGAATGCATGGTTGTCAAGGTAACCCCTGTTCTCTGAGAGCTGTCATCCTCCTCCTTAGATGTTCCTCAGTTCTGGCTGCAGACCCCAACATCCTCCTTCTCATCCTCCTTCTCATCCTCCTCCACATCCTCCTCCACATCCTCCTTCTCTTGCTCCTTCTCATCCTCCTCCACATCCTCCTCCACATCCTCCTTCTCTTGCTCCTTCTCATCCTCCTCCTACTCAACAAGCACCTTGCGGGATCAACCACCCCATCACCAAGGAGACTGCCAGGAGCCTGCTGAGCCTGGCCATGTGGAATGCTGGGGTCCGTCCGGGGCCGACGAGATCGGCGGTGCCCCGGCTGAGCGTGGAAGCACTCAGGGCATCCCAACGCTCACATCGGAGCTCTCCCAGTGAGTAATCACAGCTCCTCCACTCCTCTGGGCTGAATATGATGCAACCACACAGCAAGAAATGCATTCAGGACAATTGTGGATTAAAAATGACTGATTCTGCAAGAAAGTCACAGACTGTGTGCAGTTTGTGGCCTTATTAGAAATGTTGATTTACTGTGTGTTTTATAGCTGAAGGCTTTATAAGTATTTGAATACTGCATCTGACAACCAATTTCAGATTTTATTCAGTTATTACATTAAAACAGATATATATATATATAGTGGTTTTCTTTCAGATATGTATGTCCAATTAGGCTGAGATGTGAATAATTGTAATGAAAATATGTCTTTATATGGGACCTTTTAAAACGACGCTACAAAATGCTTTTCAAAGAAATTATGAGAATAGTTTTGATATAAATTCAGCATCAATCAAACATCCACACCTCCACAAAAAATGGTTTAGATTTCAAAAAGAAGCACACACAACACCATCTCTAGCACCTTTGTAGGGTAAGTACTGAAAAAAATATAGAACATATTTTAATCTAGCAGTGGGATTGCCATATACAGTATAACAGTTTAACAACTGAGTCAAACATTTTGGCAGTGATCACTTTTGATTTTAGTATTATTTCCTCTGTATATAATTCATTATGTGTAATGTCCTTTGTATATTATCTGGTGTTCTGCATTTCTGTTTTATGTGGACAGGCCCTTTTTTAAAAAAGTATAAGAGAAACTCATTTTAAAATAGCTTACAGCACTCTGCCATACAATCATCTCACTCTGGTGATGTTTACTTCAGTTATTAACTTTAATTAATTCAGATACAGTAGATGTCAGGCTGAACTATTCACTGTCCTCCTGTATGCTAGTTTTATTTAACATAAAAAAAATCATTACAGCAGAAAGTCGAAGTGTTTTTGAACTTGATCAAATTGATCAGATGTTGGTTTATTGTTCACATTGTTTTAACTAAGTTTTTCTTAAATATATATTTCTGTGATTTCTATAAACCATTCTCAGGTGCACCACTGTTTGAATACCCTTCGAGGAATTGGCCTGCTTCACATGCAAGATGAAGAAAAGCAAAGCACATCGCCCCCATCAGGAAAACATCAGAACTACGTTTTCAGGACACAATCCAATGCACACTGCGTGAGTTTCACAGGGGCATTTTCTTTAGATGGATGGAGAAGAGACATATGTAGGGACATTTACATACAGTTTTTTGAGACTAATGACAAGGTTTCAATCTATCTCTGATAAAAAAGAATGAACAAGATCTTAATTTGAAATGTTTTTATTATTTAAACTGAATTAATACATACATCATTCATTTTGTTGTGTTGTTTGAGGAATTTCAGAATTTCAAATTCTGGCTATAATATGTACACACGTACATTTTCTTGCTGTATGATATTTAACAATTTATTACAAATTGGGTTACAAATTGCTGACTCTCACAATTACTAAGTAATGTGTTACTTCTAGTTATATCCATCAAATCATTCTTATTACCCAAAATTTCGGAAATCTGCTCCTTTCAAATAATTTTTAGTTTTCTTTACTTTTCTTTAAAGTTTCATGGTCATCATTATGGACAAATTATATTTTAAACAACTTCTAAAAGACTTGGTCAGCAGACACACTATAGAACCAGCTTTCTCCATAGCAGTGCTTGGTACTGGATATTCACAAGGGAGACAAATAAGAACCTGTCCTGCAGATATAAGGCACTAATCATATCTGCATGGGAAACACCCTGATCCTGGGATGGATAAACACGTTTAGGCCAAAATACATCACCTTTTTCTTTTTATATTAATATTTTTATACTATTCCAGAGTTTATTTACTGAATATCAAATGTAAAATTGTTGTGGCATTAAAGTACCTTTGTTTTATTAAATGATATCAAAACAAGCAATATTACCCAGGTACCATCAAATCTGCATGCCTGGACAGACAGACAGACAGTCTAAGGTATAAGGTATCATTTACTGTTGTCAAAAGGAAAATACATTAGGCTAAGAAACCTCCTATTCTTTATTAACTATCTAAGTCTCTAATGGTTGATGACACCCATGTTGGACCTTTTTCGGACCTCTGCCTGATGCATCCAAAGAAACTGCTTCAACATAAACATTAACATTCTACCTGTGAATGAATAAACAGTGGCTGCAGACTGCGAGCAGTATGAGTTATCTCCAGCCACATACATTTGTTGGTTAGACTGACTCTGTTCCTCTAAATCCTTTTTTCCAGATAGTTAACCAGCGGTACAGGTTTTCGCACTCGCATGCACAAACGTGTCACAATAACTTTGACCTTTGACCACCAAACTCTATCAGCTCATCCTAAAGAATATCAAATTTGAATAAAAAACCCTCAAGGCGCTGTTAAGACATTGCGTTGACAGGAATGGGACAGATGAGCGCACAGTCAGGTTGTGTTTTTCTAACTGGACCCAAAATGCAGACAAAGGGGGATAAATAAGAAAAAAGCTTTATGGTATTTGCGGCAGAGATACAGGTACAGGCAGATGAATGGAATCAAGAGAAAGGCAGGATATGCTGCAGACAGGTTTGCAGGCTGGCTGACATGCAGGTGAGCAGACACATGGAGAATGGAACAGCAAGCAGGCTGGCAAACCAGATCCTGAACACAGAGAGAAAACAGATAAGTTGAGAACAAATGTGACTGAAATTAATCAAAGTAGAATTTGGCCAAGCCTCAAACCTACCAAGAGGTATAGCCGAAAAATCTGGTGATGAAGGAGTGGAGAGATTGAGTCTTTATGCTGTGGTAGAATGGAGTTCATTGGTGATTGCGAAAAGCTGAGCTGCTGCTCCAGTTTCCAGGGATGGGTCGACACCTACACCCACACACAAACACACGACAGGAACAGGAGGAGGAAACTAACTGCAGACAAGGGGAAGACACTGGAGCTGAAGCCGTGACACTGATAACCCTAAAACATAATTTCTGCAACCAATCTGTGGTAAGGTGTAAACATTTCATACTAAAGGAAGACATACAAATTTCAAAAAATAGTAAGATAAAGTATAGTAGAGAAACATCAAAATGTTAAACAAAAGTAAGGCACAAATAAGTACATTTATGGTATGGCATAAATGATGAATGATGGTACATTGTAAAAACATCAGACAATAGACTGTCAAAATATTGAATAGTATAGCTGTGTAAAACATTTAACAGTCGCCGGCAATGAAATGCATGGGTCACAGGCTCCCTTCTTGACATGCTCAAAATGTTGCACAAGCAAAAAAAGTATCAAAATAACTTACATTAAATCAAATCAAACTTAAGTATTAACATAAAATATAATAAAATATACACCTAAAAAGTAGTGCAAACATTGTAAGGAGAGTTTAGAGGAATTATGGCAGATTGGAGCAGTTTAAAAGTCTGATGGCCTGGGGGATGAAACTGTCTCTGAGCCTGGTGGTGCTGACCCGGATGCTGCGGTACCGTCGGCCAGATGGCAGCAGGCAGAACAGTTTATGGCTGGGGTGATAGGGGTCTTTAATCAACCTGCTGGCCTTCTTCCTACAACGCTGGGTGTAGAGGTCCTCCGTGGACGGCAGCACCGTCCTGATGATGTGTTGAGCAGACTTCCCCACTCTCTGGAAAGCCTTGCGGTTCAGGGCGGTGCAGCTGCCATACCAGGTGGTGATGCAGCCAGTCAGGATACTCTCTATGGTGCACTTGTAAAAGTTGCAGACAATCCTGGAATCCATGTTGAGCCTCCATAACCTCTGGAGGAAGAAGAGCCGTTGCCTGGCCGCCTTTCTGATGGAGTCTGTGTGGTGAGTCCAGGTCAGGTCATCACTAATTTGAACCCTGAGGAACCTGAACCTGCTGATTTTCTCCACTGTAGTCCTGTTGATGGAGAGGGGGGCGTGTTCTACTCCTTGTCTCTTCCTGTACTCCACGAGCAGTTTCTTCATTTTGCTGACATTGAGATGGAGGTTGTCATCGCATCGTCACCGGTGATCAGGCCTATGATGGTTGTGTCATCAGCAAATGTGATGATGGTGTTGGAGCTGTGGGTGGCCATGCAGTCATTCTTAAACAGGGAGTACAGGACAGGACTGAGTACACAGCCCTGGGGGCCCCAGTGTTGAGAGTCAGGGTGGAGGATGTGGAGCTGCCTATCCACACAGCCTGGGGTCTGCCCGTCAGGAAGTTCAGTATCCAATCACAGAGGGCAGTGTCGAGCCCAAGGTCTCTGAGCTTGGTGACGAGCTTTAGGGGCACGATGGTATTGAATGCCGAACTGTAGTCAATGAACAGCATTCTCACATATGTGTCCCTCTGGTCCAGGTGGGAGAGGGCAGTGTGTAGGGCGAGGGAGATGGCATCTGCAGTTGACCTATTTGGCCTGTATGCAAACTGCAGTGGGTCCAGTGAGGCAATAAGAGCCAAAGTAATTTGTGGCCTACAAATTAACTATAGTAGGACATGAATGACAAACTATAGTACGACATAACTGTCTCAAACCATAGTACGACATAAATGTGTCCAATTATAGTACGACATTAATTCATTTCAATTCAATTCAATTTTATTTGTATAGTGACAAATCATTATATACATTATCTTAAGAAGGTCAGGACCTTAAAATCTTATTAAATATAGAGAAACCCAACAGTTCCCACAATGAGCAAGCACTTTAGCGACTGTGGAGAGGAAAAACTCCCTCATTAACAGGGAGAAACCTCTGGCAGAACCAGGCTCAATGTGGGCGGTCATCTGCCTCGACCGGTTGGGGTGAGCAAAGAAAAAGGGGGAAGAAGAGGAGAGAGGGGACAATTGAACTCATTATATTTTGGGGACAATTGAACAAACTCTTTAGGTTTTTGGGGACAGTTATAACTATTATTATATAGTTTGGGGACAATTGAATTCTATATTATGTGTTTTGGGGATAATTGAACACATTATTGTGGATTTAACACATTATTATGTTTTTGGGGACTATTTAACTCACTGTTGTGGATTTAACACATTATTATGTTTTTGGGGGGACATTTGAAAACATTATTTAGGTTTTTGTGGATAATTGAACAAACCATTATGGTTGTGGGGGACAACTGAACACATTATTGTGTTTTTTTTGACAATTGAACACATTATTGTGTTTTTTTCGGGATAATTAAACTGTTTGTTTTTTGGGGACCATTGAACTCGTTATATTTTGGGGACAATTGAACAAACTCTTTACGTTTTTGGGGACAGTTATAACTATTATTATGTTGTTTGGGGACAATTGAATTCTATATTATGTTTTTTGGGGATAATTGAACACATTATTGTGGATTTAACACATTATTATGTTTTTGGGGACTATTTAACTCACTGTTTGGATTTAACACATTATTATGTTTTTGGGGGGACATTTGAAAACATTATTTAGGTTTTTGTGGATAATTGAACAAACCATTATGGTTTAGGGGGACAACTGAACACATTATTGTGTTTTTTTCGGGATAATTAAACTGTTTGTTTTTTGGGGGACCATTGAACTCGTTATTATGTTTTGTTCTGGATAATTTAACAATCTATTATGTTTTTTGGGGGACCATTGAACTCGTTATATTTTGGGGACAATTGAACAAACTCTTTAAGTTTTTGGGGACAGTTATAACTATTATTATGTTGTTTGGGGACAATTGAATTCTATATTATGTTTTTGGGGGATAATTGAACACATTATTGTGGATTTAACACATTATTATGTTTTTGGGGACAATTATAACTATTATTATGTTGTTTGGGGACAATTGAATTCTATATTATGTTTTTGGGGGATAATTGAACACATTATTGTGGATTTAACACATTATTATGTTTTTGGGGACTATTTAACTCACTGTTTGGATTTAACACATTATTATGTTTTTGGGGGGACGTTTGAAAACATTATTTAGGTTTTTGTGGATAATTGAACAAACCATTATGGTTTAGGGGGACAACTGAACACATTATTGTGTTTTTTTCGGGATAATTAAACTGTTTGTTTTTTGGGGGACCATTGAACTCGTTATTATGTTTTTTTCTGGATAATTTAACAACCTATTATGTTTTTTGGGGGACGATTGAACTCGTTATATTTTGGGGACAATTGAACAAACTCTTTAAGTTTTTGGGGACAGTTATAACTATTATTATGTTGTTTGGGGACAATTGAATTCTATATTATGTTTTTGGGGGATAATTGAACACATTATTGTGGATTTAACACATTATTATGTTTTTGGGGACTATTTAACTCACTGTTTGGATTTAACACATTATTATGTTTTTGGGGGGACATTTGAAAACATTATTTAGGTTTTTGTGGATAATTGAACAAACCATTATGGTTGTGGGGGACAACTGAACACATTATTGTGTTTTTTTTGACAATTGAACACATTATTGTGTTTTTTTCGGGATAATTAAACTGTTTGTTTTTTGGGGGACCATTGAACTCGTTATATTTTGGGGACAATTGAACAAACTCTTAAGGTTTTTGGGGTCAGTTATAACTATTATTATGTTGTTTGGGGACAATTGAATTCTATATTATGTTTTTTGGGGATAATTGAAAACATTATTTAGGTTTTTGTGGATAATTGAACAAACCATTATGGTTTAGGGGGACAACTGAACACATTATTGTGTTTTTTTCGGGATAATTAAACTGCTTGTCTTTTGGGGGACCATTGAACTCGTTATTATGTTTTGTTCTGGATAATTTAACAATCTATTATGTTTTTTGGGGGACCATTGAACTCGTTATATTTTGGGGACAATTGAATTCTATATTATGTTTTTGGGGGATAATTGAACACAGTATTGTGGATTTAACACATTATTATGTTTTTGGGGACAGTTATAACTATTATTATGTTGTTTGGGGACAATTGAATTCTATATTATGTTTTTGGGGGATAATTGAAAACAGTATTGTGGATTTAACACATTATTATGTTTTTGGGGACTATTTAACTCACTGTTTGGATTTAACACATTATTATGTTTTTGGGGGGACATTTGAAAACATTATTTAGGTTTTTGTGGATAATTGAACAAACCATTATGGTTTAGGGGGACAACTGAACACATTATTGTGTTTTTTTCGGGATAATTAAACTGTTTGTTTTTTGGGGGACCATTGAACTCGTTATTATGTTTTTTTCTGGATAATTTAACAATCTATTATGTTTTTTGGGGGACGATTGAACTCGTTATATTTTGGGGACAATTGAACAAACTCTTTAAGTTTTTGGGGACAGTTATAACTATTATTATGTTGTTTGGGGACAATTGAATTCTATATTATGTTTTTGGGGGATAATTGAACACATTATTGTGGATTTAACACATTATTATGTTTTTGGGGACAATTATAACTATTATTATGTTGTTTGGGGACAATTGAATTCTATATTATGTTTTTGGGGGATAATTGAACACATTATTGTGGATTTAACACATTATTATGTTTTTGGGGACAGTTATAACTATTATTATGTTGTTTGGGGATAATTGAACAAACTCTTTAAGTTTTTGGGGACAGTTATAACTATTATTATGTTGTTTGGGGACAATTGAATTCTATATTATGTTTTTGGGGGATAATTGAACACAGTATTGTGGATTTAACACATTATTATGTTTTTGGGGACAGTTATAACTATTATTATGTTGTTTGGGGACAATTGAACAAACTCTTTAAGTTTTTGGGGACAGTTATAACTATTATTATGTTGTTTGGGGACAATTGAATTCTATATTATGTTTTTTGGGGATAATTGAACACATTATTGTGGATTTAACACATTATTATGTTTTTGGGGACTATTTAACTCACTGTTTGGATTTAACACATTATTATGTTTTTGGGGGGACATTTGAAAACATTATTTAGGTTTTTGTGGATAATTGAACAAACCATTATGGTTGTGGGGGACAACTGAACACATTATTGTGTTTTTTTTGACAATTGAACACATTATTGTGTTTTTTTCGGGATAATTAAACTGTTTGTTTTTTGGGGGACCATTGAACTCGTTATTATGTTTTTTTCTGGATAATTTAACAATCTATTATGTTTTTTGGGGGACCATTGAACTCGTTATATTTTGGGGACAATTGAACAAACTCTTTAAGTTTTTGGGGACAGTTATAACTATTATTATGTTGTTTGGGGACAATTGAATTCTATATTATGTTTTTGGGGGATAATTGAACACATTATTGTGGATTTAACACATTATTATGTTTTTGGGGACTATTTAACTCACTGTTTGGATTTAACACATTATTATGTTTTTGGGGGGACATTTGAAAACATTATTTAGGTTTTTGTGGATAATTGAACAAACCATTATGGTTTAGGGGGACAACTGAACACATTATTGTGTTTTTTTCGGGATAATTAAACTGTTTGTTTTTTGGGGGACCATTGAACTCGTTATTATGTTTTGTTCTGGATAATTTAACAATCTATTATGTTTTTTGGGGGACCATTGAACTCGTTCTATTTTGGGGACAATTGAACAAACTCTTTAAGTTTTTGGGGACAGTTATAACTATTATTATGTTGTTTGGGGACAATTGAATTCTATATTATGTTTTTGGGGGATAATTGAACACATTATTGTGGATTTAACACATTATTATGTTTTTGGGGACAATTATAACTATTATTATGTTGTTTGGGGACAATTGAATTCTATATTATGTTTTTGGGGGATAATTGAACACATTATTGTGGATTTAACACATTGTTATGTTTTTGGGGACTATTTAACTCACTGTTTGGATTTAACACATTATTATGTTTTTGGGGGGACGTTTGAAAACATTATTTAGGTTTTTGTGGATAATTGAACAAACCATTATGGTTGTGGGGGACAACTGAACACATTATTGTGTTTTTTTTGACAATTGAACACATTATTGTGTTTTTTTTGACAATTGAACACATTATTGTGTTTTTTTCGGGATAATTAAACTGTTTGTTTTTTGGGGGACCATTGAACTCGTTATATTTTGGGGACAATTGAACAAACTCTTAAGGTTTTTGGGGTCAGTTATAACTATTATTATGTTGTTTGGGGACAATTGAATTCTATATTATGTTTTTTGGGGATAATTGAAAACATTATTTAGGTTTTTGTGGATAATTGAACAAACCATTATGGTTTAGGGGGACAACTGAACACATTATTGTGTTTTTTTCGGGATAATTAAACTGTTTGTTTTTTGGGGGACCATTGAACTCGTTATTATGTTTTGTTCTGGATAATTTAACAATCTATTATGTTTTTTGGGGGACCATTGAACTCGTTATATTTTGGGGACAATTGAACAAACTCTTAAGGTTTTTGGGGACAGTTATAACTATTATTATGTTGTTTGGGGACAATTGAATTCTATATTATGTTTTTGGGGGATAATTGAACACAGTATTGTGGATTTAACACATTATTATGTTTTTGGGGACAATTATAACTATTATTATGTTGTTTGGGGACAATTGAACAAACTCTTTAAGTTTTTGGGGACAGTTATAACTATTATTATGTTGTTTGGGGACAATTGAATTCTATATTATGTTTTTGGGGGATAATTGAACACAGTATTGTGGATTTAACACATTATTATGTTTTTGGGGACTATTTAACTCACTGTTTGGATTTAACACATTATTATGTTTTTGGGGGGACATTTGAAAACATTATTTAGGTTTTTGTGGATAATTGAACAAACCATTATGGTTGTGGGGGACAACTGAACACATTATTGTGTTATTTTTGACAATTGAACACATTATTGTGTTTTTTTTGACAATTGAACACATTATTGTGTTTTTTTCGGGATAATTAAACTGTTTGTTTTTTGGGGGACCATTGAACTCGTTATATTTTGGGGACAATTGAACAAACTCTTAAGGTTTTTGGGGTCAGTTATAACTATTATTATGTTGTTTGGGGACAATTGAATTCTATATTATGTTTTTTGGGGATAATTGAAAACATTATTTAGGTTTTTGTGGATAATTGAACAAACCATTATGGTTTAGGGGGACAACTGAACACATTATTGTGTTTTTTTCGGGATAATTAAACTGTTTGTTTTTTGGGGGACCATTGAACTCGTTATATTTTGGGGACAATTGAATTCTATATTATGTTTTTGGGGGATAATTGAACACAGTATTGTGGATTTAACACATTATTATGTTTTTGGGGACAGTTATAACTATTATTATGTTGTTTGGGGACAATTGAATTCTATATTATGTTTTTTGGGGATAATTGAACACAGTATTGTGGATTTAACACATTATTATGTTTTTGGGGACTATTTAACTCACTGTTTGGATTTAACACATTATTATTTTTTTGGGGGGACATTTGAAAACATTATTTAGGTTTTTGTGGATAATTGAACAAACCATTATGGTTGTGGGGGACAACTGAACACATTATTGTGTTTTTTTTGACAATTTAACACATTATTGTGTTTTTTTCGGGATAATTAAACTGTTTGTTTTTTGGGGGACCATTGAACTCGTTATTATGTTTTGTTCTGGATAATTTAACAATCTATTATGTTTTTTGGGGGACCATTGAACTCGTTATATTTTGGGGACAATTGAACAAACTCTTTAAGTTTTTGGGGACAGTTATAACTATTATTATGTTGTTTGGGGACAATTGAATTCTATATTATGTTTTTGGGGGATATTTGAAAACATTATTTAGGTTTTTGTGGATAATTGAACAAACCATTATGGTTGTGGGGGACAACTGAACACATTATTGTGTTTTTTTTGACAATTTAACATATTATTGTGTTTTTTTCGGGATAATTAAACTTTTTGTTTTTTGGGGACCATTGAACTCGTTATTATGTTTTGTTCTGGATAATTTAACAATCTATTATGTTCTTTTGAGGACATTTGAACTCGTTATATTTTGGGGACAATTGAACAAACTTTTTAGGTTTTTGGGGACAGTTATAACTATTATTATGTTGTTGGGGACAATTGAATTCTATATTATGCTTTTTTCGGGATAATTAAACTGTATGTTTTTTGGTAGACAATTAGACACGTTATTATGTTTTTTTCTGGATAATTTAAAAATCTATTATGTTTTTTGGGGGACAATTGAACAAACTCTTTAGGTTTTTGGGGAGCATTATACATATTATTATGTTGTTTGGGGACAATTGAATTCTATTTGATGTTTTTTGGGGACAATTGAACACATATATTATGTTTTTTGGGACAACTGAAACAACTGTGAGGAATAAAAATAAACTAGATTATGGTATACATTTGTAGGGGAGGAGAGGGGGACAGGAGGAAGAAAGAAAGAGAAGGAGGAGAGGTGTAAATGAAATTGAAAAAGATGCATCTTATCTGAGCTGTGGCTCCAAGTCGTCGTAAGATAGGATTTGAGTCTGTCCATCTGTGTTCTAGCATTGGGCTAAAAACAGACATTTTAACACAATATTCATGAAACAATATTATCATGAAAGAAAAAGTAATTTTACAAAAGTGTAAATAAATAAATAAATCTCTCATATTGCTCAATTGCATGCCATCGAACAAGCCTCTCCTTGTGCAAAGAAATATGAAGTAAACTGTGGCAGTATACTTCCATCATAAGTCGGTTATCAGCACCAGGTCCAAACATGATCCAAAATCAAATGAAAGAAAATCATACAAGCCTGAGACCAGTGTTGTACCTGAAATACACACATACACACAAATATGTAGATAAATAAATACATTAAATACATTAAATAAACCAGAAGTAAAAAGAAAGAACATTGGTACTTACCATGCTGTTCTGCTGGTGAGGTGTCTTCCCATCGGCGAGTGTCCACACACTGAGAAGCACAAGCACATCTCATCTTAAATGCTTTGTCTTTAATCGCTTTTCATTAGAGGCTTCTATACGTTTGATATCCTACAGGGGCTTTAATGTCTCTAATGTGGGACATCAATGCCACTCATAGACAAGACACGTGAGCAGACGTAGTATGCCACGTGACTCTCCGTGTGTACATTTGAATATTGCGTTCAGAATACGGTGTATTAGATGAAATACATAAATATCTTTGTCTAAAAACGAATTCTTTCGTTATTATTATCATTCATAAAGTGTGTCAATCAAAACATGCACCAGTCCAACCCAGTCACGCTGAGGAGCTGGCTCCCTCTCCTCCCGCTCCGTCTCCTCCTCGGCTCAGATTGAAGGAGCACAGAGGCTGACGGCTTTGATACAAAGCACAGGGTTGCCATGGTAATGGCTTGCAGGTATGCAACGCGCTGATTGGCTGATAGTTACAAGGCTCGCGACATTCGGACTTCATGTTTGTGGCGTAACTTCACGCAGGAAATCTGAGCGTCTGTATTTCAGACGTAACGAAAACTATGAATACTATTTTTTACTGTTTACACGCATTTCTACAGCTACAATACTTTTTTTTGCACATGTTTAAATTATTCATAATACTACAAAACGTTTGTATGCTACAAACACCTATAAAACCTCTTTAACACATGTATATTTTTATTCACATGTACAAACTATTTCTACAGTCACAAACCTTTTTTTTAACTATTTATGCATCTACAAATTACAACTGCAAAAGTTTTAAACACTAAAATGAGGTAATATACAACTATCACATTATTTCACAAGCAGAAGATTTTACTGACATTAATCCGAAACACGTTTGAAACAGTGTAATTCTGACTGAATGTGTGGCGTCATGTGATTTGGGGAATACCTTTTTTTCCTGAAGTTCTATAACAATCATATTTGTGGATGGAAAACATCCTGTGAGTCACTTCAGAGGATACAGAATCATGACGTTAGTGATTCTCCTCCCTTCAATTCTCAGCTAGGGCCAACCAGTCAGCATTCAGTAAAACAAAATCATGGAGGCTACAATACATACTGAACTACAGCTCCATCTGCTGGAGGCTTTGTGTAGTCCAAGTTTCAACGTCGTGCCCTGGCCTACTCCCATTTGATTATATTATTAAAATGGTTTGATGTCAGCACATTCCTCTGCACTTCATTTATGTACTCTTGTATGATATTGACTAAAACGACAGCAACTTTCTTCTGTTTTTTATTATTCTTCCGTTTGTATTTTGTTCATTCTCAAGGTTGAACAATTTGAATGTATTCAGCACAAAGGCGTCCCACACACATTTTAGAAAGTATGTATTTAGAGCATGTGTTGCCACGTATGCTTCAAACTGGAGGTGGAACAGTTGCTTTTGATTTTGATCAAAGTGCCTCAGGTGTATGTTGAGACCAGTGCTTCATTTTGGTAGGAAAGAGTGTGAAGTTGCAGTCTTTTTTGCAAGAAATAAATATAAGGAAATGAAAAGTGATGTGGAATACAAACCTAATTATCCACAGGCTAATTTAAGGTTTTAGATTAAATATAATATGGAAATCCAGTGTATACCATACCATATTTTAGTCAAGGCCACTGCAGTCAAAATGAATATGATTTCAATACTTATGATAAGTTGTATTTGGTAGTATAGCTTTGTTCTGGAAACAAAAGTATGTATGAAGCCTCAGGTAGGGAGAACAAACCTCCCTGACCTTGGGCCTTCATGGAACATGAGGAAGGGAGAGCAGCAGCTGAGAGACCCCAGCACAGATCAGCTGAAGTGCTGGATTGTAGGGGAGTTTGTCTTCGTGACCTGCCTGAAGTATCGCTACGCTCACTTCTTTGATTTCAAACTCGTCCTGTTTACCACATGTTGCAGGTAAGAAAGCCACGGGACACATAGGCTGTGTAAGAAATGTACCACCTTTATTATCCAATCCATATTTCCCCATTCAGAACGCAATACAAAGCCAAAGCCATTTATATAAACAGAGAGTCCAAGCTCCAAAAATATTAAACAATAACTGTCAGTTTAAGACAAAAAAGAGAAAAAGATTTTGTCTCAGTATTAAAAACATTTTGCATTCAACACACAGTAGCATATCATCAGCAAAGAGGGAAGCTTTGTGTACATCAATCATGACAGAAGACTGTATTTAAAAAAACAACACTCCAGTCACACATGAAATATCAGTATCATACGTACACCTCACGTTAAGTCTCATTCATGTAGTTTTCACTTGTTGCATATAAAACATTGCATCAAACGTATGGCTCGCTCAATCACACACAAACACAGACACACACAGACATATATATTACTAAATACAAGAGGATGAAAAATAAACAAGACTTATTTGAATGTTAGATACCTGACATGTTAATTTAATAATGATGCATTAATCAGGAGGGAGTGTGTGAGGTACAGTGGAGGGTATATGTGGCTTATGAAATTAAATGAATACAGGTGTCACAGGTTTAATGCTAAGAGTTGTTAGCTTCACAGGTGATGATAATGTGGGGAAAGTGAAAGTTGAAGAAGTCTGTCCAGTTGTTTCTCTGGAAAAGTTGATTTGACAAGAATTTAACGAAAAACAAAACTGATGGGAGATACTTATTATATGTATCCTCAACTACAAACGTGTTCTAACCTTCATCAACATTAGAGAACGTGAACCATAGCATTAATAGAGTACAACGTAAAACCATCACAGGTGACGAGATTGTCCGACCATGTGAACGAGGTTAGTTTTATCAGGTTAGGAGCAGCTACAAGTGGAGGAACCGAGGGAATATCAGGAATGTGTGTGGTGTCCTGTTAGTAAAATGAGCTGGGCTATCAGAAATACACTAAGAGTTTCTTATGATGAGTGACAATGACACACAGCTGCCTGAAGGCTCAAGACTTGAGAGTCAGTCCTCCTAATTCAAAAATCCAATTGAAGGCAAATTTTGTGTAGATTATTTCAAACTATCAGCTTTTAGGTTATGAAATTTGTGGTTTTATTTATCTGAGACAATTATTAGAGTTTTGTACAAGGGCGATGTACACTTAGATGTCGCTTTGGACATGTCACAATATCAAAATTCATATAAAAATAAAAACCTGGTCAATTATGTCTTTCCGGAGCTGAATTACAAAGAGTTTTTAAAAACAGGTTCACATGAGAACACATTGATTTAGGATTTAATCATTTTTGGGCCTTTCTTCAGGGGATTTATTTTCTCTTCAGTAAAAAAAGCCAGAAAAGTAATTTAGAACAAGGCATAAACACACAACTATCATTCAGAGCACTGTCACAGAACAATTAAATAAAATATTTGTTTGGTTGATTGGATTTTGTGATTTATCATCACAGCGTTTTCAATCAGAAGAAGCAAACGTTGACAAACAGGATCTTTGACTGTGTAAAGTGGATCTATTTATTTTATACAACAGCTGGGTATAAAAAGAGAAAACACCCAAATGCTTTTACCATTTCATCAAACCGATCAATCCCTTATCTGCTCCAACATTTAGCCCCTCAATGCAACAGAAAAGTCCACTTAACATTGATTAGTATCATATCCTGTCATTGACTTTCATTCTTTGTAAATCAAGCGAAAACATAGAATCAACTTCACTTGTGGTTTCTAGAAATGAGTCATTGTGATATAAATGAGAACCTGTTTGAGACACAATTTTGACTAAAATCTGTGCGCTACACTTTTTCCATTGTCACATAAATGATTGACAAGATTTAAGTAAGGAGATTTCCATGCTGCCTTGTTGATTTATTTCCAAGTGCTGCTTTGCAAAGCTCAGTTCTAGTATAAGGCTGATAGGTATCCATCATCTGTGCTTTGACAGCTGTTAACAGTAGAGGCAATTCATGTGATGCTTTCATTTTTTTTTTTTTTTTGCAAAGTACAAGGTACGTGTTCTGCAGGTTTCAATAACTTGGAGGGAATGACTATGCAAATACACACAAGTATTAACATCGAGTCTTTTTAAATAATGTAAACATATACATCTTATTTGAGGTCAGAGCATCGATCCTCTTCATATCTATCTATATTTTTTAAAAAGAGCAAATATTACTGGAGCATCGTCCGGATGTTCTTCGGCGTGGACTCGTCATTCAGGTGTTTTGTGGTGAATCTGAATGGACACAATAAAAAAGAATTTATTAGTATGTCACTAGCATGCTCTGTACGGCAGCTTACCCAGAGGGAATGTAACCTACTTGAGGGCATTGAGGAGGCCTTCTACGTTGTCTGCTGGCTGGTCCTTCAGGACCTTTATGCAGCCTTTCATCTGAGAGGACATGAACAGATTTAGAATGAGAGCACAAAAAATCAAGAGCTGCAGCAAAATATACATCTGTGGTCTGCTGTTACATTATTTGTACAACTTAAACCAGATGAGTGTTTCCCAGACTACTTGACTATCAAGACATCAACATCATTGTAGACTAGCAGTTCATCTGTGGTTGGAGTGCACGGTGCAGTAGTAGTGTGTCTACTGCAGATGTGCAGCAGGGGGTGCTGTTGTTGGTGGAAATAGCTGATTAGTCACAAGCCTAGTCATCAGTGAGATGCAGTCCTCTTCTCTGTTTCATACAGTGTTTCAGATATTGATCTATTTGTGACTGCCAGCCACAGTATTGACACTAATATTGATTATGCTATATTTTACTTTTTAAAGTAAAGACTACTTTTAGGGAATGGTTGACAACTTCTAAAATGTGAAAGTCCTGGTGTTGGTGTCTTACGTCTATCTTGGAGGACTTGTTGAAGGCACCGTTGGGGTGGACATGGTCGTAAAGAATGATGACCCCGACCATGACCCTCATGCAAAACAAGAGCGTGTCCTCGCTGCTGAAGCGACTCGAATATTCTCTAGAAACACCGAAAGAGAGAGAAACACACAGGATCAGAAAAGATGGAGATTACATGGTGAGGAGACTGAACTGAGAGACAATGATTTCTTTGAAATAATCTACACAGGCAATTCATTATTTACTGGAATGCACTTTGATGAAGACATATGCGCATACTGTACACTGAGCTTTGTCTTTGAATGCCACTACTACTACTGCTACTTGTTCACACAACAATTTGTGTGTGTGTCTGTGTGTGTCTGTGTGTGTCAAAGCATTGTAACTCACGGTGTCTCCAGCATGACTTTACAGACACTGGCCATGGTGCTGAGACAGTCTGTCGTATTTTCCAGTGGAAGCGTCTTGTTCTACAGAAAACACACAGTGGGCACATTATTACACAACCTTATAAAACTATACAAGTTTTTTAAAGTCTTCATCCTCTGAAAGTGTGAATCAGGGTGAATGTGAGTAAAATAATTGTTTTCAGTCAGATCAGGTGTCACCAAGATTTCTCTATGCTCTGTATATTGCTTTTCTTTATATATGAAATTTGCGACAGGCTGATATACATGCAACTGAATTCTAAGTGCGACATCTTTGCAGTAACAATGATAACTGATGGAGTTCTCACCTCTGTCACAAAGTTTGTGGTTGCGTTGCTGAGTGTTTTCAGCATGGGTGTGGCCTCAGCGTAAAACAGAGACATCCTGTTGGCCATCTCGTTGTTCACTTCATTCTCAATGTCCAACTTCAGGTGCAGAAACAAAGAACAAAGATGAAGTGTTGGTTTTTAATCCAGACTTGTTTTTCATCTACTGAGAAGAGACAGCATCCCTACACTGCTGGAAAAGTAGTAGTATTATCTTTATCTTTTTTTTTTAAACAATAACTTTCTAACAGTGGCAACAACAATGTGGTGAGTTTGGTCTATTTCTGGATTTTGTACAAGACACATGAAAACACAATTAACAGTTACATTATGTCATGAGGGAGCACTGCATATATAATGTCAAACCCTGCTGTTACACAAGTATAAATATGTGAAGTTAAAATCCCCAGGAAAAAGACGGCAGTCACCACAGAACAAGAGAATGCAGATCTGAGCTATGAATAATTTCTAGAGAACTCACATTCATGTTGTTTATTCTGTTTCGACTGATTGTTCTTCTGTAGTAGCTGAAGTCGTTCTGGATGGCAGGAATTCTCATCTGAAGGAAAACAATACGACATTTAGCCCAAAACTGTGAAACGTATTGTTTCATACAAGTGTGCTGAACGTGTTCTGTGACCAAGACTGTGGCCCTGTTCAGACCTGGTATCAACTCCTGAGATCCAATTACAGTTTAGACCTGATATTGAAATGTGTTCTGAATGAGTCTCCTGTTAACAGTTGTGATCAGATCTCACTTTCCCACACTATATGCAAATAAAAATTATTTGTTTAAACTTCATGATCAAAAACCATGACGATGTTCTTTTTAGCCAGTCTGAGTTTACAAGACAATAGATATGTTGAAGTATTTATTAATAGTGTGAGAAGGGAGAAAACAGAGCCAGGAGGGACTGTGCAAAACAGCAGCAGCAGCAACAACATAGAGCTGAAGTAACATTTGAATAACTATGGGGGAAAAAGAGAAAGTCTTTAAGTTTAAATTTTGTGGAGGTGGCCACAGATAAATCGATATACCTGAAAACTTTTGTGATTCATTATGCAACTTAAGCAGGTCAGAGGATGTCAGCAGAGGGGGCGTTCCATAATTTTGCATGGGACACATTTACGTTCCCACATTGAAAAGAATGTGGCCGCGTGTATCACAAACCACCTCTAAACGTGGTCTAAGTTATCGGATCTCAAATGTGTATTTTATACATCTTGGGCGTGTTCACTCCTGAACTGTGAGCTGTGAACAGATCACTCAGGGAGGATGTTGATTCTTGGTCTGAAAGATATGTGTGTGTGTGTGTGTGTGTGTGTGTGTGTGTCTTTTCGGCAGACCTTGAGCTCATCGAAGCGCAGAGTGAAATGGAGGATCTCTGCAAACTGTTTGGCCAAGGCCTGCTCCCTCTCCAGGTGCTGAGTGGGCGTGAAGGGCGAACTCGTCAGCGACTCCAAAAGACTCTGTAGAGCCTCCTCTGCAGACAGACACACATTATCTCAATACATTAACATGCAAAGAGTGTGAGGTGTGTCATTTAATGAGTAAAAAATATGTTTATACTTATTAATGGGGAATTATAAACCCAACAAAAAAAAGAAATGATGACACCACCACTTAAAATACAGAAAGGTGAGACAAGACATTTTGCTTTGTGCTGTGAACTTACCTAATCTAAGAGAGAAACTGTAGAACTTCTTGAGTTTGATGACCAGGGGGCAGACAGAGTTCCACGCTCGCTCCTGCAGCATGAAGTCGTTAGGGTTTTGAATTGCCTTGACAAGAGAAGCAGGAGGACCAAGTTAGAAAACAGCCATGATTGATGCCATAATGATCAACATGAAGCAACAGGTGCCCCACCTTGTATGCTGTGGAAAGGCTTTATGTAAACTAAGCCCTGATACATTACTAGGACTAACAAACAACTAACAAAGACAGACAATATGGTTTGTCAGGACTTCTTCAGTAGGATAATAACCCAAACAGAGGAAATAAACCAGACGGTGTCTTCACATGAAGGAAAGCAGATCAGTCTCCAATGGATATTTTGCAAAACCAACTTTTTCCTCTGTGTTTAAGCCTCTGGTCCACATGCATAAGTCATTAGAACTGAGCTTTTTTGCAAACACCTTCCAAAGTGCAGATCTTCAGATAAAGTAAAGTTGTTTATGAACATGTCAAAGGGGACGTTTGGAAACGATGACACCACAGTTTACTTGCACATGCCCAGCATTTCTTTGTGTAATGAGCATGAGCCAGAAAAAAACAACAGAAATGGCCACTATATATTAGTTTCTCTATTTGATTAGCACGGCCGCATCAAGTTTGCAGCTAAATTTAACTTCACTGCATCATATTACTGGCATTCACAGTCATCCTCGCCCAATATTACTTGGACCCTGGCCTTTGTCTCTGGTATTTGACACAGTGTTGACCTGCTGGTCCAGCATGCTTATTTAGGCATTTGTAGTCATTTTTGTGAATTCTTGTAGACGGAGCTATTTTTTTATTTTTTATTTTTAAAGGAAGGTAGTGTGGATGGAGTTTTTTTTCTGAAATGAAGGGGAAAAAGACTTTTTAAAAATATCCTCAGTAGCGTAAACAAGGCCTTATACCTCATGCAGCCAGTTTGGGATGAATTGGAAAGGAGGCGAAAGCAAAGCAAACTAGTGTGTATCACATTTGTAGAACATGCCGTGTACAGTGTTTGTGCTTCGGAGCGCCGTGGTGTTCTTGTTTGCATGCTCCTTACATCTCTGATCTCCTGGCCGGCTCCTTTATACGACTGCAGGCCCGTCAGGATGTTCTCTGAGTCCTGGAGGACCGAGTTCACCTGGTTCCACACGTCTCGCTCTCCTTCTGTCGGCTGTGCATCTAACAAACAAACATACACACGTGAATACACACATATATGCTGAGAAAAAAACATTCACCATCACAACAATTACCTAAGCTAATAGCCATCTGACAATTCAAAGCTATTAAATGTTGCCTTTTCACATCAAGAATTCGATTCTGACTGATTTGTAACTGTACAAATTAAACTTAAACTTCCATTTATTTTTGCTTTTCTTATCTAACTTTGTATTGCAGAATCGCACATTCAATTTCATTGATGTGAAATGGCTTTAATTAGAGTTGTAATGTTTAATACTGATGAAACACTCACTGGGGAAAACACAGGCTTGTGTGCTGAATGTTTATGCCAATAAAAGATAACCCAGAAGTTGTGTTCAAACCCTTCTGAAAAGCTATAATTTAGAAGATGAGTAAGAAAGAGAAGAACAAAAACATTCAGCACAATGAACCGTGTGTATGTGGGTCAAATCTAAAACCACAGCTTCACTTGAGTCAACATTTTCTGCTTGTGGCACATACAGTGTCGTTAGTATATCCACATACGTGTCCATCGACAGTCAGCCCCCAACATTTGCTGCCTTGAGCTCAGTGATGCTTTTAATTAGAAATACAAAAACTCAAATTTTATGCATGTGCTAAAAATACGATGAAAACTACACTGATGATCCTGGAACCTTTATAGGAACCAGATCTCTGTAAGTAAATACACTAGCGCTGGATGCATTTTCTGCATCTTGCTTTAAAAGAACCTGTTTCTTGTCAACATACGAGAAGTTTATTTGAATAATTTTGAGAGTATTACAAGGCAGCAAGATTTGGAAGCTGACAACCAAAGAACAAGTAATAAGATATTCAGTGTATATTGAAAAATATAACATGTTCTTTTACTGCTTTCAGTTGTAAACAGTACAGTACAAATGTGTAAGTGCTTAAATATTCTAAAGTGTGATTTACTCCAGAGCATGATGCTGCGAGCTCTTATAGAGACACGGAGCGGCAGAGGAGCCTTGATTAAGAGCCAGGCAAAAAACTGACAGATGTTTTAAAAGTGTGAAGCAATGGTCCTGTTTTTTTTTTACTGCATAAGAATGATTAAATCAATTTTCTTTTTCTTATCTACCATACTTTGCTATGCCTGCAAGTTTTTATTGCAGCAAGAATACAATAAACATCAATTATTTGCAAGGGTCCGCAGACCCTTCTCTCCCTGAATAATAAGAATGTGTTGTCAGCTCGGCCTGCTTCAGTCATTGGGAAACTTTTGTGTGTGAGCTATTGTGACCTCCATAAGCATTTTAAGGTGTCTGCAGGCAGAGTACAGGCTCTGGCTGTCATGACCACAGAGAGTCAAAACTCTGCAACAACAGCTCTAAATATAGAGCATCACTGACATTAAAACTCAGCGTATGGGATCTGTTTTGCATTTCAAAACCTTTCCACACCCATCATTTCCTCTTTGCTGAATAAACAAAGCCTGAGGTTGGCTACATTGTGAGTGCGGCTGAGGTGCCATAGCGGAGGCGTGTTGTGATTTTCTTTCCCCTTTCTGTGGGAGGTTTTAGAAAAAGACCATAGCAGATTTTTTGCTGCATTTTAAAAATGAGTTTAATTGTCTATTATCTGTGTAACAGAGTAGTTTTCATCTTCAGTTATGATAAATGTGTTCAGCATTCATATATTGAACTAATACTGATTATGTCATTAATTGGTAACTACACCTAACATACCTGTGCAGGAGGTGAAACAAGGCTAAAAATAAAACACTGTGTAAGATGACCTGATCTCTAATATGTTAGTATTTACATCATGCCACATACATATGCATCAGATTTGCCCTATTTTAAGTGGACATAAAGGGTCATACATGCAGACAAGTTAGTATAAACAGACAGCAAAGGTCAAGGGTCAGCTCCATTCTTCATCTTGGCATACAGAGAATAGATTTTTAAGCCGCACTGAAATCAATCATGAATTATAATAACAGCCTTTAGAGGCAGCATTAGAAATTCAAAGGAGAAAGGTTGACAATTAAATAGCTGAATAGGCTGACCCCTGACCCCTCAGAGCAGCCAACGAGAGCTTAAAGGAAAAATGAATTTAGGGATACAGAGGGGTTGGCCTAGCAGAAGGACAAGCATAAGCTGTTCTCACTTTCAAAGTCAAGGAAAAAGTTTGGCCCCTGTTCAAGCTCTGTGCAAGTGAGCACATTTAACAGATTCCCCATTTGGTTTCTGCAAGAGAGAAAAAAAGAAAGAAAGAGAAAAGAAGAAAAGTATGTGTGATGTTAAGAAGTCATCAAAAAAAGTTATGCGAACAGAGATGGGAGATGAAAGCTGAAACAGCGAGAGGTCATTACTGAGTGGAAGAAAAAAAAAAGGGGGAAAGGCCAAGGAGAAGAGACGGGAGCATAAGCAGAGTCTGTCACAGCTTCTTCACCAGGAGCAGAGACCTGCTAAAAGAGAGGAAAATGCTGAGCCGGACACAACCCCCCCTCCCCATATCTATCTCTTCATCCATCTTTTCTCCCTTTGTTCCACTCCTCGGCCAGACTTACTTTCAAAGTCCAGGAAAAAGTGTGGATAGTTCTCTATATCCCTTGTTAGGACTTTAAGCAGGTTACCCATCCCAGCAAACCTGATGGTTGAAATACAATGGTAAAAACAGGAGACACAAAATAAGTACATTTTACACAGAATACATTTATGTGAAGCTAACATTTTACATGACACAAGTTCAAATGAATTGAAAATGTATGTAAAATATGATTCGTACCAGACAGATATTGTTTCACACACACACCGGATCAAATTATGACCCTGCCTCAATGGAATGGAGCATGGACAGGAAACTCATTATGTGCTTTTAAAACTTTTTTCGAAATGCAAGCAAGAATGAAATTATTTTGTCTGACCAACAACTCAAATATATTGAGCTTGCTATAAGGAAACAAACCCCGGCATGCATGCACATTAGAGAGGCTGACACAAAAGGATTCAATGTGTTTTTACAATATTGCTTTGAGATTAAAGGTCCCACACCTTTTCCTTATTTGTCATCTGAAATTGCTGCACATTTTAAAAATAAATGCAAATTTACAGACTCAGAAACTTTTGTTTGTCATGAAGACTTTGCGTCTGTCAAAGGCGTTCCAGTTGATTCCTGTTTGAGATCAGTTTGATCATATAAGTTTGTTTTCTTCTCTTTAATATGCAGCCTCTGTGCTAGTAGCGAATGAACCTGGACTATTGACATCCTGAAATAGACCAGGAAGCAATTTAGATAATTGCAGCTTGATAAACATCAAATTCTCCTTGGGATTGGATGGATCGACCTGATGTTTTCTTTTTTTAAGAAGTGAAAGGAGTACGAAATCATCTTTACTGCTCAACCGAAATTTATATCTCCTACTTCGAATTTTTGTAACTGGATAACAAAAAGACTTGGACTCAGTGTGCAATACTTCTAAGCATGATGATTATCATTGGATGACAAACTAAAAAACTAAAGCAATACAGACTTATTACAAAATTAAATTTTTTTGTTGATTGTTGTTCTGTTGATCGACTTATTGACTAATCCTGTGAAGTCAGTTCTCTTCAGTCAATTGCATCATCTTTATATGAAAAGCTCACTTAATTTAATACACATAAAAATGGATGGTATTTCTGATCGATAATGGTTTGTGTGTGTATTGATCAGAATGTGTGTGTACTGTGTACTGTGTACTAGAGGAAGTCACACTGTGCAGCTATTTGTATGTTTCCTCACCAGTAAAGAGGCAGAAATAGCCAAATATCCTCCTGCTCTCACTGAACGTAACCCCTGAGGTTCTGAACCAGCTCCTCTGCTCTTTTGGATTCTCACTAAATGTGATCAAACACAGGGAGGGAGTCATAAATAGCAGTAAAACTATAAAAAGTTTTTATTGGAGGCAGAAGGTAGGTGGCAATTTCCTGGTGAAAAGTCTACCTCACCAGCCTTGGAGGGTGGTCACAAACTCTGTAATTACAGCAGGCCTCAAACTTACAATAGATATAAAACCGTGATTATGGTAAAAAGAAAGAATGTTGCAGTATGGCAGGGTTGTGCAAGTGGAAAGAGTGTGACCGTATATTCGTGACAGGTGGAAAACAAAACTTGTGTAGTTGAAGACTCATACTGTACAGAGAAACTATTAGATCACACAGTCTTATCTTCTCACACACAGAGATCCAACTTCTCCTTCACTTACAACATGGTGTGAAGAGAAAACAAAAGAGTCACTGTGCTGCAGCGTGCACATGACACTCACACTGCATTTCTCTGCACAGCTTCCAGCAAGCTGGCAACTATTTTCTCTTACAGTATTCATTCCTCATCTTGCACTCATTAATTTAGATGTACGTGACAAACTAGATGAACTAGTCTGATCCTGCACGAACAGCTTTGAGTCTGGAGAATCTCTAAACCATAGCATGTCTATGATTATCATGAGGCGAGTCAGTTTAGCTTTAAAAAAGTAATCCACAAGGGGGCAGTGCTGGTTTATTTTTACATTTCACTAACAAGGATTCAAGTTGCAGTATAATGGTGGCATGTTGGTACATGTGCTGCAGCAGTTGAATTTTATCCAAGAAGAATCCTAACCTGCAGCCACAACACGTTCCTCACTTTTATCTGCAGCCAAACTACAGATACACTACCCGCAGCCACAGTTCTCCCTGAATGCCAGGTCTGTCAGAGACCAAGACCAGACAGCTTCTCAGTCACGTCCTACGATGGTTCTGGTTCTAATCGGCCACAGACAAAAGTACAATAACAAAAATAATTCTAAATAAATGATAATTAACTTTAAATATTAAAGAATATTTAGCTCTTGTTTTAGTGTGCCCTTTCATTCATGACATTTTCCCAAATTTTTTTTATATATAATTGAAAATCTCATGATTTTTAAGCAATACAAACATATGAATCTCATGTACTCTGTTATCATTCATTTTGTCATTTCCTAATGAGAGGAGATTTATAACACTGAATCATGGCCCTATGGGTGTGTGTGTGTGTAGTTGTGTGTGTGTTCCACCTATTACTCATGTTGCAGGGATTGGCCTTCCTTACAGGGTAAATCATGGAATTATCAGGTTAAGTCGTGTTTTAGGGTATAACTATATTAGTGCTTCTGTTCACTGAGAAAACAATGATTCAGAGCAAGATGTCAGTTACATCTGTCTCCACGTCCATTAAAGAGTAGGCAATAAATTGTGTTTACAGATTTTGTTATAGAGAGAGGGATAGAAAACAAAGACAAACTCTGTGTAAAAACTAATTTGCAAATAATCTGACATAACCTCAGGCAAGTTAAAAGTCCAGTAGCGTAAGATTTAGGTGAAAGGGATCAATTGGCAGAAGTTGAATATAGAATAATTATAGTGATGTTTTCACCAGTGTGTTTCGTCTTAATTGAACAAATTGTTGTTTTCTCTACCCTAGAATGAGTCCTTTATATTTGAAAAACTTTATATTTAGATCGGGAGTGGGTCCTCTCTATGGAGGCTGCCATGTTTTTTACAGTAGCCCAGACTGGACAAACTAAACACCTTTTGAGTTTTTATGACAACTGAATGTTGCCACAGGTTCTGCTTCATGTTTGGAATGGGAGGGTGAGGTGAGGGGTGTTCAGCTGCAACTTCACCACTAAATTCTACACACTGAACCTTTAAGACATCTGAAAGTGTATGCAAATTCAACTCTCCTCTGCCTGTTGAGCAGGACGACATTAAAAGGGACAATACCCCATAAAAACAAACAGTTAGGGTGTGTCTGAATACAGTAACACAAACTGCTCTCATCATCTCCATCATGCTATGTTGCCATTACAACCTTTTAGGGTAGCAGTGGCTAAAGACTGAAGGTGGATTATTAAATATATTGACTTTACACTGTAATCTCAACACTCAATGCTTTCATCACAACACACATTTTCACTTTCATAGCAGGGAAAGTCCAGACATCTCTAGGAATAGAGATTTCTGTAAAACGTTCATATCCACCTAGTTTCACAGACTCATGAAATGCCCTGACACGAGAGACGTTCATTTAAATCTCAATTCCAGACGGAAGGAAAAATCATGCAGGGACTTTTCGTGTCCGCTCGGTTCCTCTTTCACAACCACGTATCAATATTGCTGCACTGAAAGTGGAAACTTGGACTTTCCTCTTTCCCATAGCATTTACCACCAGCTGACATGGCTTACAGTGAATTGAAATAGCACATTAAGGATAGCATATAGGGAGGGAATATTTCTGTGAAGAATGTGCTGTGGGTGCAACTGAAACCATTAAAGAAGTAAATATTGGAGTCAAAATGTATTTCCCTATGAGCTATTTATGAGAAGTTCCCATTTAAAAAATTAGGAAAGAAAAAAGAAGTTAGATTGAGATGTCTACTCAAAAAGAAACTCTTTTGAGATCTATGATTTCAACAATGTTTCAAATCTCTAGTTGTCCGAATGGCTTTAAAGCCAAAGTCAAAGATTTGTGTAACTGGGGAACTACGGGGAACTACTGTCAGTCAACTGCTGGTATTGATCAATGACCTGACTTTCCATTACACAAGTTGTTCTCAGTAAGAGTAAATCCCCCTGCAACCCCACTGTCCTCCTCTAACCTCAATTTAAACATACCTCCTTGCTTCAAGAAAAATGTGCCGGTGAAACCATGCAGCAGTCTCAAAGCTATCTGTGCTTTATAATTAAAGAAAACTCTATGCATTTAAAGCACCAAAGTTAGTGCCACGTTTAAATTGCTTTTCCCTGCTGCTGTCTGGGCGTCTGAAACTACCTCTGCTGTGGGAGAAATCATGCTCGGGGCAAAGAGACTGACCAAATGATTTCTGGAATCCTAAATGTAATTTGGCATATTGTTTTATAGCAAGGTTTAATATTTGTCTTTCATACAGAGAAAATACAATGATCAGATGTCAAAAGTATGTTAATATCTAGCATCTGTGTTTCTGCTATCTGTTTACCTACAACCCTGAACAGAAAAAAACCCAAATGATCTAATACCAGAAATGTCTTTCAGTGAGATCATGATCTATGGTGCACTTTTTAATGCCCCAATTAGTAAAACAGAAGCACATTTTTAAGAAAGTGGCGATGCAAGATGGCACACAAATCAAAGTGATTTCAATGATTAAAAATGACCTTTGCAAACGTTTGCTGAGTAAATAAATGAAGTCAACATGTTTGTTAGACCTCATTGTGTTTTGTTGAGAAACACTGAATGTAAACAGAGCTTTTGTTTGTGTGCAGGGAAACTCCACAGGGCACCTTTAACCAAAGACAATTCTTTCTTTGTTATGCTCATGGAACAACCTTTTCTTTTTTTTTCATTTGTAATCTTTCATTTGTCATGTTTGTCTCAAGAAAAGCTTTATTTCTAATTCACTGACTGCATATAAAGATGGACTACAGCCTTTCCAATGCCCCCTGGTGACAGGCTGCAGTGTAGGTCATAAACCCCACCTCCTCAATGTAAGCAGATGGGACATGGACAAAACAAAACATCTAAATACACACTATATACATTTTTCTAAAAGATAGTTTCAGTCTCCAGTTCTTATCACCCTGATGCAGACGTGGGACATGACTCAAGGAAGAACTTTATACATTTTGTTGTGGATCCAGATCACTTTCTTACACATAGCCAGCTATAAATATAATGGCGTGAAACCTTAAGAGTGACAACGGAGGCTGACTCATGATTGGTGAATTGTATGCTTCTACAGAACTCATCCTCAGATCGTTACTGTGCAGACTAAAATGCCAATACTGGTGCAAGATGGCAGCGTTTGTATTCAGGATATTTTGGCTTAATTTCTCGATAGACACTGCATTCATCTTTACACACAGTCTATGGTTTGAACTTGTTAACAGTCTGTGTTGTTCTGTATTATTGGTAGCAAAGACCTTTGAGCAGCAGCTGTAGTTAATGGACATTTAATGAACATTGCTTAAATGGACTGTCACTTTCCTGACACATTTATAATATTTCACGACTCAGATCATTGCTCTTTCCACCTTTGATAAGGGCAATGGAGCAGTGTGGTGTGGATATCTTAAAAGCATACATAAAAAGTAATAAAATAAAATAAAAAATTAAAAGAGAATCATTCCTCCTTCCTTAATCAGAGAAACACAAACTGTAATGTTCAATATTCCTCTTCCAGAGCCCTGAGAACAAACACTACAGCAGCCTGAAGAGAGAAAGTTTTGGGCTTAATTCAACAAGCTAATCTCTGCTGTAATCACATAAACCAAAGCATTTTTCCTGGGCTGATGTGACTCAGTGGCAGCTTAGAGTGCGGTCTTATACAAACATGACTAAACTAGCTTCATTTTTTTCTTTTCCGAGGAGTGTGGGTGCGTGTGTCTCCTGTACCTTGGTGGCGAACCTCTGCTTTCTGTCTATATCATCCGCTTTCTCTTTTTCTCTGAAACAGAGGATAAAAAAAAGAAAGAATGTGTGTTAAAATCAATATTTGCATGTTTTAAAAACTGTGGTTTCTGCACATCACATTTGTCATAGTCAGACAATATATCGACTTTCCACACTAACCACCTTTTCTCCCAACATACAAGCAAACAACTACAAACCTCATCCCGTCTCAAAACATACCACTGAATAATTCAACAGTGAAATCTACACCCTTGTCTGTTATATCTCAAATAAAGCTGATTAAGCTGCTGTCTGTTGCATGTTCACTGGAGTATTAAATGTCTTGTGACAAGCTGTAGCTGCTAATGGTCGGTCAATGGAGTGTGCTGTACAGTAACTTCAGTAAGTGATAAAATACAATAAATAGAGGGCACTGTCATATTCTGTTAAAACCTAGGGTGGCACACATTCACTGTGGCATGTATTGTTCAGTGCAAGAAGAAAAGACCAACAGGATTATCTGAAGCTCTTTACTCAGATTAATGTCTTAAATGTGAAGCAATGATGTCAATAGTTTTATCAACAACAACAAAAAGCATCTAGATATTCTAGTAATGTATGTTTTCCGTTTGTGCTGTTATTTTGCACACACACACACACACACACACACTAATCTTTTACATAAAATCCAACAATTAGCACTCATCAACAGTCTCTTAGTTCATGGCGCCTATCCAAAATATCAAGCCTGAGATTTAAGGCTAAATCACACTCATACAGTTTGTATTCCTTCCAATATATAGTTCTAATCCTTCTGTGTTGACCCCCACCTCTCCTCTATGGAACCTGCACAGCAACAGAGCATGGAAAAAAAGAGAGGTGGGATGCTGTAAATGGATGGATGGATGGATGGATGGAGGCTCCAAAGGGACACTAGTCATTCTCCTTATAAGGGGATAGTAGTGTGTGGCAGCTCCCTGTGGTCAGACACATGAGCAGACTTTACCTCAACGTCACGCTAGAGACACACACTCACACACACTTCGTGTGTCCCTTCTGGAACACCCATTTGCCAAAACACCATGTGGATAGCACAGACTGAGCGCTGATGAGAACAGACACTTCACCATCACACCCACTTCACTCATTACACATCCAACTTCTCTCTCTCTCTCTCTCTGCGTCTACTTCTACTTCCACATTTGCTCTTTCTCTCCTTCCTTTCACTTCTCTGTTTCACTTTTCTGTCAAAAAGAGCTAGATTTTCTCAGTTTTTCCACCCACACTAATAGATGGCAACATGCAGTGTACTCATTTACACAGTAGCACTGAATATGATTAATCCAATTAGCCAGGAAGTCCATTTACAAAATCAGCAGTCATGCTTCCAGATTAAAAAAAAGCCATTAGCTATGCTGATAGAAAATCAATCCAGCCTATCACTTAGCCAGTATGTTAGTCTGGTGAGCCACCTACTAACCAAACGAGCCTCACATTTAACCAGGCAGTCGACAGATGAGTCAGTCAGTTTAGCAGTCACTCAGTAAATCTGTCAGTCATCCTGGCAGGTGGTGGAACAAGGGAGAGAGGAGGGAGACGCACGCAGACTCCTAAAAAACAAACATGTTTTTCAGGAAACATGGACTGAGAGGAAGAATGGAATTTTCCAGGGACCCCACAGGAACATGAAGAATAATAATACAGCTCCATTATGAGTTATTAAACAGTATGGTTAATTTCATCCTGACGTGTTGTTGAGGGCAGTGATGCATATGAACATCGGTTGAGGTTTTTTTAACAGTACATTTAGATTTCTATTTCGTTGATGTTGTAACTGATGCGAAAATTAGTGAGAAAAGTGAGACTGAGTGAAAACTCAAAACTTCAAGTGTTTTATGGATGTTGAGATACCAAAAGAGAAAAGGTTTCATTTCTGTTATATTATAATCTTTACCTCCACTATTTGGCCAGGGGGTTCATTGAGCATGTCATTTTTTCTAGAGTTTAAATTAGTGAGGCTAGGTAATTAACCATGATATAGGTGATATAGATTAACTTGTCACCAAAGTGATACTGAAACATAAAACTGAAATCAGACTTATTTTCTCAACTAGTTCCACACAGCGAGCAGGGCCTGTCCAGTTCCACGTGTCAGAGTGTCAGGTGATTCCCTGACTTAAACTGGGGTATTGCCCTTCAAAAGCACTCACACCCACCACCACAAAAACATCACCATCATGAACACATTAACTGTCACTTTCGCTCACAGCTGCACACCTCGCTTTTGAGGCCTAAAAGCTTTCTGTTTCCATCGACGTCCATTAAAATAGGGGAAGTGAATGAATTTGACAGAGTGGAACCTGGCGGGGACACGCACACACTCATCTATACAATTCGTTCTCGAATGGTTCACGGTTTGGAAAAGGGGAAGGTATGTGATGAAAGCTGCTGTCACTTCTGGTTGAACGCCTGGCAAGGAGGTTGCCAAAACCCACTGGGTAGACGTTGAGAGTGACAGACTGCAGGCGGGTGACAGAGATGAGAAGAAAATGTCAGAAAAAATCCTGAGAGAACTTTCAGATAAAAATATATCCATGAAAATAGTTGTGCAACTAAAATAGATCTAAAATCCTAAAGAAAGACAGCATCATCATCTCAATACTTCAGGGCTGCTGAAGGGAATGAATCATGAAAGTAAAACAGAACTGACTGAAGCAGAGTGAAACTGAGTTACAGACCTCTGTTAGTGACATGCAAGAAGGTACCGATCTCTTTGAGGTGTGTTAATGTTTGTGACATGGAAAAAACGCACACAACTGGACTTTGACAGGGGTGAGTGAACGTCCTCCTCTAATGGTCTGTAGCCACAGTTTACACTAGACGACAAAAGCCTCAATATCCCACAATTCACTGGGTTTAATGAACCGTGACAGTGAACATTCACGAGTTCCTCTTATCCTTCTCTCATATCAGCTGTGTTTTCACAGTGTGTTTACTCGGCCAACATTAGCTTCAAACCACTAAGTACTCAAGAAATCAGTGAGTACATATTACTATCAAATGCAAATCACTCCAACAGACCGATGTGTGCTTTTCTTACCAAAAGCATAAAACTACAGTATGTAAACATAATTTACCTTATGCTTCGAGTGTTGTTCTGTACGTGTAAGCTCCTGACATTAACTTGAAAATGTATTCATTCAAAACCCCGACAGCCAGGCAGCTTTTAATTGCCCCATAAACTATAATTACTTACCTGAGTAGCTGCGATTTGCAAATGGATGAGTCATAAACGTGAAAGGAAGAAACAATAGGCATGAGAGTTCATCTGTAATTAGGTCACTACTGAGTGAAAACACCTAATAGCATGCACTTCAGTAAACCACAGAAAGTCATGACAATGAACCACAAAAAAAACCCACTGGAAGTTTAAACAAATTGGAAATGCTGTTTGTAGTCCATCCCACATATTTCTACTACAGAAAGTTAATTAAAAAGAATATTTTCAGAGAAGGAATATCCTGTGTATTTTCACTTGCAGTAATGTGACACACAGTCAAGACTTTGTCAAGGCCAACAGTTGAAGTGACTTTGTCCCAACGACTGCACAAAGAAAACTAAATCCAAGAAAATAAAGTGTCAAAGCAGTCACATCAGACTGGAAGTACAATGCTTCTTTAAAAAGACAACCACACCGCGGATCTCCATAAACCAACCACTCAGGAAAGTAAACAGAAATAGTAGCATCAGAAGAAAAAAATCAACTTGTCTCTGATTTTAGAGACGAGGTGTCTGAAAACAGTTTGAATGGACACACATACGCAACAGGCTGCACCTGTGGCAGTGTGTGGGGATGGGCAGGGAGATGTGTCGCAGTTCTCTCTTAGCATATCGCGAACACATGTCAGTTTTTTTATTCCGTCGACTATTGTCCAGTGTATGGGCTTGATTTAAAAAATTTTTTTAAACAGAATGGACAACTAATTCATTTAAATGTGTTTAAGTCTTAAGCACTCCTATTCTATTGTGAATCTAATAAAGCAGTTCACAAATGGGCAGATCATTAGTTTGAACTTGCAAGATGAAAATATGTGTGATTTGTGTAACATGACCAAATCTTTTCAGTCAAACCAGCAGTTGCTGCTCCTTTATATCCTCCATAAACCTAATAGGAGGCCTTGGTACAAACCATGGTTAGCGTGACAGCTGTTGATGTTCACGATTGAACCTGTAAATCAATTATTTACATGAATGAGCGTCATCTCCACCACAGGAAAATGCACATGTCCAACATGGCTTCATGTCACGCAATGGGAGTTTGTGTGCAAATTTGTGTAAAAAGTTAGTGCAAGTCCCAGATGAGACCAAGTCCAGGTCACGCCTATCAACATGGAGATGAACTGTGTTTATGTGTGCATGTACCTACTATAGCAGAGGATGAAAAAAGGCTGTGAGTGTGTGTGTGTCTTTTGGGCCAGGCCAATCTCCCTGCGACAGACGCCCTCTAAGGGTTCAAATAAGGGTTAACCCTTAATGGAAGTTCAATGGGCTGGAAGACTGCAAATCTCCCATGAGTAACTGTGTGTGTGTGTGTGTGTGTGTGTGGTTTTTTTTTTTCTTCTATTCTGCATGGCAACAACTGATGAATGAATGATGAAATCATAACAGCCCAGTGAGCTCTGGGTTAAGGGATGTTAGGTGGTGTGGAGGGAGGACAGGGACATCGCCAAGCATTAAGATCCATTGACTTGACAGCATTGTATGACAACATGTGCCCCAACATTCACTTTATACAAATTTTTACAACATAGGTGGAGTACTCTTGGATTCACACTTCAACAGATTCACCATTGAAAAAGAAATGAATCAGTCTATTCACTGTGGCCCAAAAACCCAAACCAACTAAACTGATGCTGAAAGGGGCGGCAACTGTGTTACTTCCTTTTCAAACAGGTGAAGCTGCATAGTTTCATGTGTGTAATTGTTTTATCTAAGTTTGACTTCATTGTAGACAACATAGTTCCTCTTCACAAAATATTTCCGGTCTAGCTGCTCTTTCCTTTAATATTCCCGATCATAACCTGGGGGAAGCAACACTATATAATTGCTGTTATATACTTGTGACGTAGAAGCACAGAAAAGCAATCACACATGTAACAGGACATTTTTCTCCCTCCTTAAAGAAAACTCCAAGCAGGCTAAACCTGACCTGCAGTTTCTGGAATCTGGCTCCAGTTTAGTTCCTCACACACATTTTCTGCATCTTCAGCAAACAATTAACAAAAAATATTTTCAAAAGGTCAAATGAAATAAGAAAAATGAATATGCTTTCCTATTTCTTAATAAAACATTGAATATGGAACATGATGAAACAAGATCTGATCCTAAGTAGCACATTCCCTGACAGAGTAAAAGCCCACTGTGTGTGTCATGTTGAGGAACAAGGATCTGCCAGTGAAAAATAAATACATTTTCAAAAGGCATGTGGTGCTATTCAAACACAGTAAATCCAACACAGAGGAAAATGAACACCAGCCAAAAGCTTCTACACGTTGGCTGTGTCTGGGAGTTAATTTACCAGCCAAGGCCTCAGATATGGAAAACTTTTAATAACAATGTAGCTCAGTATCTTGGGAGAAATCACAATGATTATTGAATAAAGCACATAAAATATCCTGTAGCACATTATTATCAGGCCTTAAGCCTGGGTTTAAATTAAACGCTTGCTGCAATTCATTCATCAAGCAAACTGGGTTAAAGCTTTGGTGGAGATACAGTTTGAAAGCAACTAGCAATCACCGCCATTGACTTCCACAAGCTGAGAGGCCTGTCAATCAACCAATCATGTTAAATATGAATTGTTCCTCCTCCTCGGTCCAGGGCGTTCTCTGTTGTATGACTTATTAAACCAAATAATTACAGATTAATTACCAGATACAATCTAATCAGACGCTACATGGAATGGCAGAATGTTAATACAAAAGTGGCTGTTCCTCCCACAGAACATTGCCAGTGCGTCAGTGTGCTGCATATTAAGTTCTTAAGATCTAGGTCAGAGCAATAATGAAGCCCACAGGAGTATTTCCAGCTGCAGGTGCACGACCACACTTTGCAAAGATTTAGAGTGTGTTTAGTTCTATTTCAGTTTGTTTATATTTGAGAACCTCCTGTCTTTATTTTAGTATAAAGAATCATGGCTCATTAACTTCCATTTAGTGTTGGCTGTTTTCAAAATAAACTGAAAGAAATTGTATCTTTCACTTTCTCCAGTGTACCAAACAGACATTAAACTGTGACTCCACAACTGTGTTGTTTATGAAACTGTGTTATGTGTCTTTCTTCACATTATGTCCAGTTCTAATAGGAACTGAAATTCTAAATGAGGCCTGGGAATTTCCAAACGCAAATTTTCTTTTGTGGGTGTTTTAGGTCCAGACAACACTCATAGCTATCTGCATATGAATGCAAATACATTTTAAATCTTATATCTGATGCAAATCAGTCAATGTGTTTCACCTCTTTTACTCTTTAAGGGCTTTTTATCTGCAGCCAAACAAAGCCTTCTCAAATGTGATTGGTCAAACTACAAACTAAAACCAGAAGGCTTCCAGCCACAAAATGTCCATCGCCTACAGATTCTACATGTGAATATGCAGAAACTGTTTATAGAATAATGTTATTGGATGGTAAACTATATAAAAACAAGATAAACTGTTCAACCTCTTTAAAACACTGTACTAATCCAGTAGTTATGTTAAATCAATTCATTTCCTCTGAGAGGAACTTTTTATAAACCAAGAGAAACCAAAGTCAACACCAAAGACCCAAAATAACTTCTGTTGGGAAATCTCTAGGAAAATGACTGGTGAGCATAAATCAACTGGTGTCTCTTACCAACAGTGTGATCCGAACTGAACTACCCTCACAGTACAATAGACACACTTCTTCTATGGAGTGTTTCTGCTTTTCTGAAGCTACTTGCTCTCGTCGAGGAATATCAACATTAGTAGAATTTTTTAATGAAGTTACTGAATGTCTGAACAACTGTTTCCTTCACCAAAGCAAGTTTAGAGAAGAAACCATCAATACCCAACAGTGACCTTTGGCCTTTATGCTCCCTACACCTGCCTGCGTGTACAGTTGTATTGGTCTACTACAATCTTCACCTTATTTGCCTTATTTTTGCCTAACTTTTATTTATTTATTTACTGTCTTATTGTATTTGATGAAAATTTTTGTATTTTGATGTACATTTTTTTCAGCTGGTATTCCTGAAAGGACAGCATAAGAATTTAATTGCACAGGGGAACGTCTTTCTCCTGTGCATTTGACAATAAAAATCTTTGAATCTTTATTACATATTGGGACCTAAAACAGTAATGCAACATATAAAGAAGACTAGGTGCGTAGAAACACTGTAAAAAATGTCACACTAATGAAAGCCTGGCACTAACACAACAGGATTAAAGGCTCTATCATCTTGAGACCACTAAAGCTGTGTATGCACATATAACACTATTAGTGACTTTGAAGAAAAGTGGTCACCAAGTGGGAGGCTCTGCTCAAGATAAGCCCATTATGTGTAAGCCCTCAAAAAACAAGCTACATTAAAAACACACCAGTCTGCCACTTAAAACAAAATCAACATGATTGGCCTTGGCTTCCTGCATCCATTTTTTAAATCCTTCTGCTGTTTTGACTGGCCAAGAAAACAGGCCTTCAAATTGGGTTAGGGGAGCTGCGTCGCCCTCAGGCGCACTACGCTGGAGCAAATGTGACAGCAGGGCGTGTTGGGGGGGTTGAGCTCAGCTTGAGGGGACGTTGGCTGAGTTTTGCCCTAATATGGACACAGGCGGGGGGGCAGGATGGAAGGGGGGGCTGCTGGAAGGCAGGGCAGAGGGTGGGCTCGTTGGAGAAGGGGGAAACATACCCTGCACCACCACAATGGCAGCCTTACTTCCCTCTGCTGCATCACTGATGCCTCTTATCCTTTGACTTCGGTCAACTTCACACACCAGCAGAGGATTCAACCATTTTGGTTTAGTAACCGCTCTCTCAGCGCTTTACGCACAATGAAGAACTCTTAAGCAGTTAGGACCCGTACATGAAGCTCGGTTAAGTTTCAAGCACTCCTGACGCCCTCTCAAATGCTCCCACTCATAAACCAGGGATCACATATAACACAGACACACGAGTCAGTGACACTAAAGCACAGTGCTGAGTCTCCTCCTCTGCAGCAGTGCTCATCTCTGTTCAGCTGCTGGCTCTGCATGCCCTCTGGTTCAGTGAGATGGGCCAGCTGCCTAATTTTACACTTGCTCATTACAAACTCGCCACTATCCCTCCTCCACATCTGGCCTCTGGTGCAGTGAAGAGGCAGAGACTGTGATAATGGCAACAGAGACAAAAAGCTTACAGTGGTCAATTTTTTCTGCTAAGGGAGCCGAGGGGGTGGCGGTGGGATGGGGAGGGGGGTGCCCGTGGTAAACAACTCACAGAGATGTCTGTCGACGCTGAGGAAGAGAAAGTGGGATGGAGAGACTGCAAAGGCACATATGAGCAATGAAGAGAACAATAGAGGGAGGAGAAGAAATCAAGGCAAAACAGCAAGTAGGAAAGTAAAGGAGGGCGTTTGGTATTTGGAGAGGAGGAGGAGGCAGAGTGGCTGTCTGGCCATCGCTGCATAGAGTGGGACTCCAGGCGTAAAAATTCCTCCTACGTCTTTGCTCAATGCCACTTCTGTTCTGCCAGGCCCTGCATGTCAGCAGCACTGCAGATACAAAGGGAACCATGTCTGTGTGTGACCGACTTGTGTGAAACTAGTGTTAGCAAGTGTGTATGTGAGGGCATCAAGCCATCTCCACCACTACAGGCTCCTTCTCTGCTGGGTGTAGGTGTGGCAAGCTACACTCAATGAAATTATCATGACCGTGGCAGAAAGATTATTCTTAACAGTATAATCAAGAAGACAGATATGCTCCTGTCATGGACTGACTTACAAATGCCAACATCAACAAACAACCTGACTTATTGCCAGACACATTTGAAAAATGTATTCATATAAAAGGGCCAGGCAGCAAATAATTTTTTTTTTAACACTGGACTATGGTTGCCGTATCTGCACATTGATAGTTTAATTGGTCTGGCATTTAATTTATTGTACTGGATCAGGCTTACATTTAGACTACGTTATTAACTGAACAGTTTGTAATTTGGAGAAATACTGGTTGCTTTCTTGCTGAGACGATGGTCAGTTAATTTCACAGCTCCTTTCAGCAGCGGGTTACCTTAGCTTAGCATAAACAATGAACAATCTGCAGAGAAAATACTGCGAATGAGAAGAAACCACAGTAAAATGCAACAGGAAAGGATTTATTTTCCTGGACCGACAACAAAGCAGAACTGCTAAAAAAAGTTTCAACTATGTTTTGCATTCACAACTGTTGAGTCGTGACTGATAAAACTCAATCAGGAAGTGTATGCAGGTGACATAGTTTCCAGATGTCTCAGTTTCTGCCAGTCCAGACAATAAATCTTGAGTTTTCAAACTTAAGCAGGGCCAAAGTTCTCTGCTTTAGGTGTTTGAAAACTTGAGCAGTGAGTACTGTGGACGGCCGACGTAAACCTAACAGCAGTAATGAGCTTTAAAACTACAACAAAGTAGTGTGGATGTAGCTTAACTAAAGTTACTGTTCACAGCTGAGACCGGGATAGAGTGAGAGAGATGGTCTCGCACTAATTTGTGTAAAAACAGGCTGTAAAAACACAGGGAGTCAGTGGGGCACAGGGGTTTCCTTATGAAAACAAACCTATTTATGGCTTTCCATAAACGCCAGCTTGACTGTAAAGGCGCTTATCACTCACAATGGCCGAGCAGACGATGTTTGACCTTTACAGACCATGCAGGCCTTTGGTCTCTGTCACTAGACAAGTCTCTCAACCGAGGCCAAGATCAAGTGCACTCAGTTAGTCACGCTCCATAACTAGGCCAACTGTTTCTTTTCCCTCTTTCTGCTACTTTTCCCATTGTAACCTTTACTTTGAGTCTGCATGCTGTTACACATCTTAAATCCTTAAATGATAAGAGAAAACCTGGCTCTACAAACACACATCAGAGGAGACTGCAAACAGCAAAAACATGTATATGTCAACCTTTGCCAAATTGAGATTTGACTATTTAGAGAAACCACTAACCATTTATAATTTCAGAAACTGTTTTGTTCTATCTGCTGTTTTTAATATGTTTAGTATTTAGCCTGTCAGGAACAATAAACTGCTGTAAATCTGTAGATTCCTGCACCTGCTGAGATCAGTGAGTGTGCTGCTGGGTTGTACAAAGCCAGTCAGACAGAGGCCAAGATCCTTCTGCCAGCTGTGGACATGCAGAAAAAACAGGTGGAGTGGCAGAGCTCAGCAAAAACTAGCTCACTATTCTCTGTAAAGATTAAATTGTGACAGTAAACTCAGCTAGTGGTGCACATGGGGATGGTTTTTGTTTCTATCACAGCCCTTTTTTGTTTCCAACTGAATATTATTTCACACTCACTGATCTGGCAGCAGGATCGTGTGACTCGCAGTTTATTTCACTACATTAACCTAAAAGTGTGAATCACAGCAGAAGGGTGATGTTTGCCATTTGATAAATGTTAATCAACTTTGCCAAACTGAATAGGAAAATAGGATCATAACTTTGCAGAATGAATGTGATCAGTCAGTGACAAAAGGTCACATACAAAATGACAACATAATTAAATCTGAGGAGTTTTTATTTTTTTATTTGTAGTTTCTTAGCTTTCAATCCAGCTCAGCACTGTTACACATATTCCAAGGCTTTCCAATTTTCCAGTGGCCTAGAAAGTATGATGCTTTGGGCATTTGTGCATAAATAAACTGCAGAAGCAAAGATGCCCATTGTTGAAAGTAGTTTGCAGAAAATCGATAAGACAGATGGCGTGCATTTTAAATGACCCAGGGTACCACCACTCAGGTTTCAAACACAACACTTACTTTTCAGACATGAGGCAGCATTCCACCTCACAAGGTTAAATAAGGCCAAAGTCAGAGTTGAGCAAAGAGGAAGAAAAGAGGGAGGTAAAAAATGTGTCATCACAACAACAATCAAAACAGAATGAGAGTTAAGAAATATGGGAGGTAAATAAAGAAATACTGAAAAAGATGGAGGATTTGAAACTCCCTTCTTCATAATTATGAAACCTTAAATGTTTCCTGAGGAGAGCCTGTGTTTTTAAATAAGCAAACAACGACAAACCAAAGACAAAGTCATTGACAGTATATAAAACTGAGGGAAAATAACCATAAAAGAACAACACGAGCGAGGGCAAAGTGAAACTGCACAGACCCACAGAGAGCTGTTGTCCTGCTGACAGGATGTGAGAATAAAAAGTGAAACGTGAGCGGGAAGTGTGCAGGGTCATAAGGCAGCACAGTGCAGCACACTTACTCTCTGGCAGACAGACAGACAGACAGAAAGAGAGGTAGTATTGAGGTAAAACAGGAACTCAGACCAGACAGTCCAATTCACATAGTGTTTTACTGCGACACAGCCATGGCCGGCTACACACAAATAACTCCTTTCCTGAGACAAATAAAACCAGGGGGGGGTCAAGAGGGGCCAAAACGAATAAAAATATGAGGAGAACTTTGGCTGGAAAACATTATTCCTGGTGAATATTGAACGCTGGAGGCTTAAGTGTTAGAACACTTTAAGCTTCTGGGAGATAAGCTGTTCCTTAGGCTGAGATTTACTAATCCTACTTTGCTAAATTGTGAGATAGAAAAGGCTCCTTGTGTAAGTGGGCACCCAATTACAGCTAAAGTGATAACTTTGATTCATGGGTCTTTTTCACAGCAGACATTTTATGTAATAGTACGAAAGGCACAGGTGTTATTAAACAATTGCTCTGTTTTATTCAAATGTTCCAGTAAAGCTGCTTTCAGACATGCACTGAACTCCGCATTTCCTCCGGACTTTCTCCAGAGGAGATGCATGTGTGAACGCATTGTCCGAGTGAGACGCTCTGCAGACTTTCTCTCCCTGACCTCCACGTATCATGTCTGTAGTATTATAGGAGTTGATGTGTGAACATAGCAGGGGATCCCTCACTGGCTTCAACTCCAGCGGGTGGGGGGGGTTGATGACACTTGTAGCGACAGATGCAAAAATGAAAATAACAACAAACAAACATCTCCCAGTTAAAGAGCAGTGAGACACAAATAGAAGAGACACCAACAAATATGTCAAGAGAGTTTGTAGTGAAAAGAGCAGACACCAGTGACTGTGTGTGTCCATGTCAGAGGATTTGTTGCTGTTGTGTCAGAGTGCCTCCCGCTGTGTTGTGCATGTGTGAAAGGCAAACTCAGCAGCCAATTCTCCAGATTTTACCCACAGGTCATGTCTGAAAACAGCTTAAGTAATGATAGTGTGAATGAGCCTACGTGCTCAATGAAAGGACCCTGAAAGTGAAGCAGCTAAATGCAATGTGTCAAATAGGCATGATAACTCATCTTGACGCCACTACGCCGCCTTGGTACAACAATGCAGGCTGTTTTGCTTGTCACTGGTGGGAACTCCATTATAAGCTACAGTCACACCAAAATTCTCTTCCCATCAGGCTTTTATCTCTATGGGAATGGGAAGAAGAAACATTTGCAGATCTGAAATAGTTAGGCAGTTAATCATTTAGCCGACCAACAGAAAAGCAGTTTTGAATTGTTCAATTACTTTTGAACAAATCGTTAAATTCAGTTGAGTTTTAACCTTCAACATAGTGGGACTTTCAAATGTTCAACCAGAAAGAGCAGCTGTGACTGGCAGATCAGTGTTAACTGTTTATATAAATGAATGGTAAAGGAAAACAAGTTGGAGAGTTGGTGCTTTTAGATACACATTATTTTAGAGTTTACAAATAGATGTACGCATTTTAGTTTAGTTGATATAACCACAATAATCCACAGTATCAATACTGTTGTCAAGAAAGTCCTGGCTAAAGTACAAGTGCCATAATAAGAGTATCCATTCTAATTAGTACATTACAACATACAGTATATGAATATATATGTTTTCCTAGATTTATAAGTCAATGTTGACAGATTCTTTAATTGAAATAAAAGATCTTTATATTGTTGTCGCAATACAATAAAAATAAATAAATAAAAGAAGAATATATGATATTCTCTTAAGACTTCATCTGTACAGTGTTTCCATAGTTATTACTATCACAGTTTCATATGACTGTCACTTTAATGCTCTCTGAAAATCTCTTAACTTTATCCACCGTCACACGTGCGCAAACACGCACACACTCAATCTGTTAGCCGAGCATCTGAGGCTTTAGAGCCAGTGAGAAGTCTGTTGTGTTTTCTGTTCCAGCCCAGATGGCAGCATTGGCTGAGTCAGCGGTGGCTGATGGTCCACTGGATGATTAGACGTGGATAACAGGAGGAGAGCCAAGCACTAAGAGCCAGGAGCAGTGGAAGTGAGGGATGTCTGAGCCACTTTGTTCTGTTTGAATCAAGTAATCACTTTAGCAAGTGTAATGAGAGTGGATGGACACACACACACCAGAGCTGGGCGATGTGACTTCAAATCGATGTCATGATTATTTCAAAAATGTACCTTGATTACACACACACACTTGATGAAGAGTCTCATTCTTTTGCAAAAACACAGGAGTAGGGTCAATAGATTCACATCCTGACACATAAACTCAAATGAGATTGAATGTGCAAGAGACAGAGGTGCAGTACTGCAGGTTAACCTGAGCTGGCATCAGGAGTGAAATGATACCAGAAGGGTTCAAGCTGCTGGTTCAGCTAAAATCTGGAGCAGATATTAATACTTGGCACTAGTGCATTGAGAAGTGTTGGTGGAAAATCTTCTGGGATTTCCTGTTGAGTGTTAAAAAGCAACTTGTGATTGATAACAGGACTCGCTAAACTGCAAATATCACATTACGGTCTACTGACACTTTTACCAATACCAGTTTGCAAACCTTGTTTAAACACTCAACCCCAAGGGGAAGTATTGCACATGTTCCTTTGCAATTTTGGTTTAGGTGTGATGGTACATATTTTGGAACAGTTTTGGTCACTGGGGAGGTTTACAATGTATAAATGTTGTACCTGCCCAATCATGATATGAATAATAATGCTGAACATCTTCCACATCCTTACTATGGTTTGGCAGTCGCGCATTCTTTTCAAATGTGGCAGCGCTCTCACTGCAGCGGCCTAGCAGAGCTACTTAAGAGTAAAAGAAACACAGCGTTACAACACAAAGGATTTCCCCATGTGCTCGCCTCAGGCAACCTGTAATGCAGCAGCAGGTTAAAAACCACAATGTAAAAAAAGCCACTGTTCGAGAGGGTGTGAGATGCCATATCCTGTTTTTCTGTCAAACGCAAACACTGAATGGTGAGAACAGCCATAAAAACACACTGCATTCATACTCTGCCAAGACAGATTTGTAAAGCCTGGCATGTATTTTGCTCTTTTCAGTGTTCTCCAATTTGCTGCAGCACAAAGCTTCAGCACGGCGTCTGAACCATTTCCACGGTTGACATGTAGCACACAAAACCCAACAAGAGCTGATTAGTCAGTTTACATCAGCTGCAGAGTCGTAACAATGAATACAATTATCAGCTGGTTATTGTAACTATTGCCAAACCAAGTCTGGAGAGACTAAAGACCTGGTCAACATATAAAGGGAGCGAGAGAGTGATAAAGAGGAGTCTCTTCTGTGGAGACAGTGTGGGGAATGTTATGCTGTCCATACAATTGAAAGCAACACCTCTGTAGAGTCAAACAAAAGAAGACTTGATTTGCACATGGTTTGAAACAAGTGCCACATCATATGTGATTCTTTTAATATCTTGTTTTACATATTAATGACTTAACATCTTGCCTTTGGGGCTATATAAAGCCCTGCATGCCATAACTTGTCCCCACCATCTAAAAGTGACTACTGAGGCACACACATAGAGTAGACCATGCAAAGAACATGCAAGGCATTCCTACTTATTCTGAGAGAGATCAGGTTCATCCAGAGAAGCCATTGTCCACAGTATGTTATAAGTCACAGAATTCAACCAGCATTCCAGAAATGCTGCAATTACAGCCTGGCATACCGACTGAATCAAAACACATACACACACATGTGCAAGCACGCACACACACATACAAGCTGTTGTTAAGGGGTGCAGCTGTTGCTGTATGTCTTCTCCAACAAAAGAGCGCCATTTCAGTCCAGCGAGAGCCGCAAAACAGCACATTCCTCTCACAACTAACAAAAAGTCGGTATCTCAGCTGGTGGCATCCAAGACGTAACTCATTATGAGTCCTAACATCCTTTGCATTGACTACTTTACTCCTTTGCACAATTCAGTCTTTGGATTTGATCCTTGAAAAGTCCTTATTTGTAGGGGTGGGTTCAGAGTTACTCACAATACATGATACATGGCCCACGATAACAATAATAAAACCATGCAGCGATTCTGTGATTATCAATATATTGTAAGACAATCATATAAGAAACTTATCTTTGATAGTCTATGCATGCAAACAGCATATTACATTCACTTCTCGTGAGTTGGGATGACTATACATATTGCTTTGACTTATTTCTTAAATAATCAACACCCACCATGCACTTATCGACCCCCCCCACTTCATCGTGCTAGGTTAAGCGGTGGCCGAATGAATCAATCATGGGCAATGATGTACTGCTGTTGTTGGACATAGTGAAGTATGTACTCCACTAATATCCCACGAGGCAGGAGGAGAGAGACAGACACTGGCAGCAGAGAAGTGAAGGAAACAGCTGCTGCAGTCTGGTATTTACAGCAGCAGCCTGGTTACTGGGGCTCCTCCACCGGTCAAACAGGTTGAGAAGGGGAAACAACTCAGATTGTGTTCAAACCACCTGCTTGTCTGTGTGCACTTCATTGTTGTCACTACGTGCTCACACTGTTTGAAGACTGTGATTGCGGATGAAAATACGAGATCGAATTTCGAGACTCAACAAAGAGGAGTCTTCACTTCACTCAGTCGCTTCTTGTTGTGGCCCAGCGATGAAATCAAGCAGTAATGTTATATACCAGTGAGCTGACAGCGAGGAATCTGAAATCAAATGTGTCTGGACACTGGCTGCTTGTCGCAGGCTAAGTTTGCAGGCTAGCCCGTTAGCGCGGGCACCAGCACTGCTGTCAGGTCGAGCCTGGAAATGGAGGTATATTCTCAGAAGAGACTACAGCGGGTCCAAACTTTGGCCCTGCGTTAAAGTCTCACACTCGCCCCAACGCTTTAGCTCCAACACACAACTCGCCCCAGCGCTCTGGAGAGGCTAACGCTAGCTAGCACGTTAGCGCTTCCTCCCCGGCATCTCTTCCCATGTGAACTCGCCTGACAGTCACCGATTCGACGGGGGTACAAGATTTGGCGCGACACCAAGCGAAGCCCAGGCGACTTAGCGGACACTAAACACGGGTAGAAGTGGGTCAAAGAGGGGAACTTACCGCTGCGACTCTCGGGGGGGGGGCGGTCGTAGTTTGATGGGAGGTCAGAACCGAAGTGTTGATCTTCGCAGGACTTTCACCGGCCCTGGCAGCTCCGTCTGTCCCCAGCAGCCGCACCACAACACGCAGCACTTCCCCCTCCCTCCGCCGCCACAGGCACCAAGAGAAAAAAGTCCAGTCTCAAGCCCCGCCCAGTCACACTTTTAATTGGTCCAAATTAGGGACAGTGCGAAATAAGCCAATTAAATTAGCGAGTGTTGTTCGAGGAGCCTGGCTAAGATTTTCACTCTCGGTGTATTTCAAGCTGAAAATGAAATTGAGGATGAAAACACAGCATACCAGAGTCAGATGTGTCTTTCTGGATTAAAACACTCACGTTTCAGATCAGGACATTTAGAACATAGAGTTATTTACTACATGGATAATGAATAAGAGCTCAAATATAACCAATAAGAGCTAATACATGATGAATAAGAGCTTAAACAGGATAAGACCTAAAGAAAACAGCAAGCAAGATTAACCAATTATCTCAGTAAATGAATTAGAATTTAATCACAAAAGGATTAATTGGTAGTAGTCCTATAAGTTTAGGGTTCAGCCATTTTCAAGTGGTTTTAAGACATGTTGTCATAACTTGTCCCCAGTGATCTGTTCATGTCATCCAACCAAATTCTTTTCTTATGGCCTCATCTCATTAGAAACTGGGTCAGGATTCAAACTGAAACTTACATCATAGCAGACTTCCTGCTTATAATGGCTGCTCTATGGTGTCAAAGGTGTGTTTGAACGCTTGTGGCTTGTGAGAATGGGGTCCTGCACACTTGGCCCTTGGGCCTACAATGCAACGCAAAAGGAACACACACACAAACACACACCATACAAACACACAGACACACACACAGTTTCTAACTTTACCCACAGGGTCATTTCTATGATGAACAGGGTCAACACACCTCCGTAGGAATATAAGGGCCAATCAGGTTACATGATGGAGAGACACCCATGTCTTCCAGTAGTACATCCGCTGGTTGTCATGGTGTTGATTTTCCTTTACAGTAACTCTGCGCACACCCACACACATGAAAATACATGAGTGTTACTCTGT